>NC_058408.1:106722509-106840307 GCF_002201575.2 Neomonachus schauinslandi
AAAAAAAAAAAAAAAAAAAAAAAAAAAAAAAAAAAAGAAGAAGGGAGTCGTGATTGAGCTTCAGGTACTGGTTCCTTCTGGGACGTGTCTGTAATGCTTCAGTTCTTCAGTATGATGGTCATGAGTGTTCACTGTAATGAGTTTCATAGCTTACAGTCTTTCATATGTATGAAATTGAACATAATAAACATTTTAATTGTATTTATGCGCAAGTTTACAGGGCTGTTCTGAAACTGGGTTGGCTGAGATGCCTCTATGTGATTACCTGAGCTTGGCATACTCACAGGGGTGGGGGGCAGCGTGGGGTCTGGACTCTTGTCCAGCTCCACTGGCTCCATAGAAGACTCCAGACATTTCGAGAACAAGACCGGGTGTAGCTAGGAAGATAGGGGATGGATGCCCAGCCAACTTCCTGTACAGGATTGGACACGTCCCTTCTGCTCTTTGGGTCTCACTGTCCCCTCTGCACAGTGAGGGACTACAGGTGGCCTGTGTCCTGGCTTTGAGACTCTGCCGACGTGGGACAGGGACGTGGAGCACTCCCTTACCTGTAAAGTGGACCCCACAGAGCTGATCTGCGAGCTGGATGGCACGAGGCTCTTTAAGACACAGCTCCTGGCAGGTAGTGACTCCTCTATAATAGTGTTTTTTTTAAAAACTCACCAGAACAAAAACCCCTAGAGCAAACCGGGCGAGATTGGAGGTTGGGATAGCTATGCTCCGGTCTGGACCCCACCACTCACTGGTCTGAAGCTTCTGGAGTCCTTTTGTCCCTGGGCCTCACTCTGCTCTGGTGTAAAATGGGAACTACAGGGTCCCTTGGAGAGGAGCGAGAATGAGAAAGTTCTTGCAAAGGGGAGTGTGCTGTAAAGGCCAGGGTCAGTAACCAGAATTCTAATCCCCAAGACCCCCTCCCCAGGGGAAAAATCCCAACCTGCTGCCTGGGGGGGCTATGCTTGGGGGCCTCACCCAGGGCAGCCCTAATCTCGGGGCAGGCCCAGCGCCTGTTCCTGCTCAGAGTTAGGGGCCTGGGCTGGATCAAAGGCTGAGAGAATTAGCATCACAGAGAGCCCGGGGGAGGGGAGGCCAGGATTAATTTATCTCCTCTTCCTGCTGCTCCTTCTGCAGCCCCTGAGGTTGGGGGAAGGGTAACCATCCACCCCCAAGCCCCTACCACACCCCTGAGGCCCAGTTCGTGTAGAGGGAGGCAGAGCAGGGCAAGGATTTGGGCGGGACCTGCACAGTGCACACATTCTGGAGCCATGGGCTCGAAGGGACAAGAATGAAGATGCCTGGGCCAGAGGGCCATCCGCAGAGGCTGGAGGCCAGGGGGAGGCAACGTGAGTTCACCCACCGGGTCATTTGGGGGACACAGGAGCGCGTGTGCCTGTGGGGGGTGGGGGAGGGTGTGTGTGTCTGCGGCAGGGTGGGCACAGTGCCTGTACCTGTGGATGTGACTCAGTGACAGCGAGACTCATGGGGGGCTGTCTCTGCGTCTGCACAACCATGGTGTCCAGTGTGCGGGCATACGCGCACGTGTGCGGACAGAGGACCCGCTTGTGAACTTGGAAATGAGCAGAAACGAGAAGTGTGAGGGTCCCCGCACAGGGAAACAGCCAGAAGGGGCGCCGACTTGCACCTTGCAGGCCCTGCTGCCAGGCTCCGCGGGCTCTCTGCACCCCTCAGGCTTCACCCTTCCCGCCATGCAACTGCAGTGGGACCACCAGGCTTAACCTGTCCCTGCCTGTTTCCTCGCCCAAGATGGGTGTCATCAGCGTGGTTGTGAGGATTAAATTAGTTAATATAATGGAAGCATTTAGAACAGCCCTTGGCACACAATGAATGCTCCCAAAGCGTTCATTAGTACAATTAGCGCTACCTGGAGGGGCCTAGTGGGCTCGAGGCGGGCCTGCCGGAGGGGAGGGTCAGCCCACAGCCTACCAGGCGCTGTCCTTGCAGAAGCCTTGGAGGGAGACTGGGTTTAAGCCAGCAGAGCTGGGCAGCCTTTGGCAATGCCAGGAAAATGGAGCATGTGGTGTGGGAAGAATCACGAGGAACAACCTGAGCCAACTTGGCAGGCTTGGCACCCGCTGGCCATGCACATGGAGCTCCTCCCACCCCCCCCCTTCTGGCTTCCCCTGCCCCCCCCCCCCGCCACGTACCTCCCACCCACTTCCTACCCCAGGAGTGTCGGACAGGGCCCCACCAGCAGCCCTGTTGCCTCCTTCTACTGGCTCCCCAAGTCCACTCTTCATGCCCTTTCTGCCTATGGGGAAACTAAGGCTCTGAGAAACGGAGGGATATAACCAAGAGGCAGAGCTGGATTCAGGAACCCAGGACTCTGAGTACTCAGAGTAGCTTATAAAGAAGCAAAATGCCAATCTGGCCCCTAGGGCAGCCCAACTGGCTCTCAGTTCTTCAGGGTCTGTCCTGGCTTTCAGAGCCCCTGAAACAGTTCCCTCAGCTTTTTCTGAATCACAGACTGGACGACTAACACACCCTTCCCCATATTCACCTTATCTGCTCTACCTACCAACCGGAACACAGGAGAATGTCTAGACTGACACCCAAGTGAATTCCTAATATACCTCTTCCACCTCTGCACTTTTGCTCCTACTGTTCTGCCTTGCCCCTCCCCACCCAGATCTTCATCAGTCAAGGCCCACTGCAAATGCCACTTCTTCCACGAAGCCTTCTCTGATTGCCTAATTGCCTAATCCATTAGTGGCCTCTCAGGCTCCTGCCCCTAGGGACCTAGAGACAAGCCTCTCTTCGGCACTAACCACTTTACCTGCCCAGAGGTCCTAGAGGACAGACCAGGAGCTTCTCTGTCCACCGTGACCCCACAGGACATGACAAGAATGTCAACAGGCCGGGGTACTCCATGGACAGCCCCCCCGCCCCCCAACGGCTCCCTAAGCCTCTCTAAGCCCTTCAACCATGGCCATTTAATAGAGTGTTCCACAGCTAAGGCCCTGGAGCCGATTTTCCTAGATTCAAATCTCAGCTCTCCCACTCACTGTGTGACCTTGGGCTTGTCATCTAACCTTTCTGTGCTTCAGATTGTTCATCTATCAGTGGGAGGAATAGTTCCAATGCCACAAGGTTGTTGTGAGAATGAAATGAGTTAGCACGCCTAAGTTCTTAGAACAATACCCTGCATGTAGTCACATTGCTATATGTGTTTACCATTGTTGTTAATATTTATACTGCTGTCATAACCAGGAGGACACACAGCACCGGACACAATCTCTGTCCCCCAGAGATGAGAGTCCCAGACAGGAACAGGAAAGGGGAGTTACATTTCTAATCCCATTTAACGGTCAGACCATCTTGGAAGGAGTTATGACCAGCCCCACTTTACAGATAGGGAAGCTGAGGCTCCACACGGTGGTAGGAGCTTCCCTAGGGCTCACAGCCATAAGCGGCAAGGCTGGGATTCAGGGCCCGGTCGTGGGGCTCCAAAGTCCATGCTCCTTCAGCAAGCCCGCTGCCTCTCAGTCTGGCAGAGAGATAAGCCGAGTACACAGATAGCTGTAATCCAAGGTAGAAAGTGATAAGTGGCAAACAGGGACTGAGAAAGACTGTGGGAGGGCGGGCGCCTGCCTGCCTCGGGAGGGGAAGGGGTGGAGGGCAGGGCAGGCTTCTGAGAGCGGGTGACATCTGAGTACAGCCTCCA
The DNA here is from genome assembly GCF_002201575.2 of Neomonachus schauinslandi. Classification (NCBI taxonomy): domain Eukaryota; kingdom Metazoa; phylum Chordata; class Mammalia; order Carnivora; family Phocidae; genus Neomonachus; species Neomonachus schauinslandi. The sequence goes on from NC_058408.1 coordinate 106,726,189, forward strand.
AGGTGGACAGGCCGAGAGGGAAGACTTTCCGCTTGGAGGGTCCAGCGTGAGCAAAGACATGGGTGGCCAGGGCCACAGCATCTAGCAGGTGCCTGCTGGGTCACAGAGGCCCAATAAATATTTGTGAAAGGGAGGGAGGAAGGAGATGCAGAGAGGGAAGGTGAGTATACCCTGACCCCACTTGGCCCAGGAACTTCCCCTGTCACGGGGAGACAGAAGTCAATTCCTCCTATTCTCTGAAGGGCTTCATGGGGGCCCAGGGGCCCCCTTGTCCTATGACACCCCAGAGAAGTAGCTCAGGACCTTCAAGCTGGAGCTCCAGAGAATTAGATGTTTCACTCAATACCAGGAAGAAATTCCCAACACGTAAAGCTGGACAGGGCTTCTCTGTGGGGCAGGCCAGTGGTGTGTTGGAGCCGGCTCAGACCGGCTCACAAGAGGCGATGGCTAAATTTTCTGGAACTCTGTGAGTTGGGTGATGTTAAGTCAGCAGCTTGACATTGGCCACAGTGGGAGTGTTTACACCATGGAAATCGGCAAACGCTATCCATCAGGTTTTCCCCATTTTGGAGAGCCAGATGTTAAGCACTTACCAGCACATCACTGAGCAGTGTCTGCCATGTGAGGGAGCAAGCATTCCCAGAAGGATGCAAGGAGAGAGAGTCACCTCCCGAGAAGAATGAGGCCTAGGGGTTCTCGCTTCGATGACCTCAGAAGCCCCTTTCTGGCTTCTGAGAGCTGATGAAAAGTCAGGTTTGAGAAAAAATTAATCAGAGTAATTATTCATGCTAGGAAATCATTAACCACTTGACTCAGAGCCTGGGAGTAGGGCAGGAACCTGGGGAAATGTGTAAGGTGCCACATGTTTGCAGATTTCACAGGTAGAAAGCTTTGTCCAACATTGCACGGGGAGTTGGGGACAACACTGGGACCAGAACCTGTGTCTCCAGCCTCCTAGCCAGGGCTCCTTCTGGGGCATATGCACTGGGCTGGTGGGGACAGGGACACCTTCCTACACAGTCTGTTTGCTGTCTCTCCTCCAACAAAATATAAGCTCTGTGACAGAGAGACCCCATCTGTTTTGTTCACTGTCGGATCCCCAGTGCCTAGTTCTGTGCCTGGCACATTGCAGGGAGTCAATAAACGTTTGTTAGATGAATCAGTGTGTCTGGGATCCCATCTTGTGGCAACACTTGATGAGCCATCCTCTGAGACCATTACCACTCAGGTCCCCACACCTGCTTAGTGACATGGAATCAGAAGACCGGGTTCAAAAACCAATTCTGCCTCTTCCTGTATGACTTTGGCCAAACCACTGGGCCCCTTGAACCCTCATTTTATTTCTCTACAAAGTGGGTTGTGCAATCTCCGCCTGCCTCTTGAGGCTGGCTGTGGCACTCAGGTAAGACATAAAGTGCTTTTTACAAACTCCAAAGTGCTATACCCAGAGCAGGAAAGGGGATGCTCGGAAAGCTGGCTTTGATGGCGAGGCCAAGCCCCAGGGCTCCCAGTGCACGTGGGATAGTGGCCAGGCTGCTGCTCTCTTTGGGCTGATGCTTGGGGTAATCTGGGTCAGACCGGCTCTTTGGAGAACAGAGGTGGGGGATGTTGCCAAACGGAACTCAAGGTTCTAAAGGGGCAGGGAGGGGAGGCTGAAATGAAGGCAGCAAGGGAGAGTTTGGGGAATCCTCTTCCTCCACAGACCACGTCTCTTGGAGCAGAGGCAGCAGGCAAACCAGGAACTTTAGACAGCACTTTTGTGCCTGCAAAACCGTTTGTTGCCACGGGCACCCTAGCCCCCGCCAACCCCAAAACCGTCCCTGCTGCAAATTGCCTTAACAGGTGAGCTTGGACTGGCACTTGCCAAGTCACGTCGGGGTGGGATGAAAAATCCTGGTAGATTCTGAAATCAAACCAGTGTTCCAAATGATTCCATGGAGAAAGGATGTCTGCCACTCTCCTAGACAGGCATCCGAAGCCCCCCGCCTTGGTAGAGTGGGGGACAGGGAGGGAGTCCAGCTCCCTCCGGGTTGTGGGTGATGAGGAAGGGGGTGCCAGTGCTCCACACCCCTCCCAAGTGGCATCTGATTTTTGCAAAGGGGGTGAGGGCAGCGGGAGACTCAGAGCTGGGGCCAGGGAGGCAGGTGGAGAGGGTGCCCATGGAAGGGACGAAACGTCAGCCTGGGCCCCCGAGGGGAAAGCAAAATAGAAAGGCCCTGTGTCAGCAGCCAGGCCCCTGGCGGCCGGGCTCTCGGCTCCATTCTGTTCAGCGGGATTCTAGTTGGCACCAGCTGCAGTCAGGAACAATGCCTGGATTTCTTTCTTTCTTCTTCTTTTTAAAAAAAAATTTAATAGAGGGGAGAGAAGAACTGGAGCCACTCATTGAACAGCTCAGCATCATGGAGGCGTCTGGGACCGTGTGTCCTTGAAAAACAGCACAGACTCAGGGACCCTACAGCTGGCTCAAGGTGCAAGAAGGTACATCATACTGGGAGCCTGGGGTCCCAGCCCACTGCTGCCTCACACTCGCTGTGTGACTGGGCATGTCCACGCCTCACTCTGGTCTGTTTCCCCAGCAGAGCTTGCCTTCCAGACCCCACCCAATGCCAACTCCTCTCCTTCCCCCAAACTTTTAGAGTGGTATTTGATGGGGACAGTCCTTTCTGATAGCCTAGGAGCTCCTGGAGGGCCAGGTCTGGCTCATCCTTGTGTGTCCCTTGCATCTCCCACTGCACTTGACCGCCTGTCAGTCACTCAGGTACTCTGCTGGGTGATGGGATAGAGCAGTGAGCCATCCTCTGGCCCGCAGTCTCAGCCAGGGAGGAGATGGGTGCACATCAAAATAATTCCCCTGCCTAGGGAGGTATCATGCTGGGCAGATGAAACTCCCTGTGCCTCAGTTTCCTCATCTCTAAAAATGGAGACGTTACTACCATTAATAACAATCAGCTTGTGTGAAGATGAAAGGAGTTTGTGTGCATGAGGTACTTGGTGTCTAGCACACTTTAATACGCAATCGTTATGATGATAACGCTGATGCTGGAGGCAGGGGCAGCACCACGTGGGCGCTGAGACCAGGGAGACAGCACATCTGCTGGAAGTATCGAGGCAGGCCTCTGAGCATGGGGCCGTGGATGTGGCCTTGAAGGTTGGTAGGGGTGTGTCCCAGGAGGCAGGAAGAGCATGAGGAGGTAAGAGTGTGTATAGAATGTTGGCAATTCATGGGGCAGGGCAAGGGGGTATGAGCCTTGAGGCCGGCAAACTGCTGTCCAGGTGAGGAAGGGAGACATGGAGGCTCGGAGCTCTTCTCCCACCCCCTCCAGTGCCAGAGAGGAGGGACCCCCCTCAGGGTGCCAGAGCTGTCAGGATAGACAGAGGAGGCTTGATCCTCCTCTGGCAGCTTGTTCCAGGCCCCCAGGAGTGCTGGACCTCCTAGCTTCCAGATGGTTCTCTGGCAGCGCTGGAGCAGAGGAGAGAGTGCTGGGTCGGGACCCCTGGCTCTTGTTCCCACTTTGACACTTCCCAGCTGTGTGGCCATGAGAAAGCCACCACCGCCTTTCGGGGATCAGTTTCATCACTGGAAAAAGGGCCATTGCAAGGCTCAGAAGATTAGCGGTACCTTGTGAAGCAAGGTGTTAAGGTCATGACCTACTCACAGCCCTGGATGGTCCCCTCTGAATACACATGTTTTCCTTTCCCTAAGAAGCCAAAGAGACCCTGGAGGGCATTCCCCAAAGCAGGGTCCCCCTAAACCCTGAGGTGCACTATAGCTCAAGAGTCAAAGGCTTAATCAGAGGCAGAAGTACCATTGAACATCCTATGTCCCTCTCTTACTTGACAGATGGGGAAACGAGCACAGAGTCTGTGATGCACTCATGACACACAGCAAGCCGGGCAGCGGTGGGCTGGGAGTGAAGGTGTCCCAACTCCCAAAACAGGCTCTCTGTTGACTCTCCCAGGCCTCCCAGCAGTAGAAGGGGGTGGTGGCTGAGCTGGGTCTGGAACCATGGAGCAGAGGTCCATCATGAGAACTGAGAAGATAGCATACCTGGTGGAAAGGCCTGGAGAGCCAAGGCCAGGAGGCTGGGCAGGTGCGGCCTCGGAGAATGGAGTGCGCAACTTGACTGGCACAGAGGGAGGAGGCAGCCCAGGGGCACCTGCTGTGCTGAGGGGTACATCTGCTCTCTGCTGGGCCCAACCACCCACCTCTAGACACATAGTTGCCTCAGAGCTGGGCAGGGACCAAATGCCTCCTGGATCCACCAAGCTGTGAAGACTAAATCTACTCCCCGTGACCCCACTACCATGGGAGGGGACCCGATCATTCCCTGGCAGGTGAGTGAGTCTTCCCACCATCCACCCCAGAGGACTCAGAAGGTCACCTTGTCTGCACCATAGCCTGGTGAGGAATGAAGGCAAATCCCCATTCTCAACCCTGAGTTTCAGCCCCACCCACCGAATAACTGTGAGACCTTAAGCAGGTCATTTAACCTCTCTGAGTCTTTGTCCTCAGTGGGGAATTACACCTTCTGGCTTTTGTGGAGAGGATGGAATGAGAAATGCCTGGCAAACAGGAAGCTCTCAACAACAACGTGACATTCCTTCGGCCCTTTTAGTCCCTGGGCTCCCTTTTGGGGAGGGAGGGGTGAATCATGGAGACGGAGAAGGCAGTCCTGGAGAGGTAGGAATTCACCCCTACCTGTGCCAGTCCCCTGCCCCCCCAGCCCACTGAGGGCCTCCAGCCCAGGAGGCCACAGTTACTGCACCCTGTCAAGGTCCTCTGCTCCCCCCAGGACCTACAGCCTCTTCCCACTGCCTTCCTCTCGGCCTCCTGGACCTCCTGGCTCCCCACTTCCCAGGCCTAGGCCTAAGCAATGGCCTTCTTTCCTGCTGATGGTTCCTGGAAGGCAAGGCAATTAATAAAATGTATGTCTACTCTGAAGGTGAGTGTGGGCAGGACCCCGCATTGGCACCCACAGGCTGGCCCCGTGCAGCCCGCACCCTCCTGATGGGCACTGAGCTGCCTCCGGAGCCACGTGATTTCCGGGCCCTGCGTTGGCTGAGTGGGATCTGTCTTCCAGTTCTCAGTGGCTGGGAAGTGAAAGCACTTTCTCCTCTGTTTCACCCCCAGATCTCCAGGCCCACAGAAGCCAGGGCCAGGAGGGTAGAGGCTCAGGACACGTAATCCCCAAAGAGGCCCGGCCACTGCCATGAGACCTCACCCTTGGTTTAGAGAAGCCCAGAGAGGGCTAGCAACTTGCCCAGGACCACACAGAGAGTCTATGGCTGAGGAGGCAGAGCTGGGCTAAGATGTCAACAGGAAACTTTGTTAATGAGAGCCTGAGTTTGAATCCTGATTGACCAAGTGACTCAAAGTGCAGTTTTCTCTGAAGGGGAGATAGTAATAGAGCATCTAACTCAAGGCAGTGCGAGGAGAGTTTAGTGAGCTGATACTAAGAGGCTCTTGCCACAGTACCCAGCACACAGTAGGTACTGTATAAGTCATAGCTTCTTCCCAGACCTCCCAGGGATCCAGTCTGCCTTGTTATTTCCCTGAAAGACGAATAGAGACAGCAAAGGCCTGAGATCCAAGGCCTGGAGGCCAGGATCCCCAGGAGGCCTGGGCAGACCCAGAGCCCAGGTGAGGTTTCTCAGACTTGCTGCCATCAAGTGTCATGCTTGCTCAAGTAGGAAGAGCTGAAATTACCCTTCACTCGGGCCTGCTTTGTATACTGGGCTTGGCTCCTCTGCCCTCTGCAGTAGCATGCTAGTTTTCAGATGTAAAGGAAATGGGGGTTGGGGGTATCTTCTGGACAGGAGCTTTTGAACATGAGTGATCACCCCCAAGGCTGCCTCCATTCCTCATTTCCTGGAGGTGGTGAGCCCATGTCACTCACTGAGGAATTTGGACAGAAATGGTGAGAGGAGAGCATCCTGACCCATCCTGACCCATCTAGTTCTTGGCTGAAGCTGGATTCTTGCCCTCCAGGCTCTTAAACCCAGAAACTCTGTCCTGAGGTTTTGGACCTGGGGTGGTGGGGGGGGAGGGGCGTTAGCTTTCTGGCTGCTACAATGCTATAGATTTCCCAGGGGGAGCAGCTGGGGCTCCAGCCACCACTCAGCCAGCTGAATTACACCTTCCAGCCCTGGGTCAGGCCTTCAGGGGTTTCCCGGGCTACCCCGTGTCCTGACTTAGGAACCTGGGCCACCCAGAGGCCGAGGGGGAGGGGCTCAGGAATATACTCCCACAGGAATGTACTGGGACCATGCTTCTCTGGTGTGCTGAGAGGTCTGGAAGGCTCTCATGCCATCCACCTTCCCCAGGGGTGCTCAGCTGCCACCTGTGCAGGAACAGCTGCTTGAAAACAGTCCATGTGACAGGTCGAAAGACTGAGGCCCGGAAAGGAGTGCCTTCCCTTGCATCTAATGGCATTGGGCGGCAGAATTTCCCCTAGGAATATCAAGCAGGTTCCCCGCATCCCCTCCCACGCCCCCGTGGACCTGAGCTGCAGTCGTCCGAGCCCTCAGGAATCCAAGCTGAGTTCGCGGGCTGTCAGACTAGCGAAGCCCTGAGAATGAATTCAGGGCTGGCAAATTCATTTTGCCTCCTTTCCCTCGGTGGTGGAAGGAGTGATCTAGCCGGCCCTGAAGGAGTTCAAGCCGAGGTCAGAGATGCCCAGTGAAGGATGTTTTTAAATAGGGTGGGGGGAGGGTACTCTGGCCTGCCCCTCGCGCTGGCCCAGGGTCGGCGCTGATCACTGCCCAGGAGGCCTGGACGATCCTCGAGCCTGCGTGGCACGTCCGCGCTCTGAAGCGGACCTCGTCAATCAGGCAAAGGCCCTAGAGCAGGTCCAGGACGTCTTCCGCTAGTCTCAGTCCCCGGGGGAGACCCCCGCCCGGGCTGCCTCCGGGTGCCCGCCCCCGGCGGAGTCATTGTTCTCTGACGTCACGCCGCGGCCCCGCCCCTCGACCCTCACCACCTCCCCCCCCTCTCCCCACCTCCGGCTCCTGGCGCCCGAGACCCTCGCAGCCTGCAAAGCCCTTGCAGGGCTCCCCCCGCGGCCCGGGCCGGGCTGCGCCCCCTTGCGCTCTCCCCAACTTGCCTTTGTTATTCCAGCTCCCTTCCTCGCCTCGCCTCCAACACCGCGGCAGGCTGCAAAACACGGAGCGCGGAGCCTTCGCCACACCTGGAATCCGAAGCGGGCGCCGGGCCGAAGCCTCCCCCGCCTGTGCAGGGAGGAGAGTGCTTGCGTGCGCGCGAGTGTGTGTGTCCAACCCGTGACGCGCGGGCGCCGATTATGATTTGGGACTGAGGGTGCAGCAAATCACAAGCGGTGTGGGGGGGTGGTTCTGGGTGTGAAAGAGGGAGTGGGGGAGGATATGGGTTTGTAGGTACGTGAGCGTGAGGATTTAAAGCACGGGAATGTTTCATGTTTTTTTTTTTTTTTGAGTGTATTTGGTTGTACAGCGATATGTGTGTGCCATTGCGTGTGTGTAAATGTGCTTGTTATGACCGTGTACACGGGTATATCTGTGAGGGCAAGTGTACGCGTGTGCGTGTTTTTGTGTGCGCGCATGTGGAAGCGTGTTTGTAAAACTGAGTGTGGGCGCGAATGTGTGTGCTGTTTGTGTAGGAGTTTCCGTGTGAGTGGCAGTGGACGACAGTCAAGGTGGGTGCGCACTTAAATGCTCTCGAGGGTGGCTCCTAGAGGGGAACCCCGCGAGTGGGTGCACCCAACTGCGCCTTGTGAGCGCCGTAGCTCTCCGCGGCCCCTGGCGCAGTGCCCAGCCCCGGACGTGGGACTGGGTCTGGTCCCGGCGCCCCCACCCCGCCCACGTGCATTGGGCCTGGGGCGCTCGGGACCGGCCTCGGGGAATCCACACGCCTCTGGACCCGGCAGGGTGCAGACAGTTCGCACTGGTCCTTCCCAGTTGTCGGGGGCACCGCGCTCCAACCTCCCCCAACGTCGCCCTTGGTGGTGGTGGTGTGTGTGTAGGGGGGTGGTTCTCTGCTCGCCCCACCAGTCAGTCCCCGGGCTTTGAGAACAACCCCAAAGCCTCCTCCGGGGGAACGCTTGGGCGATCCTTGCTAGCAACTCGCTTGCCCCCAAATAGGGTACCTGACAGCGTTCCCGGACCCAAGTGCACTCTAGTCCCGGGCGCGCCAACCAAGGGGGTGCCGGGGGTGCCGGGTGGTTTTTGCCTCCTCCCCAATGGGGTCCCTTCCTAGGCTCAGCATTTCTCTCCTACTCTAAACTTGCAGGAGCGGGGAGGTGGGGGCGGGCAGGGAGAAGTGGAGGAAGGGGGAGAGAAGAGGGAGGTGAGTGACGGGGGGGGGGGTGACGCGCGAGGCTCTTCCGAGCCACACAGGGGGGAAAGCTTGGAGAGGGCCGGGACCAGGGAGCGGGGAAGAAAGAGCAAAAGAAGGGACAGGAAAGGCGAGGGAGAGAAAGAGTCGAAAAGGAAAGAGGGAGAGTGAACGGCGAGAGCGCTGAGAGAGCGAGAGCCTAGCGAAACTGAGCGCTGGCTGCGGCCGCGGCGGCGGTGGAGCCACGGCGCTCCGTTCCGTCCGTGGTTCCGCGCCTGCTTTTGCGGGCGGCCGGCGGCGCGGGGCCCTTTGGAAATAGAATAGCCAATGTAATCTGACACTTCAACTTGCTCGGCTCCGGGCGAGTTGATTCACTTACTCACCCCCTAACGCCGAGTTCCTTTTCACTGTCTGTGGACATTAAAAAAGCGAGCGGCGGCGGGCGCCCGGGAGAGCAGGCGACCGGGCGGCGGGCGGGCGAGCAGCGACCCGGCGGCGGAGCGAGCGAGCAGCGCCGGCGCAGCGCGGTGACCCCAACCCGGGTCGGCGCGGAGCAGGAGCCGAAGCGGAGCCGTTCTCGGCGCCCTCGCAGCGCTCCTCCCGGCCCGAGCCGGGCCTGCCCGGCAGCGGCCGCGGCGGCAGCGGCGCGTCCTCCAGCGGCGGCAGCGGCGCTCGCAGCGCCCGGTAAGTTTGGGTCCAGACCCGGGCGCCCGCTGGCCCCGGGCCTTCCTCTCGTTCCCCGTGGACTCTTGGGGTGCGAGCGTGGGGCGCTGGGTGCTGGGGGCTTTTCCTTTGAAGGGTCCGCCGGCGCCAGGCAAGCCCCGCGAGCGGCCGGCGGCCGAGCTCCACTGCGCTCTCCTCGGCGGCCCGGGGCCGAGGCCCAGGCGACCGGCGAACGCCCGGCTGAGCGGAGCCGGCTTGGGCTGCGCGCGGGGGCCGAGGCTCTTCGGGTGTGCGGGGCGTGAGTAAGGTTGTGCGCGCGCGGACCCTGTGCCCGCCTCCTGCCAGTGCGCCTCCAGCCCTCGTTCTGTACACCCGGGCAGGACCGGGATTCGGGCAGGGAGGGAAGGACCCGGGTAGGACCATCTCGGTCTCCCTCACCTCGTTCGGGGAGACGCGAAGTTGTGCGCCTGTGTGTACGAGAACCGCCGGAGACGGCGCTGGATTTCGGGGTGGCAAGGGGTGGTGGTGCTAAGTTGTGCATCTGAATTTCCAGGGAAAACACACACTTTGGTAAATGGGAGGTGGAGGCGCGGTTAAGTTGTTTGTGTGTGAATTGCCCGGGGAGACGCGGCGCACGGTACTAGCGGGGAACGCCGAGGGGTGTGTGTGTAGGGGCTTCCCGCAGGTCTTGAGAAGCCCGAGGGGCGTTAAGGCCATCGCCTGGACGGGGCTGCCCCGGCCAGGAGGGGAGCCCAGAGGGAAGATGTGCGTGTGTGTGCGCGCGCGCGTTGCAAATACGAAAGTAATTTCTCCGTGTTCTTTCTTCCTCTCCGTCTCCGGCGGCGGCGGCGGCGGCGGCCCCGGGGGAGTGGGAGGTCGGCCCGGGCGGAGGTTGGGGGGCCGGGCCGGGGTCGGAGCTGGGGTGGGGGGGCGGACTCTGGAAGCTTGTTTCACATTCCTGGCGTCTGGGCAGGGGAGAAAACAGTGGGGAGCGCGGCCTCGGCGTCTGGGGCGCGGGCAGCGGGCGCGCGTCGCCCCCTCGCCGGGGACATCTGTCCAGGAAGCCAGGCGGGCGGGGAGAGGGCGCGGTACGGAGGGCAGGCTCCCCGCCCCGGAGCAGCGGGGGCGCGGGCGAGGGGCGGCCGCCTTCCCGGCCATTGTGCGCCAGCAGATTTTCACGGGAGACTGCGCCGGAGCCGCCGGAGAAGGCCGGGAGTCGGCCTCAGCCCCGGGTTTAAAAGACACTCCAGGAATGTAAACAACCCGGGCAGGAGGGCGGGCTGGCGGGAGCGCGCCAGGACAGCCGGCCCGGGCCCCCCACCCCTCCCTGGGGGACAGCCCGACGGCAGGGCCGCCCAGCCCTTACCCCTCTACCTGCCGCAAACTTTTCCCTCCTCCGCCTTCCCTTCCCACCTCGCCCCTCTAGCGAGCGGGGCACAGAGCGAGGGCGTCTCCAGAGGCTGGGGCTCTGAGCGACTGACACCCGGCGCCTGACCCTGGGGGCCTGGCGGCCCGGCCCCTGGCGGCCCGGCCCCTGCTTGGGTGTCCCGAGTCCGGGCTGCTCTGGCTTGGGAGCCGCAGGCTGCTTCCGTGGGCAGTGCCCGAGTAACTGGGGCTGCACGAGGCGCCTGCCCGCCCGCCCCCCTCCCCACCCCCCCCCCCCGTTCCCTCCCTCCCTCCCTCCCGCTGCTCCTTCCCCACTCTCCCCCTGCTCCTCTCCCCTGACTGCTTTTCCAATGCCTTGACATGAGGGAGGAAGATTTAACTTGGCAGCCCAAACAAATGTTCTCTCAGAGGTCCTCCAAGAAGCTGGCGGCTGGGCTGGCAGGGTGAGGGCAGTGCTCGGCCAGTCTATTCCTCCTCCCCGCTCTGCCATGGCCATTTAGAGCCCCCTGGGTGCACAGCCCAGGGCATGGGAAGAGTAGAGCCCAACCCTGCAGATTTAAAAGGGCAGTGAGAAGCCGCCTGTGGAAGCCCCTGGCTTGGCGCTGGGCAGGAGCCACAGGGAGCTGCCTCCTGGTGCCAAGGGTTTTCTGGAGGATTTTCTTGAGCAACAGTTTGTCTCCCTGCTGCAACCTGGGAACAGGGCCTGGTAGACCAGAGGGTTAACCGGCACTGTCTCCTCCTCTCCTGTGGGTGTGAGGACAGGCTGGTTACCCAGGGCAGGGCAGGAGGCCAGAGGCTGTTCCCAGAGGTGCCTGTGTTTGCTTATTATTGTTTTTTTGAAGGGAGAGATAAAGAGGCAGGCGCTGTGGTTGGAGAATGGGCAGCTTGGCTGGCGTTGAATTCGGACTTGACTCTGCTGGCGTTGGTATGGTCCCGGGAGTTTAAAAGTTGTTTGTAAGCTACCGGGGAAGTTTAGACCAGGGGGTGAGCCCCTAGCTTTCTCTGTCCTGGCTGCTTTTTGAGGAGATCCAGAGCAGGAGCTGGGTGGGAGGGGGGAATTCCTGGCCCCTTGCTTCCCCTCTGCCTGGCCCTGGTGGTGTGGTCTGTGAATGCCCCAAGCCTCGCGCTGACCTTTCTCTCATCAAGTTGAGGATGTTGAAACACCAGCATCAAACAAAAGACACATTGAAAGCCCTATCTGCCACAGAGCACGTGTGACTTTGGGGCCGAGGGAATGCATCTGGAGGGAGATGGTGTTTTCTTCTAAGTTTTATGATTTCGGTTGGGTTTTGTTTTTCCCAAAAGGACAGAAGCATCTCCTTGTCCCAAGTCACGAGGTTATGAAATGCTGTTTTCACATGTAAATCTCAAAACTTTAGAGTTTTGAGAGTTGGCGGCAGGGACTAGAGCTGGGGTGGTGGGGGGGGGGTAGGCAGAAGTAGGAAGTTTTCAAAAGTTTTAAATGGTTTTTAGATTGGGGTTTTGAGGCATTCGGGGTATGGCTCACAGAGAAGAGTTGGGAATGAGAAATTGCCGGACTTCTGGAAAACTTTGATAACTAGCCCTGTCTTTGAAGGATTTCTGGCTTCTTGGTGGGGACACTATGTCCCTTTTTCCTCCTAAGGAAAGAAGGGAGGAGGATCCTCGGTCCTTTCATGGCCAGGAGCAAAGTGAAGAAAGGTCCAGAGACAGTGGGGTTTGGCCACAGAACCACAGGTTCTTTCTCTCACACACACACTCCCCTTGCAACAGTAACACAACACTTTCTCCATACCTGGCCCCCAAAGATGTGCCCCCACATAGGACAAGTGCCCACCAGCGACACATCCTGGAAAATTGCAGGGGGAAGTCTCCCACTGAGAAGAGCCACACACTTCACTTTTTCCCTGATTGACAGAGATGGGGGTAGATAAGGAAGGCAGGCACTTTGAGGCCTACTGTGTCCTGAGAGTCGTGTCACAAGAGTACCCGTGTGTGAAGCCACAGATACGGAGTTCTCAGGCCTTGGCTAGTGTCCGACAAGCAGCCATGACCCTGGCCTCAGGGTGAGGCATCGTTGTAAGAAATTTGGGCACCAACAAGTTAATTTCCGGAAGCTTCTCTGGGCACTCTGTCACGGAACCAGGAAGCAGGGCCTGCCAGGTTGTGACTGGGTCCCATACGGTTTCATTCATAACTTTGCTCCCAAGGGCTTCTGCCGGGCTCCTATCACCGCCTCATCTTTATGAGGTTCCTCGGGTTTTGTGTGGACAACAAAGGCCGGGCTGCAGTAATTACCCTGGACTCTGCTGCAGCCTTGCCTGGTGACTGCTCTGACCTCTCAGCAGGACACAGTGGCCTCTGTCCACGCCCTCTGAGAGGGAAGCTCTTTGTCCCTAGAGCCCCTGACAAAGGGGGCGGGGGAGGCAGAACTTGCCTGGGCTGTAAACTCTAGGGGTGATTTTGAGGTTGGGCCTTGCCCTCAGGGAGGCTCAAGAGAGGCTGAGAAAATCAGTCCCATGCACAGGCTCTGGGAAAAAAATCCAGGAAACCCTTCGTGATTTTTGGGTCTTCCCAGTGCTTGAGGAGATGGGGGGAAAAGGGTCAAGAGGCTGGCTCCCTTAGGCCAGTGGCTTCACTCTGCTGGGACTCAGTCTCCTAATCTGTAAAATGGGTCCAAAGGGAGAACCACTCTGATCCCACTTGGCTGCTGTGAGGATGAGGCAGATGTGAGTAGTAGAGCCCTTGGCGTGTATCCTCTGAAGGCCTGGAAGGTTCTGGGTGCAGAATGAAGCACAAAGGTGTTGCCTTGGGGCTGCTAGAGGCATTTTCCAGAAGCTGCTTCCCTAAGCCTACTTCCTTGGCGGCTTATATCCAGTCTTGGCTTGCATGTCCCCTGTGACAGGGCACTCATTACTCCGAGCAGCTTCTGCCTTCAGTGGACAGTTCTATTACTATGCTCTGTTGCATGGCATGCTTTCTGGAAATCATCCCCTCCTGACCCTCACTCTGAGCTTGAGGTGCTGGGGGTCCTCCAGACCACAGACTCATCCTCTCTTGAATGATCACAGATTCAAGACCAGTGCTCAAGCAGATCATGCCGATGGGAGGGGAATGTGGACCCTCCAAATGGCTGCTTTCAGCTGTTATTGGGAAGGAGCTGCTGGGAGTGAGAAAGGATCGGCCTGAGGGGCTCACTGTGATCTGTCAGTGTATGTGCCGGGCCTGCCTCTTGGTACTTTCCCCTCCTTGGATTGGGTATGAGGAGAAGGAAGGAGGTACATGATGGGGGTGGGGTCGGGTCAGGGGCCCAGCACTGGTGCCACAGATAATTCCTAGGAGTCCATAGTTGTGAGGATCGTGGCCTGTGAGACAGCCAGAAATGTGTAAGACAGTTCCTGTTCCTTAGGAGCTCACAGCCAGTAAGGGCAGGAAGATCAGTCCAAATAAATAATTAACCACTAGCAGCTGGCTGCCTGCCATGGGGCACATGACAGTAATAACCACAGCCCCTTGCCTTTGTGTATGGCACTTGGGGGATTTAGAAGCACTCTCCAAATTTATGGCACTCCAGCAACAACAGTGGAAGCTAACTACCATTTGGAATTACCCCCACTTAACAGACAAGAAAACCAAGTTTCAGAGAGGTAAAATGACCTGTAGCCGAGCCAGGACTCAGCCCCAGGCCTCAGAGATGTAACACTGCTGCCGCCTTCCCAGGCCACCAAGCAGGCAGGGACACGGGCGCAGAAGTCGGTGTGGACCCCGCAGGATGGGGACTCGGGGAACTGAGGTTAAGGAGGAGGAGCCGTACACAGGAGGGGTCCCAGGGATGGGCCTACCTGTGCCGGGCCCCAGCAGCCGTGCTCCTTTCTTTTGGGATAGTGTCTTACAGCCGAGCTTGCTCTGAGCCCCAAATACTGTTGTGACTGCTGGGGTACACGTGTCTGTGCTTGGGTCTCCAACTCCATCCCTGGCCCTAGAGCAGGAAGCGGAGATGTTTCCAGGCCCCAGGTCCCTGTGTGGCCCAAGGCTCTTCCCCGGGCTGCAATGGTTTCTACAGATACAGACGTTGACTCAGCCTGCCCCTCCTCTGGCTGAGTCAGTCCTCGGGCTGTGTGGGGTGGCCACCCTGTGGGGGCTCTTGGGTTCCTCCTACCCCCAGACACAGCCCTCCTGCTGCCCACGTCCCTGCGCCCGGTGCTCTGGAGCTCAGCTGAGCGCCAGCCCAGGATGAGGCTTTAGCTGGTGGGGGACAGAGCAGGATGCGGCCAGGCAGGCCGAGCTGGCACCTCCCCAGGAAGCCTGGCCCAGCCTGGCACACCTGCACAAGTAGTGACTGTAGCCCGGGAAGGCCCCGGGGCCCGCCTGTCAGACCCAGCTGCCGGGGTTACTGCAGGATCATGCTGGGGGAGGCCGGGGTGTCTGAGCTAATTAGATTTCTTAGATTTCAATGCTCCCCTAATCCTGTTAGCCCGGCTGTAATTGTAACCACTTGAAGGTTTCAGCCATGGCAGGCTGTTGAGGGCAGACGGTGTGGGGACTCCGCTCTGCCCCGGCCCCAGCCTTCGACAGCCAGCTGGGGACAGGGGACTCCTTTTCCAGTTCTCCCAGGTGGGGGCCTGAGTGATGGTAGGTGTTGTGCTTTTCTGTAGAGTCTTGGCACTGCGGATCGTCAGAGCAGGCGTGGCTCTTCAGGATCATCTGGCTCCAACCCTTCACTGTATAGACGGGGCCACAGAATTCTGCACAGGGGCAGGGTCGGCCCCAGGCCTCGACGGCTGGCAGTGGCAGGGTGCCTGGGTCTTGTGGTCTGGCTTTGTGAGCTTTGTCCCTGCAGACTTCAGGGCAGGTGTGGAATTGTATAGGACTTGTGAACCCTCCGGAGAAGTCTACCCCAAAGATAGGGGTTTGGGATGCTTCATTTGTCCCAAAGCCTGCTCCCCAGTTGGCATTCCCCCCCACACACACATGCATGGATCTGCATGCCCTCACACATGGGCCAGGTTTCTGCCCAGGACTCAGGCCCGTCTCTCCTAGGCTCTCAGACATGGGGGCTTTTTCTCTTCCTCCCCTGTCCCGGATTCTTGATCTCTTGGAGGGTCCAAGTCAATGCAGATTAGCGCTTTGCCAGAAAATGGCAAAGCTATTCTGATGGGGGGGGGGGGTTGTGTTAGAAGACAATCTCTTTATACTTTCAAAGGCTTTTCCAAAATTATTTTTTTTGGTGTCTGGTTTAAATGGAACCTGCACCATGTCCCTATCCTTTCTCCTGCCCTACCCCCATCTGCATTTCCCCAGACTTCAGTCATCCACCCACAGAGGTTGGTGCTTAGAGGGGAGGGGGTGGGGGAGTGGTAGCTGCAATGCCTTCAGAACCCCTGTCAGGGAGCTTCCCACCCAGCAGTCACATCCTGCCCTCCACTTGGCCCTGGAGCAGCAGGGAGAGGTGTTTGAAACCTCCTTCTGCTCTGGAAGCTCCCTGGCTCTGAGCACGTGGTATAGAGCTGAGGGCTCTCTCAGGCTCACCTGGTCTGACCGTTCCTTTCCTGGCCAAGGAAACCCAGCTCTGAAAAGAAACAATTGGCCGTGTCCAAGGGCAGCAGTGAATTAGTGACACAGCCAGGCCTGGAACCCTGTCTGTCCAGCCCATTAGCTCATTAAACATTTATCGAGCATCTACTGTTGGCCTGGCTCAGCCCCGTTAGCCACACTTCGGAGCTCATCAGTAAATGCGCTTCCATCCTTCACTGGGAAGGACCAGATGAGCCTGGGGAGGACGGGGTTCATTTCTGAGCTCTCGGGGTGAGGAATAAGCACGGGGCTTTTCAGGAGGACTCCCAGATCCTACATAGCTGGGAGGGAATGGGCATTAGCACTCCAACCTGGCAACCTGTTTCTTAAAAGGTAATCATAGGTTGGTTGCATTGCAGATTTGAGGGAAGTAACATGGAAACCCTCTAGGGAGGGTACAAAGTTTCTCATCTGCCCAAGCCTGTTTAGTCCAAGAAGATGGGTGACTTCCTCTGCCTGTCCCCCACCTCCACCCAGCCCTCCTAGTGCTGACTTTTGTCCTTTGAGGGCTAATGGCCCGCTGCCTTGTTCCTGCTAACACTTCCTCTGTGGATGGAGAAGCAGGGAAGGAACCCCCTCGCCCCACCCTGGGAGTCACATGCATCAGGCCCAGGTGAGAGCATGTAAGGAAGAGCCAGCAGGCTTAGAACAAGGCAGAAGATGCCAGGGGCCTGGACCTCACCCTGTCCCCCACCCGGCTCCCTGGTAGACCTTGGCCAAAGCTGGGAAACCTGGCCCAGGGCCGTGACCAGCCAGCCCTGTGGCTGAGGGACAAATGGGGCAGGGAGACCTCTGGGAAGGGCCCCGAAACTCTTACTTGGCGTTTGCAAGTGGGGAGGGCTTTTCCAGGTTCTCCGTCCTACTTTCTCATTTGGCAGGTGAGGAGACCCAAAGCCCAGAGAGGTGAAGGGACCGGCCACAGGTCCCACAGCTAGTTGGCCCCCCTGCACCAGGGAGGCTGAGTCGTCTGGGTGGGGAGGGGTGGAATTTTCTATTGCTAGTTGTTTACACCTTTAAAACAACTTCCCAGAGTCTACCAGAAACATCATAATGGCCAGTACTTCTTGGGCAACTAATTTGTTTTAGGCTCTGCTTAGACTGCCTGCATTCATTTCTCAGCTCCACCCTTTGTGGTATCTGTGACTTTGGGCAGGTTCTGTTTAACTTCTCCAACTCCTGTCTCCACGTCTGCAATACAGACTTCTTCAGTACAAAAAGTAACCTAACGCCTTCCCCCTAGGCTGTGAAAATGGAGCTCCTACAGCGCCTGGCACCTAGTAAGTGCTCATGCAATGGGTCCTCTGACTTACAGATCTGGAGACTCAGGTCAGATGGATTGCCCAAGGTCCCCTGGTACCTCAGGACCAAGCACGGCTGGACATGGCATCCAGACTTCATGACCCTCCGCCTCCGGCCATTATCCGCAGTCTCCCCTTTGTAGCAGGAAGGGTTGGTAAGTCATCTCTAAGAGGTCCTCCTTGATAACATTTAACTGAGTTCATTTTAATTCAACCTACCAGTGAAGTCTGTGCCCCTCGTGGATGTGTTCCAAGGTGGAGATTTACATCTGGGTTCCCGCCTGCAGACCTCTCTTTCCTCCCCTGTAAGATGAGGCCGGTGGTGATAACCACCTCCTTCCCAGGCTCTTCCCGTGTGGAGAAAAGGAGAGCATGAGAGACTGGGCCTTGTCAACCACGATAACGGGCTGTGGGACCTCAGGCCAGTGACAGACCCCTCTGGGCCTCAGTTTCCTCGTATGAAAATCGTAGCTGAGACCACATCAGGGTTTCCCAGAGTGGGCTGTCAGGAACCCCGTCCACCAAAGGAAGGACAGTAGAGCACAGCCTCCCTCCCCTGGGACACTGCCAGCCCTTTGCCTCCCTCAGCCTTCCCAAAAGGCGAGGACCCGCCTCCCACCTCCCTTTTTTCTGCAAAATAGCTCTTGAAGACATCAGTGTAGGTCCCTTCCAGCTCTGGCATTGATGGCTTGGTCCCCTGGTTGGTTTCCCTGCCGAAGAACCACCGCCCCAGAGGGGCTGTGCACAGTGGGGAAATTGAGAGAAGCTTCCACGTGGACAGAGTCCCCCCCACCCCGCCCTGCCCCCAGCCTGCTTTCTTGGCAATGCCCCCTGACTTCTACCCCTCAAGCCCGCAGTCCTCCCTCCCTCTCTCTGGCCTCCTCTTCTTTTATTGTTACGAGACCACAAATCTGTCTGTGGCTGGGCAGTCCCGAAAGCCAGGCCAGCTTGGCAGAGGGGTGGGACCTCTGCCATGTCCCTAGAGATGGGCCTCGAAGACAGCAGCTATCAGGGCAGGAAGAGCTTCGTGCTCGGCACGCCGGGGCCACACACCCCTGCACCTGCGTGCACCCTTTTGCAAGCGCGTATTTTTCTGGAGAGATGGTCCACGGCTTTATTCCGATCCTTAAATCAGCTTGGACACCTGAAAGCAGTGTAAGAACCAAGGCCTTCATCCAAGGATCTAAAATTGCCCTGGCCCCTGAGTGGAACAGGACTGCTGTGTTGTCTTTCCCCACTCCCGCCCTCAGACCCTTCTGTTCCATCCCATCGGTGTCAACACCCTAGCCATGGAGCGGTCTGTGTTCACAACGCCTACTTCTAATCCAGCTTAACATTGTACTGGGGAGGGCATCAAGGCCAAGGGAGGACAAGGGACCTGACCAAGGTCACTACCAGTGGCAGGCCCCTAGGACACAGGACCCGGTCGGGGGTTGCGGGGTACCCCAAGAGATGGCCTCTGTGAGTGTCTCTGCAGTGTGGACCAGAGCTTCAGCAGTCATGGGCCCCAGGAAGCTAGGGACTAAAGTGAAGGGAATGAAGGCAGGAAGTTTCCACCCACTGCCTCTCCTAGAAAGGCTGGGCAGGACTGGTTTAGGGCTTACCTCCTCTGGCTCCAGAGGCCAGTTTCCCCCCTGCTGTCTGCACTGCCTGTTTATCCTGCTCTCTTGGGTTAATATTTCCTCTTCTAGGGCCATGGGGCTCACTGGTATTTACATACAGAGGAGCATTCTCTACTTCAGGATGCCTGGCTGGTATGAATTCTTCATGAGCCCTGCTGCTGTTAGTGCGGAGAGGCAACCTGAGGCCCTGAGGAGGGCTCTGGGCCAAGGTGAGGTCCCATGCTGGCAAGCCCACCGCAGATAACTCTGCCTCCCTGGCTCACAGCCCTCACGTCCCTGCCTTTCTGGGGTCCTGAAGAGTGGGCTCTGTGGCTGCCATGAGCACGTCGGGGGTGGGGGTTGCTCCTTGGCCTTCCAGTTCCCTCCCCAGGTTTGCTTAGCCCTCCTGAGCTCCAGGACCCCTGAGTGCTTCTGATCCTGGAAGAAAAGAGGACACCTTAGGTGCGATTTCTTGCCTGGTGTTTGCGAAGGGAGCTTCCTCAAAGCTGTGAGTTCAGCACTGATTGATTTTCTGCAGAAGGACGGCTTTCTGATCCTTCCACCTCAGCCTGGGTTGACACCGTCAGTTTGATGCAAGCTTCAGCTTCGGGGCTGATCCCTCTAGGCAGGAGTGGAGCCCCTTCGGGGTTTGGAATCCTTGAGGGCCCTAGAGTTCTCTGAGCTTCCTGCCTGGTGGCTGGTTCCCCACCTAGCCAGCTCCCTAGAGGCGGCTGGACCCGGGTGATCGCCTCCTCCACCGCCCCCGACAAGGGCTCCAGACACTACTATTCCTGGTATTCAGGGGACCTTTGATTCTCAAGACTGCAGGGAGCTTGGCAGCCACCTCCTCTGATACCTGTTACACAGATGACTTATGCCCCCTCTGCAGCATCCCCACAGAGTACCTTCTGGTGTGGGCTTGCATGCCTCCAGGGACAGGCTGCTCCTCGCCTCTCAGCAGCTCCCTTCACCTAGAAAGCTCCACCTAGGATTCCTCTTCCCAGGACCTAGTGCTCCCCTCAGGACCATGCAGAATATGGTGAATGCAGTTCTTGCGAGCTCCCTTCCATAACCCTACGTCAGAGATTTCTCCTCTCTTGGCTGAGTGCAAGGCTAGTGGGCAGAGTGGGCTTCCCGGAAGAGGTAGCCTTCTATTCCCTGGGCCTCCTCATTATTTCTGTCTCTGTTCAAGAGCCTGGGCTGCTTGGAGACCTCAGGCCTGACCTGGAAATGGTCTAACCCAGGTCATGAGACATGGAAGTAGGCTGGGGAGGTCCCAACTGTGGCTCCTTGGAGTCTGAGGGAAAGAAAGTGGCCTGGCGTCAGCTCTTCAAGGAGGGTCAGACACGCCACGTGGTTTGGAAAGGGTGTCTATCTTCCTGGCCTCTCCCAGCAGGCTCACCTCCCACGGGGACTGGGAGGGGAGGTGCGGGGGGGGGGGACTATGAGTCGTGCCCCCTCCCCTTTCGGCCTCTCCCTTCTCCTTACTGAGCCGCTATCTGCCCAGCTCTGCTCCCTGCTGCTCTGTCAGGGAACATTCTGCTTACGTGTCTGCAGCCCCAGAGACCTGGGGTCGTCTGCGGAGGGCCCTGGATTTGGAGTCACAGCTTCTGGCATTGCCTCCTCGCAACGGTCTCCTGGGGGGCTGTCCGTCTCCCCCCGGGGCTGTCACAAGAGTCCAGGGGGAGGCCAGCACTTTGCGTGCTGTACTGTGTCAGTGCGTCAGGGAGTGTGATGTTTTATTACCGCGTGTGGGGATGATCATGTCAGCGCAGAAAGGCCTTGGAGATCATCCAGGCCCACCCTCTCATTTAGCCGCTGAGTCTGACCCCAGAGGGGACAGGTGCCTCCCCAAGGTCACAGGGCGAGTCCGTGGCAGAGCTGAAGCAAAAACCCAGGCGTCCTGCCCATCTGCCAGTGCCCAGCCCCCCCCCCCCCCCCACCCCTCCACCCCCGTCACCTGACAGAAGAAACCCTTTACTAGAGAGCCACAGTGGGAAGATCCCTCTGTGGCTGTGGCATCTGGCTCGCCTGGGACTTACCATCTTCATCTCACAAAAGCTCCTAGGCCTTATGCCTCTGGCTGTGCTCACCAGAACAGCCCCTGGGGGCAGGCAGTGTTCCCTGGGGTCTCCATGAGACACCTGGCTCCCCCCAGCCTGGCCCCCCTCCCTGGGGCTGCTGCCCTATAACGGGGCACTCCCCTTTACTTCCTGGCTCAGACAGGGCTGCCTGCGCCCTGCCAGCTGTCACCTTGGGTGGAAATAGAATCTCCAGAAGCCGGCCTGAGACCCCTCTCCTAGGTATCTGACCCAGCTGGCTGCAAGATGTGACCCCATCTGGGACCACAGCTTGAATTTGTGGCCCTAGGTTCAACCTGGTGTGACCCCTCCCGTGGCTCTGAAGACCCAAAGATGCCCAGACTGTTCGGACAGGAGGGACCTGGGCAACCAGCTTAGTTCATCTTCTTCTCATCCCCATTTCTCAGATTTAGGGAACTGAGGCCCCGAGAGGGAAGGAAGCTAGCTGCACAACCAGCAACATACTAGCTCCTTCCCAGCTCCACCCCCTGAAGCTGATGCCTAAGGCTGCCCAGGCCTGGAGTGGATGGACTAGGGACACTGGTAATGAATAGCAACTTCTGATCCATCCTTGCAGGACTCTTCCAGACCCTCAAGCCAGGCCCTGATTCCCTGCCAGATCTGGGGAGCCAGCGTGCTGGAGGGCAGCACACATTTCCTGCGGGTGGGTCCTTGTGCCAGCCTGAGAACACGGTTTCCTGGCTCATCTGGAGCCCTCAGTGTTCTGCCCCCGGGAGAGCAGAGTCTGGGATCCTTCTGTGCCTCGCCTTGCCTAGCTCCCTGAGAAAAATTAGTTACTCATTCACCAAGTTTGTTGAACACCTACTACATGCCAGGCACCATTCCAGGCCCTGGGGATACAGTGGTGAACTTGACAGAGGCCTTGCTTACATTGTTATAGGCGAGACAGACAGTAAGTCAACAACTTTGTGTATGATGTCATTCTGAGCTATAATAAGTGTTTTGAAGAAAAACAAATTAGGATAAGGTAATATAAGGAGATGGGTGGGGATCGGGCTTCTTTAGATGGAGTGATCAGGGAAGGCCTCCCTGAAGAGGTAACATTTGAGCAGATACCTCAAGGAGGGATGGGAGTGAACCCCATGAGCATTTGAGAGAAGGGCACTCCAGACAGCAGGAATAGCATGTGCAAAGGCCCTGTGGCAGGAGTGTGTTTGACATGCTCTAAGAAAGGCAGGGAAGCCAGTGTGGCTAAATGGAGTGGGAGAGGGAGGAAGAGAGGAGAGGAAGTTAGCAAGGTGGTCAGGGAGCGGTCACAGAGGGCCTTTTGGAGCACGGGAAAGGCTTCTGACTTCATGCTCAGTAATTCGGGAGCCATTGGAGGATTTTAATTAAAGGACCGAGTCTATCTGAGGTGCTCTCTGAGAAGGTCCCTCTGGCTAGTGAGCTGAATATAGACTATAAGGGACAAGGGAGGAAATGAGGAGACCAGCTGGGCGGCTTTTAGTGACCCGGGCAAGGATGCCGGTGGCTTGGACCAGAGTGTTCGGTGGAGGTAGTGAGACAAGGTCAGATCCTGGATATAATTGGAAGGTTGACCAAGGTCATGCCCAGAAGCCCGTGGGGAATGCCTGCCCCCCTCTACAAAGCAGGCTGAGGGGCTGCAGCTGGAGAGCTGGCCACGGTCTCCAAGTCCTGTGGGTCTGAGCAGTTTTCCTTTTATGCTGTCACCGCTCCTGGAGCCATAAGCTACTGTCATAGGGTATCTGTTTAATGATAGGGACGTGGTGAGGTGTTCCGTGCACCCTCATCCGCGCTTGTCATTTTGCCATTCATCCGCGGGTCTGCATCTTTTCTGTTCCTCTCTTCTGTGCGCTGCTGGCTTTCTGACATGTGTCACCCTCAAGCCCTGGGGCCTTGGCCTGTGTCCGTTCCTCCACCCCCACAATTCTAGCTGGCGAACTCCTGTGTATCCCTAAGAGCCCAGCTCAAAAGCTGCCACTTCTGAACTCCCTTCCCTGATGCTCTTGGACCCTGGGGATTTCTTCCTCCACTGAAAATTCTCCTGTTCCGCTCCCTCCTGCACTCCATTGCCTGGGATCAACCGTCTTTGGGGCTGGGGCTGTGCCTCCCTTCACACCCCCTCTTTCCGCTCTGTGTCCCCACAGCCTGGCCCAGGGCCGGTGCAGAGGAGGGAACAAAAACATTTCGGTATATTCCTGGAGCAGTAGCTAGTTACTATGGAAACAAGGAAGTGTTGCAACTTCCCTAACTTTTGAGGTTGGGGTCACAGAGGGCAGCTCTGTTTTGGCCCCATGGGATCAATCCAGGATGACCGTTCTTATGGATTCAAAGTCACCTTTGGCAGGCAGGTCCTTTCCCATCCCTGGGCCTCAGTTTACCCATCAGCAGCATGGGAGCCTGGGGGTTGTTGTCTCTCTAAGGCCGTTTCTAACATCCCCTATCTCTGTGCCCCCAATCCTGCCATATAACTACAGGCAGGCCCTTTGTTCTGTTTGGGCCTCAGTTTCCCCATTTGGTTCATCTCTCTCCTCTAAGAAGTTACTGCCTGAGTCAGATGCCTCCAGAATCCTAGAGTTTCAGCAGCCAAGTGGCCCTCAGTAACTAACCGGGGATTCTTGGGACCTGCAGAGGCACAAGGAGGGAAGTGTTGCTTCCAGAGCGGCAGCAGGGGGAGCAGGAAGGTGGGTTGTAGGGAGAAACCAGGCCAGCTCACTCTGGTCTGAACCTGCACCGGCCCCTGGTCTCCTTCCCTCACCTTGAAGGTGGCCAGAGCCAGTGTTTGTCAGGTGGGCCTTGCCTCTGCTGGAGGCGGTGCCCTCAGCCTTCTGGTGTGAGCAGAGGGTTAGGGCTGGCAGTCCTGGGGGGGCCCCCAGAGGCCGCCCGAAGTGGTAGGTGGAGTGGGTGGGCAGTCCCTTCTGGCCATATGTCTTCTCCCTCCACTTCATTGCCCAGCTGGGTAACATGCCCCCCTCCCCCCGCTCCCACCTCCCAGCCCCCACCCCCAACGACCCCTGCCTGGCTCTTCGGAGTGGCTTGGCCTTCCCCATCAGGCCCAGAACAGGAGTGATCTAGGATGAGAGGGCCTCTGGGCTCTCTGGGCCTGCTTGCTCATCTGGAAAGTGGGTGGAGAGTGCTCACCTCCCAGGGCTGCCAGGAGGGGAGACTGAAGAAGGCAGTTTGTGCCCAATAAAAACACTTGTTAGGATTGCCAGCTGGAGGCAGAGGCCTCAGCCAGAGGGATGCCCCTGTGAGCAACTTTTTCGGGAAATGAAAGCCTGAGCCTTGTCAGCATGGGAATCTGGTGTTGTGTCTGAGAAGGACCTCCACCTCTGTGTCTGAGTAGCTCCCAGTGGTCAGGAACCATCAGGATGTGCTTCCCTGGCCATCAGCGTACCCACCGTGTCTGCTGTTAGGCTGAATAACACCCCCAGGGCAGAAGACCCATTTCCCATCTCACCCATGGATCAGCTTCCTGACCTGGTCAAGGCCCTGGCTCTCTCTGCCCTCCGTTTCCCCATCTGTGCATTGAGGCCCCTTCTAACTGGAACTCCTTTGGAAGCCTGTTTGAGCATTTTTAGTTCCAAGATAAGCAAGACTCCCTATACCACCCCCCAAGATCGAATAGTGTTTATCTCACCTCTACTCAGAAAGTTCTCACTTTTCTTAAGCCGGGGACTGCCATCTGCCCACATGGCTTTGGACTTTACTGTGTGGATGGTGGTGTAATGAGTCACCCAGCCCCTCCTTGCCAGTGATCCTGTTTTGTCCTTGCTTCCTCTTGGGGGCCTCAGGTGTCTCCCCCTGTACTCTCCCAGCCCTCTACATTCTCCCCCACTGGACTGTCCCCTCTGTGAGGGTACCAGCTGGGTCTTATTCCTATATCCCCAGAGGGTCTGGAGCAGAGAAGGTGTTCAGTAACGGCTAGGTGAATGATGGAATGGAAGTCCTTATCTATCCAGATAGTTTCAATTTTCTCAGCACGTCGGTTTTACTCGCCTATGTTCACTTGCTAGAATTTTGTTCAGTATAAAGGATTCTTTTTTTTTTTAATTAAGTTTTTAGTAAGCTCTAAGACCAGAACTGGTTTTCTATACTTTTGGCCAATCCCCATCTTTCAAAACTGGGGCTTTCTGTCTTGTGTTTTTGCATTTCTTTTATTTGCCTTGTTTAAGCAGCTACATTTTCTTTTTGGGACTCTAGATAGTAAATAATCCTACCTCTCATTTTATTGAGATTTCTAATGCCAAAAAGGCAGGGAGGGTTAGTAAACAGTCCGTTTGGGTGGTTCTTGGCTTTGCTGTGTTTTTTCCTTTGTTTCTTAGATTGTATCTGTTTTTCCTGCTTGGTCCCTGGGCCTCTGACACCCCATCTTCCCAGGGGTTGCTCGGTGGCATCTGCTGGGTCCGCCATGTGCAGTAGTGCACATTGCATACTGCAGAACTGGGGGGCGCACACATTATAGCCCCCACACATTGTACATGTATTAAACAAATTTCTGGTGGGTGGTGGTAAAGTATTTTGAGGAAGAGGAGCCTTGTTCTCATTCTCATAACACCGCTGTGAGGATTAGGAGTAGGACTGCCATTGGCCCACTGCCCTGACTGAAACTTGGGACTCTCCCTTGGCTCCTCCCCAGGACTGCAACCTATGACACTGGGTTTCCATGTCCCCACCTCCCTGCCCTGAGCCTGGCCTGTGAGAGTACCTCGTCAGGGAACTGAAGCCTCCAGACTCCACCTTCCAGATGTTTCTGAAGCTGCCCATCCTCTCCGCCCCCCATGCAACAGCCTTCTGCCTCAGGTGTTTACCTCCAGCCTCCCCTTTTCTGACCTCCCCCCACTTGGACCCAAGTGTGACCTTAACAAAAGGTCACCTATGACCTTGTCACCTTCTCCGCTCTACCTAAAACTCCTTCGTGGCTCCCTACCACCCACAGCCTGGCACTCAGGGCCCTGTGGTCTCTGGCCCCAGCTAAACTTTCACTTGTATGTGTTTTACAAATTCTGTACTCTGCCCTGCCTGGTGAACTCCTAGGCATCCTGCAAAGCCCCGTGCAAGCCTTGGCTAGCCTTTGTACACCTGCCAGACCAAGTGGGCTGGGCCCTCACCTTTGCCCTAGTTCCTCTAGCACTGTTTTCTGACCACTGTTACAGTCCTTAGCTGGCAGGACTGCAGCTACCAGCAGGGTACCCCAGACATGGGCAGGCTGTGACTCCCTGACACCCAACACCACATGTGGTATCTAGCAGACATTCCAGAATGCTTGCTGAATAAATAAGTAACTAAATGATGGCTCCACTTTATACAGAATTGGTAGGTTTTGTGGTTTGGGGGAGAAAAAAAAATTATATCTATCTATCTATCTATCTATATATATATATATATATATATGCAACCTAGGCAGGTGCCTTAGAAGTGACTTGCACACTATGTTTGAGAAAGAATTGAATAATCTCAGCCCTGGAGTCACAGCTGGGCCATGTACATGGTCTGATCCTTGGCCCCTTCTTTTGCCTTCCCCGTCCCCAGTTAGAGCCAGAGGGGTGTCTAGGCTGGGCCAGGCTCCCAGGAGTGTCTCCTAGCCCTGATTGTCATACCCAAAGCTGCCAGGGTCTGAGGCCGCCTGGGTGTCCACCGTGCCCACACTGCTGCCCTAGTCAGCTCAGCTTCCTGGGAGAAATGGCTCAGCAGCAGCAACCTGGCCAGGCCACAGCATCTCTTGGCCAAGCCTCCCTGGGCAGGGCCAGGGGCTGGAACCTCACACGCACGGCCCACGCACCAGGCGAGTCTGTGGGCAAATGGGTTCCAGCTTACCCTGGTGCTGGGGGCGGGTGGGCGGGAGGGACACCCTTCTGTTGGGTAACATGGGTATTCAGGCCTGCCTAGGAACATCCCTGTGCCATATCGGTTAGAGGTGCAGGACAGCATTTGGCGGAGCTGGGAGTTGCCAGGTGTCAGGCCAAGGGTGATGGAGGACACTTGAGAGTCTCCACAGACCTTGCCTGGGACTTGGCCCCTCCAGGCTTTGTCAGAAGCAGAGCAGAGGTTGGAGGGGGTACAGGGGTCTTCAGGCCAGCCTGAGGGCTGGCCCTCCCAGTCTTGAGTCTCTTCTCTACCTCCCCACAGCAGCTCCCTGGGACCTGGGGAGGGTGGGTGGGCCACAGGGAGGTGAGTTTGCTAAGTAAGCTAGGACTGAGATCAGAGCTTCTTATGTAGGTGTCCCCCCTGCAGATGCATTTCATTTCATGCTTGCCTGAGGCAAAGCTCCTGTCCTTGGGAACCCCCACCACCAGGCCTGGTTCTTTGGGGTCTCGAGATTGCCACAACTATCCTCCGAAGTGGCTGGTATTATCCCCATTTTAACCAGGACGAATCTGGAGCTCAGAGGAGTCAAGTTCCATTAGGACCCACAGCTACTAAGGGGAATCTGCTCTCTTTCTCCCTACAATTGGCCCCTTTTCAATTTTTCTTTTTAAATCCATGCCTGTTGGTACAGATGAGTAACCCATGACCTATGGGCATGGTCACCAGCCCCTGCCTCTCACTGGGGAGCCTGGCAGGTGCCTGGGCCTGTGCCTTGTGGGGGAGGTGGACGGGTGGCCCTAAAACCCTGAGAAGCTGGCAGAGTTCGCTGCCACCGAGGAGAGCCCCTCTGTGGTCCATGGCTGGAACCTCAGCCCATTGGACCATTCTCCCCCCACGTAGCTGGAGCCAAATCCTGCTTCGGTGGAGGAAAATATGCCCCCCTTAGCACTTGTGTAAACAAAGATCGAGGCCCACACCATTGACAGAGAAAGCAAGATGCCGCCCCCCTCCCCTGCCCCCACGAACCCAGCACTGTGGGCGGGAACGTTGCCTACTTTCTTTCTCGGAGAGGAACTTGGCTGAGGCTCTTTCTTGTCTTCTCTGATTTCCTCTTGGCTAGTTTTGGCCTGGTGCTGTTGGAGTCCCTGCCTCCTTCTAAGGGAAGCAGCAGACCCCTCTTCCTGGGCCCCAAAACCTAGGGCCTCAGAACCCTAGGGCTGCGATGTTGAACCAGACAGAAGTCAGGTGGACATGGGCAGGGCTGGGTCCTTGGGGGACTTGGGGTGGCAGCTGCACGCTCCCTGAAGGCGGATCCCCTGCAGGGCATGTCAGCTAGCGTGTCTCGGTCTGGAAATGAGGATAACCCCCTGGCTTTGGAGGGCTGCCAGCGTCACTTCTACAGGCTACACCTGGAACAGGGAGCCAACCGGCCCTTTTCAGGCCAGGGGCCAGACCTGCCTTCTCCTTTGTCCCTGTCCCACCTTCCTCCTCCGGAGGCCACCTGCTTCCTTTTTACCCACACATGCGTGTCCAAGTGTGCGCACATGAGCTCCTGGTTTCGGGACGGGAGGGGCAGCTTGCAGAGAGACAGGACGAGCCCGAGTGTAATTTTATTTCTGTGGTTCTCCTTTCAAGCTGTCACAGTGAATCTATTTTACTTGTCACTTTGTAAATCATTATGCAGGATTAAGCCTTTTACCAGCTTTTAAGGCGTCTGCAGCCATTGACAACCCACTTCTTCCCCACCCTGTCTTCCAAATGTCCCTCGCTGCTCCGGGCTCTGGCCCACTGCTGTTCCTTCAGGCCTGCTTAGTTGCAGTGAACGTGGGAGCCTGGGGGACCGCACGCCTGTCTTCGAGTTTAGCTGGCCCATTTTACTGATGGGAAAACAAACTCAGGCCGCGCCCTGGACGCCCCATTGTTTCTGATGCACCTTGAAGCAGTGGGGGAGGGAAGGGTCTGATAGTCATGCAGGGCAGCGTGGTGGGAGGGTTTGTCCTCAGCATCCATGGGGACCGGGCCCCCTCCGCTCCCCAGGGGTAAGACTGCTCAAGACCCACAGGGAGCTCCAGCTTGGAAGAGGCTGAAGGGAGGCAGGGACAGGGTGGGCTGCCCACATGTGCTCGGAATCCGAGAAGGACCGTCTGCTCTCAGGGTGCAGGACCAGGTACACAAGCTGGGGTGACAGGGAGCTGGAGATGGAGTTAGAGGCCCCCACACTGGCATGCAGGATCCCATTTATTGATTCCTCTAGAATGCCATGCCCTCCTGAAAAGGCTCCAGGATGCAAGAACAATGATAGCATTCGCTGAAATGTTGGGAGTCGCAGACAGTGGCCAGGGCCCACTAGGCCAAGCGCCAACAGTGTGCAGTGCTGCCTTTCCCATCGCCGGCCCGTCTGGAGAGGCCTGCTGAGCAAAAGAGAAAACAAAAAGGCACCCCCTTGCAAGGCTGACACACATTTGGGGAGCTGAGGCTTGCGGGGTGCCTGCTGTGAGAGGGACAGGGACGTATGTGCCGGGGGGCCATGCGACTGTGAGCCCTGCTGGGTGAGGCTCAGCCCTATTGCTCACGGCCTTTTCCGTCAGGATAGATGAGCCTTTCCTCGGGGCCAGGGCATTCCTTCTTGCTGCTTGGGTTCCAGTGTTCCCTCCTGCCTGTCCACTGGTAGAGGCCCCGGCTTTGGAGGCCGTTGTTCACCCAACCTTCTTCCCCCATGCCCCACCCAGAGCTCCTTTGTCTTGAAACTTGACAGATTAATCACTGGCTCGGAATTTCAGTCCAGCAGAAGAACTCCTGGAGCATCCCGTTAGGGCAGGGCTCTTGCTTGGCCTGATGAGGACCCCGATGGAGAATAGGAACCCTCTTGCAGCCTCCAGATGCTGGGTCAGCAGCCCCCCTCCCCAGTATGCTGGGTGGCAACCGCCTGCTTACTTTCCTATCCTTAGACGAGCTCCTTCTAGAAGGCCAGACCCTGTCCCTTATATCCCCTGGCACTGGGGGGCATGGGGCACAGGCTAAGGCAATATTTCTTGAAAGGATGGCCCAACAAAAATCCCGAGACCCTCACTTTTGGGAGTTTCACAGTCTAACTTGGAAACTCAGCCTTGGCTACTTGGCAGAACAGGAACGATACATCCTGAAGTACTAGAGAGATTGGCTAAGAAGTTCCATGGAGAACTTGGAACAAGTGAGAGATGAGAATGGGTTAGAGTGGTCAGGGAGAGCCTCCTGGAGGAGGGGGCATTTAAGGGTGGTGTTGAAGATGGAGAGGCTTTAGCCAGAACAAAGCAGGAAGGAGGGGGAGGAAAGACACTTGTGGGCGGCAGAAAGGTGTGACCAAAGGAAGGCAGGTATACATGCCAGGGGTCTGGGGGAGCTCAGCCAGTGTCCCATATCTTTAGGGGAGTAACCAAGGCCAAGTGTCCAGGGACGTCTGGGACCCCAGAGACAAGGCAGGGTGAGGAGGGGACATTTATCCTAGAGGCAGGGGCAGGGAGGCTTGAGCAGGGAAGGGCAGGGGCTGCATTTTGGGAGATGAGTCAGAAGGCAGGGAGCTGCCCGGCTTGGAGGGAGAGGCTGAAGCCTTGCTGATGACAGAGGTGAGTGGAGTCCCTCAGGTGCACTTCAGGACCAACCAACCTGTGCTGGGTGGGAGGGCTGTGAGGGCAGGCCGAGGGGCTGGCCGCTCTCCGGTGCGAGGAGGAGGTAGAAAAAGCAGGGGGTTCTGAAAGCCCAGCGCCGGTTTGGCCTGACAACTCCCTTACCGGGTGACGTGGTCCTCAGCCTCTGTCCTCAACCTGCCACACGGGAAGATTTAACAACCCCTGCCCCGCCTTTCTGCCTGGCTGCTGTGAGGAGGAAAAGAGGCACAGGTAGGGGAAGGTTTCTGTGTGCCGACGTCGTCGGTGGGGTTTCATCCCATTCTGGAAAATCGCTGGCAGCAGTGACATGGCCATTGCATGGCTGCTGGCCTCTCTCCGTTCTCCGGCTTGGAGGCAGCCTGTGCATCTAGGTTTCATTCTCAACAAGCCCGTGTGTCTTTGGACCTGTCACTTCCCTCCCGCAGGCCACGCTTTGCCCTCCGGGACTGCGTCGGTCCCGGTAATCCCAGCCCCCGGGGTGCTGAGCGTGGCGGTGAATGCGTGCAGGAGTTCCCTGCTAGGAGACCGAGGCTGGGGCGTCCTTCCGGGAGCAGGGCCTGGCAAGCCCGGTTGTCACGACAGCACCGTGGCGCCTCCTCGTGAGCTTCGGAACTGCCACCGACAGGCCCGGTGCATGCCTCTCAGTCTCTGGCGACTTCTAGGTCCATTTGTGTGTTCTTGCACTTCCTGCCCACTCCCTGGAGGCGCCCTTCCGAGTCTAGCCCCAGCAAGCCCTTCTCAGGTCCCGGCTGCTCCCCAGCAAGGCTCGTACAAGGCATGTGCCTTTACGTGATGCTCGTGGCCGTTCAGAAATCCCTGCGCCTGCTGGCAGAGGGGCGGTTGGGTAGCTCGCTTTCCTATAAGATGGGTGAATTTTTTTCAGAACAGATTTTGTTTCTCTGATCACCAAAGCTGTTTGCATAGGAGGCCAGTAGTCGAGGGGCTGAGTGACCAGTCAGTAGGAGAAAGGCTCCTGGGTACTCACTGTCCATGGGGGAAACTGAGGCCCAGAGCATAAAAGGGACCATCCTGAAGCCACCCAGCAAGAGTGACTGGGTGGCCAGTCCCATAATAATGTGACGATTATTTTCATATTCTTCACCACCACCACCATGTTCAGGAGACTTACTAGGGTCTCAGCACTGTGCCGGGAGGTGTATGTGCATTATCTCATTTAATCTGCCAAAGAACCCTATGAGGAAGGGACTATTTTTATCCCCATTTAACACACATGCACAAATGGAGCGGTGCCCAGAGAGATTAAGACCACAAAGCTAAAATGTGTCAGAGGCACAAGTCTCAGAGTCTAGAACCTTCTCTCCCACTGCCCTCGTTGACCCCTTTACATGCCCTGGATGCCTCTTCAGGGCCCATCCCTGGGTCAGTCCCCACGAAGCAGCGTGAGGCCATCTTCCTCTTTCTAGAAGGTGTGGGGTGCAGAAGACTTTCTGTATTGGGGAGATAAAAGAGCCCGTTTGGGATGATTTTTATCAGCTCGAGCAAGCCGGTTTGACTTACAGGAAGAAGTCAATTTGCATTTTGGGAAAGAGCTGAGTGTAAAGGCCACGGTGAGCACTGGGTGGATTTATAAATAAACAGTCGACCGGAGGCATTGTATGTCCCTGCCGTACAATGCTGGGCTCGTATTGACACCACAGACCCGTTCGGCACGTCACAGCTGCCCTTTGGACAGAAAGGGCCTAATTGAGTAAGATCATGGCAAGGAATCCATCCTCCGGCTTGGCTTCCCCGGGCACGGGCAGGCCGGCTGAGTCCGGCGGCAGTCGGGCCTGTTTCCCGGGGCCGCGGCATCACAAGCCAGGTGCACCCAGCTGGGCCGCAGGGCTCAGAGGCTGCGAACACCTCTGCTCTCCCCGCGGCTCGGAGGGAGGCACGAGAGCCAGGTTCCAGGAGTCAGGGCGGTGGGATAGCTATGGACAGGGGGACAAACGCTCGCTCTGCCCCTAGCAGTGCTTTCGCTTTCTGGAGACTTCCATTCCTTGGCCTTGAAATGAGAAGGACTTACTTCCCAGGTGATTTTGAGAATTAAGTGAGGTAGGGTCAACTCCTGTCAACGTACCGGTCATCTCTGCCCTGCCGTGGAATAACTGGGTGTTTTGGGGCAAGTCCCCGGCCTCCCTGGACCTCACTCTCCTCTTCAGAAGGCAGTGGGGTGGATGCTGGTCAGGGGTTCAGGGCCCTCAGGCCAGAGGGGGCTATTGCAGCCCCACAGGGGCCAGGAACTCCAACTCCCCGGCCGGCCAGATTCATATCCCGCAGCCTCCTGGTGCGGGACCGTCAGCATTCGGCTTCGCTGTCAGCGGTTGGGGTGACGGAGGTTGTTAAGAGGAAGTGTTCTAATGTATATGCTTAGTGCTTAGCATGGAGCCAGGCACATGGGAAATGCTCAAAAATAAATTATATCTGGAATCCTTATTTCAGGAAAAAAATCTATCTTCAAATCAGAATACTATCTGTTCAGTCAAATAGTCTGATTTAATTCCAGATAACCCCATACACCAATAATAGCCATAATGCCAGTAGTTAGAAGACCACCCCTATTGGTTCACCTTGTGAACTCACAGAACTTGCCACAGTGACCCTTGTTCAAGGCAGCCCCACTCAGATGGACTTCACCAGCCTGGTCATTCAGCCTCTCCAGTCTCCAGCTCACCACTCTGCCCAGATAAGGATCATCAGTCCTTCCTATCTGACTGCTCTGAGGGCAGACCTGCCACTTCCCTGGCCTGCTGATCATGCCTGTCTGTTGCCTTGGGCCTGGAATGTACCTGATACATGCCACCACGTGAACAAGGACCCTTGGCACCCATTCACCCAGGGACATCACTTGGACTGCTGCACCCCCACTGGGATGCCCAGTTATTCTGCAGCGTGCAGTGGTGTTTTCCCCTCAGAGTGCAGTCTTGGACGTTCCAAGCCTTTAGGGGATCCGTGGCTTGTGGTCACCTGGGGCCCTCGCACCTCAGTCCTCATGGTCAGTTTGAACATCGGCAGACATTAGCACTAAAGGTGCTGTACGTGCACACTGTGCATGGCCACCGAGGAAAACGTCCACTCCTGTTGCTGAACCTGACATCTCCTGAGGTCCTTGTGAGACTGGGGGGGAGGGGCGCAGGCTTCCCCCCCACCCCATTTCATAGGGAGATGATTGGGCAGAACTTCGTGCCATTAGTTACATGCTCTGCTTACATGGCGAGGCCAGGATTGGAATCCAGTCCCTGGCCTGACCTTAAGCCCTCCATCTCCCACTTGCCTTGCTGCCTCTGAGGGGTCCTGGAGGCCGCTGAGGGGGAGGAGGGGCGGGAGCTGAGTGCTGATGGCCTGATGTTTGCCCCAGGATCCAGAAGAGAGAGTGTTTCATAGGACCTCTAGGGTGGAGGTCAGGGGTGGGACGAGGAACATCCGCCCTGAAACGACCAGCCATCTTCTCGAGAACTTCTTGATTCAAAATGCTGCCTTCAGGGACTACTCGAAACTAGCTCCTCTGTCCCTGCCTACACTCAGATTCTGGCACTCATTCCCCCACGTGGGTGAGGGGCCTGCAGGGGGTGGCACCCTGCTGGGCTCTGGGGCTGTCACGGTGACCAGATAAGGTCCCTGTCTGCAGGGAGCCGAAGGGGGGAGATGGGTCAACCAATGCCCCTTTATAAATTATGGTAAGCGCTGAGAAAGAAACAAGTGGGCTACTGCATGGAGAATGGGAAGGGGTGGGCGTGGGGGCCCTTGTGGCAGGAGGGCCTTTCTGAGAAGAGCCATGAGATGATGGGCCATGCGGGCAGAGGGAACATCCCGTGCAGAGGCAGGCCCTGAGACTGGAAAGTGCTTACATGTTCTAGAAACTTTGCAAGGAGTCTTTTTTTTTTTTTTTTAAAGATTTTATTTATTTATTTGAGAGAGAGAATGAGATAGAGAGCATGAGAGGGGGGAGGGTCAGAGAGAGAGGCAGACTCCCTGCCGAGCAGGGAGCCCGATGCGGGACTCGATCCAGGGACTCCAGGATCATGACCTGAGCCGAAGGCAGTCGCTTAACCAACTGAGCCACCCAGGCGCCCTGCAAGGAGTCTTATGTGGCTGGGGCTAAGTGGCCTGAGACAAGGTGGGCCCCACCCACATCTTTCACCTCATCTTGGGTCTTCCACTGGCCTCCAGACAAGCCAGCAGAGCTGCCAGGCCTGCTGTGGGCATGGGCCCAGGTGAGGACACGAGGCCGGATCTGCTTGTGCGTTCATAAGGGGCCAGCTCCCTGCCCCAGCCAAGGGACACATGACAGGATGACATCGATGGTTATTTCTGCCTCCCACCGGCCACCTCCATCTTTGCAGCATGAATGGGAGGCCTGCTCTGAGCTCTTGCTCTGTCCCCCAGCTCGACTCTCTTTGGGGATACCACACTTGCCACTCTTCACTACCTGGTATTTCAGGGGCCCTCCTGCTGTCGAGGAGGGAGGAGGACGGTCACCAGGGGTCCTGGAATGAGCTCAGGTTCTCCCACCTGAGTTGGTCCCGGCCCTGAGACCTTTATTTACTTTGGTCCTTGCTTAAAAACTCTGGTAGCGAAGCTGCCTGGAATGAAATGTGAAGAACTCAAGATAATAATAAAATCAATTGGACTGTTTCCCCAGTAATTCTAGAGACTGATGCATCATTAATGTTGGTAATACAGTGCCTGTCAGATCACAAACTTCTCAATAAATGTGCAGCCGGCAAGCTCTGGTAAAAATTGGAGGCAAGCAGAGAATGAGATTTGGGCCCTTTGATATATGGGGTGTCAGCGGTGTGGTGAAGATTTTATCAATTTCCGTCACTTTGGGCTTTTGTGCTCACTACATAGGTGGTCTTCATGGCACCTCCCTGCGGGCTGTCTGGATGCTAACTGCCCTCCCCACTAGCAATAGGAGGAAGAAGAGCTCCTGGAGGGGCTTTGACGTCCACCGGGACCCTTCTATGGGGCCTCATGACCAGGAGCTTCTCAGGCAACATCAGTCCATGAGATGGGCAAAATCAGAGGCTTCTGGACCTATGTGTCACTCAGCCACCCCACGAGTATTTACGGGGATCCTGCCACGTCCAGAACACCACTGGGCCCGCCTTTGGTGGCTCCAGGAGCTTTGATGGAAGCCTTGGACTTGGGGAGGGAGAATGGTGGAGTAGTCATTTCAACCTAAGGGTCAAGGTCAGAGGGAAAGTGGAAGGAGTGAGTGTCTGAGCTAATGCGGTTGATCAGGGTGCAGGGCCTGTTCGACAGGGGGCACTCAGGGGACCAGAAGCACCATGTGCCCTGGTTGATGGGGGAGCAGGGAGTTCAACAAGGTGAGGCCCCTAGGGTGGGGGAGAGAAGTTAGGAGCTCCTCAGAAGCAGCATCACATGGTGCTTAGTGCATATACCCTGGAGCCAGACCGCTGGGACTGAATCCTGGCTCCCACGCTTATCAGCTGGGCCACCTCAGGAAAGGGACTCTCGACCACTCTGTGCCTCAGTCTCTTCATCTGTAAAATAGGGGTGTGGTAGCAGAGCCACCTACCTTGGAGGGGTCCTGTGAGCATCAGTGAATTAATGGCGGTACGGGGCTCAGAATAGGCCCGGATGCACTGGGAGGCCCTGGCCAATACGGGCATCACTTTTGCACGGCTGTCTTAGTTGACTCCAGGAAACTGAGAGCCATACACATGAGCTTCAGGGAGGTGAGGCAGGACATTCACACAGCTGGGAGGAAGCAGAGCCGGGATGGGAGCCCTGCTGCTGTGGAGGCTGGCTTGGGGACACGGGTCAGGTGCCAGAGGGAGGAGATGCGTGGGGACAGGGCCGGCACCTGCCCGAGGACGGGACCTGCGAGGTCACCATCATGATCTGCGAGGTCACCATCATGATCGGCGAGGTTAATTAGCAAGTGGGCAGTGGACAGGTTCAGGCTCTTGTAGCTTTTTTGTCGCTTGCTGGTGCCTCTGGTGGGGGGAAGGAGGCTGCTGGCCTTGCTGGGTTTCGGGGAGTTCTCACACTCAGGCTTGAGTGTGGAGCATTGGAATCGGCTCCTGGGGTTTGGCAGGAGGAGGTTGGCTCCACCTGGCAGGTGAGCCAAATGGGAACCACTCTGTTAGGAAATCGCAGCCATGGGTCAGATGCTCCCCACTGCACCCTGCCAGGGAGCAGGCCCTGAAAGCCAGCAAGGCCAGCAGCCTCCTTGACACCCACCCCAGAGCCACAGCCTTGGAACCCAGAGCCTAGAGGACTCCCTGGTGGTGGGAAGGACTTGGGGGGAGGGGCATTCTGATGCAGTCATGACTGCCACCAGCCTGCTGGGACCTACCCCGGGGGCGTGGGAGCTGGGTGTGCCATAGCTGGGAAGCCAGCGCTCCTGGGGGGTCCCCTGAGCACAGGTGCCCTGGCCCTACTGGACAGGGGTCCCTCCCCAGTCTCCCTTTAATGTGTCCCTTCCTCTCCTGGCTTTGCAGGAACCTAGGATTTACTCACTGGTTTTGCATCTGTGTTCGCTTGGAAAGGAAGGCCAGGTTGCAAGGCCCCCTGGGGCCTCAGGAAAGAGGAAGCAATCTTGTTAGTCTGGGGTGTGGAAAAGGCAGGCGGCCCTGCACTGCACGTCGAGCAGGGAGAGGTGGCATCGGGGTCCAGCTCTGCCCCAGGCTCCCTCTGCACCTCTTGGAGCCTCCGTGACCCCTACAGGTCCTCTTGGTGCTGATACTGGTACTTGTTCTGGGTTGGGGAAGATGGCTGGTCCTGCGTTGTGCAGGTGACTTGCCTGGGAAGACTCTCTCTCCGTACACCTCTCCCCCTACCGCCCACCCAGTGGCTGGGCTTGGAGGAAGTGTCCCCTTCCGCCCAGAGAGAGCTCAGGCCCCTGTGGGAGTGGGGGCTGGGTGCGGCGCTAAGAAGCTGCAAGGTACAGTAGCTGCGGGTGCCTTACAAGGGGGAGTAGGTGGCTCTCTTCACTACCTAGAGGGCCGGGTCCCAGAGGCCTAGGAGCATGGGTGTTGGCTCTTCCTACCCTGCATGGCTCCCACCACTACTGCATACATGACCTAAACAAATCCTCAGCCCGTCTGAACATCACTTTGCTTATCCCCAAAATGGGAGTCCTGGATTGGGGGTGTGGTGGGCCATGCCCTATGACGCTCAGAACATGTCTGCTGAGTGCCAACCCTGTACCAGGCTCTGGGTGACAAGTCCCAGCCTGACCCCAGGAGCTCAGAGCCTCACTAGGGAATAAGACGGGCCAGCATCCCTACAGCCGTGGGATTTAGTGGCTATGATCATGGCCTAGCTGAGTGGTGCAGCTCAGGTCAGGCTGCTGGGGAAGGGTATTCAGGGACGGCTTCCTACCCACAAGAGGTGACCTTTGAGCTGCACCCCAAAAGATGAGTCAGGCAGTGCTCAGCAGAAAAGGCATAGTTGGGGGGGCATCAAGCCTGGGTGGGTGGGAGCCTAAGGAGCTCAGTGGGGGACCTGATCACATCGTTGGAGGGCCTTAAATGCCATCCACGCCTTAAGGTTTATCCTTGTTGCAGGTCAACAAAAGATTTGGAGGGGAGGGGTGACCTAGCCAGATCTGATTTATAGAACAATCACTGTGGTGGCAGCTTGAAGGATGTTGTCACAGGGCCCTTGAGAGCCCTGCTACCATCCAGGACAGAAGGCACAAGGCCCAGTACTGGCGGGGACCTGGCCACGGGAGCAGGGGTGCAGCGCTGCTGCACGGGGCAGGTGGAGGGGGGGCACTGGGTGCCGTGGTATCTGAGGGGTGCCCTTGGCTTGTGCACACAGAATCCCGAGGCGCGGGTGTGATGGTGTAGACGCCGGCGCACGTGGGCGGGTGCATGTCAGAGGCTGCGGGAGCGCTGCAGGTCTGATGAGCAGCACAGAGGCTGGGCCTCCGAGAGCTCCCGAGACCACAGGAGCCTCTGAGGGCCAAGGGTGG
The DNA here is from genome assembly GCF_002201575.2 of Neomonachus schauinslandi. Classification (NCBI taxonomy): domain Eukaryota; kingdom Metazoa; phylum Chordata; class Mammalia; order Carnivora; family Phocidae; genus Neomonachus; species Neomonachus schauinslandi. Next base: position 106,764,461 of record NC_058408.1, read on the forward strand.
AGCTGATAGCAGATTGCAGACTCTCGAAAGGATACGTGGAGGTGTCGCAGGGGTGGACTTGGCTGGAGAGAGGGGACAGGACAGAGCTCTTAGCTCGAGAGTTAATTTAGCAAACGGTTACAGAGTGCCCTTCCTGCGCCAGCTTTGTGGGTGACAGGGACAAGGTCCTTGCCTCAGGGGAGCTCCTGACTTCTAACAGAGGGGGGCACGCGGCGCTTGTGGGGCACTGAGCTCACTCTGCTGGAGAAGACAGCAACTAAGTCCTCTGGGATGACTGGGGGATTCTCAGGCCAAGAAGTGGGGGAAGGGCATCAGAGGCAGAGGGAAGAGCCCCTGCGAAGACTCAGAGGACCAGAGGGATTTATTGGAGCGCTACAGCCCTTCAAGTCAGGCCAGAAGGCATGGACTTTGTTCCCATCTAGGGGCAATAAGTCAGCCAGGCCTCCCAAGCCAGAGAAGAAAGGCCAGGGGCTGCTAGATCCTGAGAGGCCTAAGGTCCTCGGCCTGGTGGGTATTGGGGGTAGGGTCTAGCGGAGGTCAGTGCTTGCCAGTCACTGCCTGCCCGAGGAGGGTGACCGAGCAGGGTGCCAGTACTCCGACACCCCGCGTGTTTCTTCTTGGCATGGCCACATTCATAGGAGCCGTGAGGTCAGAGAAGGGCCTGTTTGTGCAGAGGGAGGGGCCGCCACTAGGCAGGCGACTGGCACCTACCCCTCCGGTGTTAAAGTCCATCGGGGTGAGCCAGGGCAGGGAGGGAGGGGGGAGGGGAGCCAGGTGATGGCTGTTCTGGCAAGTGTACCTGGTCATCCTGCACGAAGACAAGCCATGGGGCCCCAGGGGCCAGCACACACGCTAAGGAGGCACTGGGGGCTCTGCACGCTCTGGGAGGGAGACACGAGGAGCAAGGTGTCACTGCCAGTTGCCCTCTTGCCGAGCGGTGACTGACGACCAGAGAGGGCAAGTGGCCGGCACAAGCTCACACAGCGAGTTGGACAACCCACCAGTCCCCAGGCTCTCCATGGTGCCCTGGCCCCCAAAGCTTTCAGATAAACTGGCCGGGCATCCACAAGGCTCAGGTTCTGGCCACATTCTCAGTACTCCCTGCTTTAGCTGTGTCTCTAACCCCCGGGAGGAGGAGCGGTAAGCTCCCTCCTGATGGGCTCTCAGCTCCCGCCACTTTCCTTACCTCCCTCCTCCTAAAACAACCCGAGGAAGCAAACCCAGAAAGCCCTGGTCCTCACCTGCGTTGGACCAGGTACCGCCCCGCCCCAGTGGAAGATGTGCCGTGGGTAATGCGGACACAGCGAGGTCCTGAACCCCTCCTGACAGGGAGGCAGAAATCCCAGCTCTGGGAGTGTGTAAACATAGTTATTTTTAGCTCTCGGAGGGCTGTGGGCGCAGCAGCGTGACCCGCATTTGGCTCAGCCCCCTCCTCCTGCCCCACCAGGAAGAGGAGGCCTCCCTTGCCCCCCTCTCCCCGCCGTCTGCCTCGGGGCTGGGCCAGTGGATTCCGGGACCCACTAAGAGAAGGAGCAGGGTGGGGGATCTCAGCGAGGCTGCCCACGGCCGGGAGCTGAGGCCAAGCCCAGCTCACAAGGGGCAGGATGTGGTTTTCAGAGAGGCGACATTTCAAGTTTCAAGAGAAATATTGGAGCCACACAATTTCATGCTTTTTCCATGGGCTCTTATTCTCTCATCTTCGTACCTTCCTCAGTCTGGGCATCAGGAGGCCTGATCCCAAGGGAACATGCTGCCACTTCCACCGCTGAGTGCTCGCGGGCATGTGGGGCACTTCTTGGTATCTCATTTATGCCCCCCTCAGTGAAGTGAGATCATTCCCAACTTGGCTGTGGGGGTGGGAGCTGAGCTGACGAGATCATGGATGCTCACTCACTTGTTCCTTCAACAAACACTCACTGAGCATCGGTTTGGTGCCAGGCACTATCCTAGCTGCTAACTATAGAGCAGGGAGCCAGCCTGGCAAGGTGCTGACCCTCCGGGACTAACGTCATCGGGGTGGGGACAAGAGACAATTAACAAATAAGTACATGCTTCAACAACAATCAGCTTGCAGTCCGTACGGTACAGAAATAATACAGAGTTAGATGTTGTGGAGTGACTGGGGTGGGTGAGGGGCATGTACTTTAGACAAGGGCTATTAGGAAGGACCCCCTGAGAAACTTAAATAAAATGGAGCTCCATGCTGGGGGGAGGAGGTGGTGAGAGGGAATGGCAGGTGCAAAGGCCCTGGGGCAGGAAAACCAGTGGGGCTGGAGAGCAGCCATGCTGCAGGAGCAGGCAGTGTCCTTGGTGAGGTGGGCAGGGGCCAGAAGCACAGGGTGTGTGGGCCGTGGGGATGCCTTTGGGAGGGCTATAAACAGGAAAAGGTTTGCTCCATGCCTGCAAGGAAGTGAGAGTGGGAGGCCAGTGAAGGGCTATTACCCTCGTCCAGGCAAAGGAGCTGGCGAGAGGTGGGCAGGTTAGAACCCAGGGAGGGTAGACGGTGGAAGTGGCAGATGGCTTGGCTGAAAGGGAGCACCAGAATGAAGGAGGGCTCCTCGACTTCTGCATTTGATGCCTGGGCTGTTGGGGTGGGGAGAGGGCAGTTGATCCAGAAGGGGCCAGTAGAGGATGGAGGCAGAACAGGATCTGGGGAACAGGCTATTGTGGATGTTTTGCGTTGCTATACCTGTCAACGTTTGAGTCCAGAGGGTTGCTCAGGGAGCAGCCGCCTGGGGAGTGCCAGGCCCCAGTCTGGCACGGCTCTCCTCCCGGGGGCTCTCTGCCAGCCTCCAGCCAGGCTGTGTGGGCGGTTGCTCCCTTGGGGCCTGGCCTGGGGTTTTGTCCCAGTGCATGATGGATGAGGGCCTTCCGGTTCCCTGACTTGGAAGCGGGCGTGGGTGGGGGTGGGCAGTGTCAGCATCCTTGGGGCAGAGGGGGTTGAAGGCTCTGCCCAAAAGGCTGGGCTGCATGGACCAGAAGGCGCGCTGCTGGGGGATGTTGGAGCACCATTTGCCGTCGGCTTGACCCAAGGCCTGTGTGTCCCCAACCAAGCCTTCTTCTCAGCTGGATTGACTTATTGTGAAGTAACCGTGGGTCCTCGTGTGTCTGAACCAGGATGCCAAGGACAGAGGGAGTTAGCAACATGTTTGGGACTTTTTTTAAAGTAAGCTGTACACCCAGTGTAGGGCTTGAACTCACGATCCCGAGATCGAGTCCCATGCTCTACTGATTGAGCCAGCCAGGTGCCCCAACACATTTGGGATTTTTAATAGCAAACCTGGTTTGCCTTCATTTTGTCATCAGCCAGCTGTGTGACCCTGAATATGTCCCCTCCCCTGTCTGGGCCTTGGAATTCCCACCTGATGCTAGGATGGAGCGAAAGGTCCTCAGGGTCCTATAGCTTGAGATGCTGCATTTTGGTTGCAGAGGATTGGTATTGAGGGTCGTGATGCAGGTAAAGACGGGGCTGTGGAGATGCCTTGCAGGTCCCTGGGGTGCCGATGAGTATGACATAGAAGCCACCTGAAGGATGGTCACAGGAGATCAGTCGGAAATGCCAGATTGCCTGTGGAAGGTCAAAAGGACCAGCTTACCGTACAAGCAGTTGTGTCCTCAGGAAAATCACTAGGATTTTTAAAGCCTCAGTTTTGCCATCTGCAAAATGCGGTCCTAAGCGTCACTGACGTCAGAGGGATGAATAACTGTGGAGGTAATGTGAGGAGAGAGACCTCAGAAGCTCAGCTTCTAGCTCATGAAATGTCTTTGGCTTCTGGAGGTTGCCTTCTCCCTGTCCCTCTTCAGTTGACAGCAGGAATCCAAATTTCAGGGGAGGGGCTCTTCTGCTGTCTGGCTTCCTCTGAGAGCCACAATCCTGGGCCTGGGCGTCCTGCCAAACCTAACTGGAGGCAGTGAACCTCGCTGTGGCCTTGGGGACTGGCCCACTGGCCTTGGCTTTCTGAGCATCAGCTTAGGTATTGCTAGGAGAGGCACTTTGGGGCTCCAACCAGAGGCAGTAATGAGCCCTGAACTCATGCCAGTTTTGTTTTGTGTTTTATTTCTCCAAGAAGGGATGGGCTGGGATTTCCTAGCAGCATCGATGTGGTTGCTATTGTGGTTGTGTGTGTGTGCGTGCACGCACATGTGTGCGTGTGCGTGTGTGTGTGTGTGTGTGTGTGTGTGTTTTGACTGCTCTGGGTTTTGGAGCTGTGGTGGAAAGTGCGGAAAATAGCAGATGCTGTATCCATTTGCCACCAAACTGTCTTGAAACGCTATAAATATTTTCTAAAAAGACTAGCTTCCCAAGCCCGATGTGTTAGTTATCTCCTCCCTGAGAAACTGATTCCCGAAAATTAAGACAAATAACCTCTTAAATCACAGTTGTTAACCTCAGGTGTAAAAACCGTTACCACACCAGCCGCGGGTCAGAGTGACTCCCTCTGCCTAAGTGACTCCAGGTGGCATCGAGATGGTAGAGGCAGCAGAAAGGGAGGAAGCCTTGCACTCGGTCAGGAGGCCCAAGTCAGAGGCCTGGCTTGGCCGCTCACTGCTGTGTGACCTCAGGCCAGCAGGCTCACCTCTCTGAGCCTCTTGTTTCCTCGTCTGGGTATCAGAGACCTGTCACCTACCGCCTCTCAGAGCCGGCAAGCGTCACGCACTGTGTTTGTGCTCCTCAAAGGTACACAAAGGTGACCGTCGGGGGTTCATGGGCTACATTTGTCACGACTGAGAAAACCCCTCTGCCCCCTGCCCCACCCTGTGCTCTCCAGTCTTCTGGCTGTTTTGAGGACAGCCTCCAGGGCCTGGGATGCTTGCTGGCCTCCCTTTCCAACAGAGAGAGGCCAGGGCCCTGGAGCCTCCAGCAGACGGGCAGCAGAGTAATGCCACGGTCCACTCTCCTTGCATTGGCTTTTATGTTCAACTTCTATTCCTGGTGAGGGAGGCTAACTGCGTATTTAAGGTAAGACCATAAAGGTTTTTTTTTTTAAATAAATGTAGTTTAGCAAAAACTGTGAGTTGAGTTCAAGAACTATATTAAGCAACGCCTGGGTGGCTCAGTGGGTTAAGCGTCTGCCTTCGGCTAAGGTCATGGTCCCAGGGTCCTGGGATCGAGCCCCGCATCGGGCTCCCTGCTCAGCGGGAGGCCCACTTCTACCTCTGCGTGCCGCTCCCCCAGCTTGTGCTCTCTCTCTGACAAATAAATGAATAAAATCTTTAAAAAAAAAAAAAGAACAATACTAAACAAATGGCAGTCTAGATGGCAGGAGGAATTGACAAAAACCCGGTAGGCGGCTGGGACACATGGGGCCAGTGCACTGTTCACATTGTCCTTGTCTTCACAGTCCCCTGCCAACCTCCTTCACCTTCTATCTCCTCGTAGAGGAGTGGACGGGGATGGGCGATTAGAAGAACACTCTGGCAAACTGTCTTCTGCCCGCCTGACATTCGCAGGTGACCACTACGCTTCATAACAGAGGGGCCGCAGGGGTCCCTCTGCCAGGGTCCAGACCTTACTGGTGAGGGTAGGAGTTGCTCCACCAGCAGCCATGTCAAATACCATAGGTTTTGTTTTCTGCCCCAGCTGGGAGGGACAGCCCGGAGTGCTATTTCGAAAAGCAATTCTAAGGTCACGTTTGACTCTGAAAGAGAGTATGGGGATTGATTGTTAATGGCTGCCATGGTGTGGGAAGGGAGCTTGGTGACATGCCTGACCTCCTGTCACTCGGGAGCCCCTCCAAGCCTGTGGCTGGCCTCGGTCCCTACGGCGTCGCCAGCACCAGGCATGGTGGTCAGCCAGCGATGGAGCCAGAAGCTCCTGTTGGAACGAAGCGGGTGCTCCGTGGGCAGCCCAGGAGGCAGGGGGCGCCCCCCAACCACACTGTAGGCCAGGCTCCTGCAGCCCGTGTGCTGATCTGTATATGCTGTGGCTAGCCCTAGGCTGCATACTGGGTAGGTGCCCAGAAAGTGGGTTGACAGCCCCGAGAATAGTCAGTGTGCATCCAAAGCTTCATACCCCCCATCCGTTGTTCTTGGGGTCCCCACCAGAGCAGGCATGCAGGCTTCCTGGCTGCCGTGTATACAGACATCATGGTCATGCTCTGTTGTCCTCTGGGTGCTCACTCTACCACTGCTCTCATATCTGATCAGTAGGTGAGGCAGCCCCATATGTCCCCATTTTACAGATGAGGACATCGAGGCCCAGAGTTGGCAAGTGACTTGCTTGAGGTCATACAGCTAGTTAATGCAGAGACCTGGCACTCATCTCCTGGCCATTTCACCTTCTACTCACAAAGAAAGCTCAAAAGACTAAATTTATGCATCCTGATGTTTAAACCAACTAACTTCCTTCCTTCCCTTCCTCCTTTCTTCCCTCCCTCCCTTCCTTCCCTCATTCATTTGGAATCTTTGTAGCCAAGTGGGTAGGAGCTCTGGAGCCAAATGGCCTGCTTTGCATTTCAACCACTTCTTGGGCCATGTGACCTTTGGCAAGTCCCTTGATCTCTCCGTACCTCAGTTTCTTCATCTATAAAATGGGCATAAATACAACATAGGGCTGTTGTGACTATTAACAGGTTAACAGTGCCTGGCTCAGGGTGAGGGTTCTCAAGGGCCAGCTGGTGAGTGCAGTGCAAGGGGTCCCCCTCCCAGGCCATGTCCTGATCATGGGCACTGAGGGATCATAGAGGTGGGTCAACAAGAGCATCTCATGGTCTGGTGAATGTGAGGTGAGGGGTGGATACGTATACCAAGAAAGTATTTCAGGTGGATGGGCGAGGTCCAGGGTGCGCTGGACCCCATGGGATGGTGGGAGTAGGGACAGCATGCATCAGTCCCAGTGCATGAGGGGGTGCTGAGAAAGGCTTACCCATTAGAGGGAGGCTATTAGGGCAAGGCTTGTGGAGGGCAGGGGGACATGAGTGTCCAGGGAACAGAGCCATGGAATGGGTGGTGCCCAGGTCTATTCCTAGAGCGCTGGCTCAGGGGGGCTGGCCCAACCCTGGCAGATTACAAGTGTCCAGAACTTCTATGGATAAAGGATATCCCCATCCCTTATTCCCTTGTTGACTCCTGCAACTGAGGCCTCTGGGCTCTACTCTGGGGTGGGGGCTGGAGGGTATTGAAGAGAAGTGGAAAGGCCAAGTTGGTTTGCTCCAGGGGTAGGCTGAGAAAATCCTGCCCAAGAGCCTTGGCATGAGCTAACTGTCCCTCGCTCCTCAGCTGATGAGCCAGCTCGCGGCCATCTGTCTGTCTATCTGCCTGCCTGTCTCTCTCCTCCCTGCATTTCTCTGTGCAGTGCAGTATAAACAGTCCCCCCCACCCCAAAACACAGCCACCATGGATCTGCTCGCACGCTGGTGCTGACACCCCAGCCCACCCGGAGACCCATTTATTCTGCTGCTGGGGCATGGGGCCATTTTAATCATCCTTCCTCTGCCATGAGATACAGATGGTTGTATTATTAATAGTCATAATTAATCAGCCTCCACGGAGGATCTTTTCCCTGGGCGTCAGATCCTCAGGACGAGCAGCCCCACGAGGGCCTGTTCCAGTCTCCGCTTTATAGACAGGGAACGTGAGGCCAGGAGGAGGGGATGACTCATGGGAGGGCCGGTGACAGCAGCCCAGTCAGTATTCCTGCCCAGAAGTGGGCTGTCCACCACCCGCACCCCTGGCACACCTAGGTCGCTGGGGGAAGCCTTCAGGGCTGGGGGTGAGAGAGCAGCCCTCAGCCCGGGGGGTGAAATAAGGAGTCCCCGGCTGAGAGCAGAGGAAGAAGGGTAGAACCAGAGCAAAGGCAGAGGGAGATGGGGCTTCGTGGGCTAGCAGGAGTAAGGTCTGATTGGGGGCGGCCTTGAGCCAACGCCAGCTAACCCCCCCACTCCCACCCCAGATGGTGGGTCTGGGCCCGATGGGGCTGCTTCCCCCGCTAAGCGCTGTGTCCCACGGACAGTGATTTAATGCTTGCGGCAGGCAGCGTCCTGATTTATGGGCTTGTTCTGGACAGGCCTGACTCCGTGAGCATAGCTGTGGCAAGGGGCTTCTTGCGCAGTCCTGCGGATGGCCGCCTGCCCACCTGCTCCCCTTGCACACTCCTGTCTTCCCCAGATCGATGCCATCCACACTCACACACCCGTATACACGTGCTTGGACACACGGCGAGCAGTGGGGCTGGCTGAAACGCCCTATCCTGATCGGTAGACTCATCCTGAGACTCTGCCATGGTAGATGAAAGCAGAGTGCCGTGGTCCAGAGTCCTGTGGGGAAGTGGGGAGGTGGGCTCATGCTCAGGGGTACTCCAGCCCGTTCCCATTCCCACAGGAGGAGGCTGGGGGGGGGATGCAGCACCAGTCCCCAGGCCCCCATGTAGCACCCCTGAGTCTCCTCTCCCCACTGGGTTCAGCAGCCCACACGAATGCTGTGCCAGGCCTTGGGGACAGCCCCGTGTCATGGGAGAAGCCCAGTTGGGAGTCAGGCAGAGCAGGTCACACACCCGGGCTCTGTCCCCAGCGCATGGCAGCAAGCTTGGCTAGCCCGTCCTCAGCGTCCTCCCATCCATAAAGCAGTTCCAACAGCATCGCGAGGATTCAAGGAGTAGAAAAGCTGCTGGCTAAGTCAGGGCCCTTCCCCATCAAGCTTCACTCTCCCGGTCTGTGACGTGGTCATAGTCACCCTCGCTGGCCCTCTCTTGGGGCTCTGCTGAGAGTCAGATGAGAAAAGAGCCCTGTGAAGGGTGGGGTGCCCAGGGCACTGGTTCTGGCTCTGCGTGTGCAAGATGAGGGGCTCTGGGCACGTGGGTGTGGGGCGGGTGCTGGGGCCTGGCCTCCATCCGATCCCCCCGCTGCCACAGTGTAGCCCTGGGACTTCGGCACGGACTTCCTGGTACCTGGATCTCTAGGAAGCGTGCGTTCCTCATCTTTGAAATGGGTATAGTGATAGTATGTACCGTGGTGTGCTGGCAGGATCCGTGGGAAATGTGTGTTGAGTTTGACATGCAGCGGCCGCTCGAGTTGGCGGTGTTTGTTGGTGTTGTCACCAGCCTAACCGCCATGCGGTGGACGCTGGGTTCAGAAGCACAGATGAACACATAGCGAATGACCCATGACATCACATTCCAATAATACCTATGTTTCCAGACTTCACATCCATCCGTCCCCACCCAAGAGGCCAGGCCCTCCTTCGGGGCAGCTTAGAGGAGGTGTGGCGGAATCACACCCCGGCCTGCACGATGGCACCCCGTGGTCCGTGCTGACCTCGGCGGACTCCTGGGAACCAGGTGCCCAGCCCCGCACGGCCACCTGGCTCCCCAGCAGGAGGCCAGCAGTCACCTCTACTCTTGCTCCGACCCCACCCCCACTGGCCAACCTGCATCAACCCAGATGGGCCCAGATGGGCAGGGAAGAGAGGAGGCAGGACAGGCTGGGGCCAGACCTTGAAGGACAGGGGTATTTAGCGCACTGGAAGGGATAGCCTTCCAGAAAGATAGAAGTGTGTGGGCAAAGGTTTGGAGTCATTCCTAGGGAAAGGCATGCCTTCTCCCATAAGACATCTGGGCTGCTCTGGCCCAGATGGCCTCGGCTCTCAGTGACCAGTGGCTGTGGGATGAAGCAGATGGCCAGCGAGGGGCGGGGCCACCCCCAGGCCGGAGCCAAGCGAGGCCAAGTGGCCCACACAGGCCAGAGCCCGAGACTTTGGCACCAGCCACTCAGAGCTCTCGACTCGAGAGTTAATGATTCATTTGTGGCCAATTTCTGCTGGCCATTGCCTGGAAATTCCAAGCCTGCCCCTTGCCTCGGCTCTGGGAGCTCCAAGAGTACAGTCTCATTTACACTTGGCTGAGAACATCTCACCCACTATCCAGGGAATGGCTTTTAAAATGAAAGCAGGAGTGATGCAGGTTGGCCATGAGGAAGAACTGATTGTGGGCCGTAGGCCAGGGGCTGGAGTGGTTAGTTTGTATGTAGTAAAGTTAGAGGCCCCTCTCTGACCCCATGTGCCGAGTGCTGATGGAAGGAACCCTATTTGTGTTCGTGGTGCCCCCGTTTAGTTCAGAGCAAGTGTGAACGGAGTCCAGTTTAGTGTAATGTGGAAAATGTTGCAGCAGTTACAAGGAGGAAATAGAGCTTCACCCAGAGCAGGACTTGGCTGGGTAGAGAAAGCAATAACACATGCAAAGGCCCTGGGGCATGAAAGTCCAAGGGAAATTGTTAGAGGAGATGTCTAGAAGTGTGGACTCGACTCATAGATGAAGGGCTTTGAGGACGTAGGAATTTGGCAGTGGGAGGAGCTGGTAAGGGGCAGTCAGGATTGGTACCTGAGCAGGGACAAGTGTTTTCAATTTGCGTTTTTGGGTCATTTGCCCATTCGTGTCTTGATTCTGCTGGTCAGCAAACTTTTCGTGGCAGCCTGCTCTGTGCAGGCTCAGGTCCGAGCCCTTCATGGGTCCCTGCACCTGGGTGGAGGTGGGCTAGAGGGAAGGGGTTATATGTAGCAATCCAGGGGAGGGTGCTGAGAGCGTGAGTATGGGTCAGTGTAGAGGCAGGGAGATGGTCAATGACCTTTTCAGACCCACCCAGCCCAGCATGTTCCTTGTAGACTGGACAGACCTCCTGGAGGTTACCCTTGTCCGGTATGATCATGTGGTCTTACTGATTCCAAATGTGTATCTGTCACTTTGCAGATGAGCAGACTGAGGCCCAGAGAGGGGAGGGTGAGTGCCAGAGCCCAGACACAGCTCAGCCCCTCCCCCCAATCCTGGCTGGTTGCACACATATCCCCCCACCCACCCCCTGCAGATTTAAGGATATTTCTCCAAATCAGACAGAAGAGAGCAGCCTAATCCTCCAAGTTGAAATGTCCAGGGGCTTGGGGAGGAGGCTTCCTTTATATCTTCAACTTTGCAAATTTAATTTCTTCCGATTATTTCTTGACAGTCCCAGGCGTTGGTGGTAAACAACCACTCTCCCCAGAATGTTTCCCTGTGACAGCAGCTTTCTCTGGCAAGGGTGCTATCAACACTTGGCAGGGCCTCTTCCCGGCTCCCAGCTCCCTGCTCCCGGCTCCTGAGAAGTGAGAGCTTCTGAAAGGCATTCAAGAATGTGGCTCTCCCAGTGTGCTGGGCGGGCAGGGGCTGGGGCAGGCATGGGCCTTGCCTCTTTGTTCCCCACGGCCGCCAGTCGCCCAGCCTGGCCTCGGAGGATCAAATGGCCCCTGGTTGTGGATGGTCCCCAAGCGGAGGGGTGGGGCAGTATCAGGTATCCGCTGGCTCCTGAGGCCCTGGTGCTCGGGGCCTTGGCCCAGCTCAGCAGCCACAGGGAGCACATATCCAAGGGGTAACTCTGCCAGGCCTATCTGTGGCCAGGAGACCAGCAGTGTCCCGACCCTGTGGCCTCCGTGGCCTGCGTCACGCTGGCTTAGGTGTCCTGAGTCAGAGCCAGGAAATGGATCTATGTACGGGGGTGGCGGTGCCGTTGCCCTGGGTGGCTGGGGTGAACCCCAATCTCCTGCCTGTCCACGCTGCTGGCCTGGGTTTGAACAGTGCCTGGAGGAGAGGCTGAGGTGACAGCCAAGCCCCTAACCCCACAAGGCCAGTAACCGCCATTGAAGACGCGCGGGGCTATGGACAGGACAGAGCGCTTAGACACAGGCTGCAGTGCGTTTGCCCATGCTGGACCACTTTCCTGGAATGCCCCTCCTGGACTTGCCCTCTGGGCAAGAATTTACCCAAGAATTACTTCTCTGGTGAAGCCTTCCCCTGCAGCACCCCCTCCAGCCGACGCTGCCCCCTTTTCCCCTGAGTCGCCCTCTGGATCTCCACCAGGACCCCTATCACAAGGTCCTGTGGTCACCTTTCCCTGCAGAGGGCTCCCACGGTTACCTGTGTGAGTGCTTTGAGCTTATCTGTGCTCTATGCATGCCTGACACATAGTAGACGCTCAGGAAAGGCCCGCAGGATTTAATGAAGGGGTTCCTAAAGGCAGTGTTGGAGTGTACCTTTGTTAATGATGTGGTGGAGAGGGGAGGAGGGAGTTTGCCAGTGGAGAGGCTGACCTCCCTGTGCCAGCGCCGCGCCCCCTCCGCCGCATATCCTGGGCCTGGGGAATTGCTAGGGGGCTGTAAGGGACCCCTCCCCGCCTCCATGCAGCCCAGCTCCTTCCTTGCTGGCAGGAGCTGGCTCCCTGGGTTGGCCGTGTGATCACTCTCCAGAAAACACCCCAGTGGAAACTGCATGAATGATTGATAAGAGCTGAGAGCTGTTTAATTTTTTCCCCCTGTTTAATGGCTATCAATAATTTAATACGCTCTCTGTATGTTTTTAAGAAATAGCACCCATTTTGCTGTCTCCGGTTTAGTGGGCTAAATGATTTAAGTGTTGGAAACGGGCTCTGAGGACGGAGGTTGAGCGAGTCAGAGGGATCTGGAGGCTGGTGGTGGGAGGAGCAGGTTCAGAGCCAGCCGGGGGCCTGTGGCCTGGGTGTGTGTGTGTGTCTGTGTGTGTGTGTGTCTGTGTGTGTGTGTGTGTGTGTGTGTGTATGAGAAGGGAGAGGGAGGGAGGAGGGAGGGGCGGGCAAAAGCCAGCGCCTCGCTGCTAAGAGCAAGATAATTGCTTTTCCGGGTCTCACTGAGCAGCAGCTGAACAGCTGTCCGCTTGCCTTCCCCCCTTCCCAGTGCCGAGCTTTTCTGGATGACTCTGGGGGGCCTGGGGGGGCTAGGAAGGAGCTCCAGTTAGCACTGCTGGGGGCTGAGAACCCCCTCCCCCAACATCTTTGCCCCCTTCTAAAGCTTTTAAATCATTTTTCTTTTAATGATGCAGTTACTCTCTTGCCAGCCTTATCTTCCAGATGGGGTAGGGCTGGTGTTGGAGTGGGCAACTCAGAATCACTAATCTCGGGGCCCAAGGGGACCAGGAAGGTCATCTGCCAGTGCTCCCCCAAACTTTCCAGATGCAAAGGATCCCCTGGGAGGACTTGTTAAAATTTTAAATTCCTGGGCTGCATTCCAGACCCACAGCCTTCCATTCTCAAGGGAGAGGCCTGGGGATGCTGTGGGTTTACCAGGCAGCCCAGGTGATTCTTATCATCAGAGAAGGTTGGGAAATGTCGAGTTCAGCTCTAGTTCCGGTGCTCAGAGCACGCACAGCACCACGTGGCCACTCCCACTGCTTGCACATCTCTGGGGACAGGGCACTCACCCCCCTGGGGAGACAGCACACTCACCTGTGGAAAGTGTGCTCAGTCCAGGGGTCCCTCTGACGTTAGGCTGGTCCCACTCAGGCTGTCCTCATGTGTGTGGAGTTAACTCTGCCACAGGACAGACCACCTCTCCTAGGACCTCTCCCATTCTGGCTGTCCTCCGGCTTATCTGTGCCTCTCTGTTGGGCAAGGAGTTTCCTTTCCTAGAAAAACACTCTGGGTACCAGAGAAAATGTCCCAGGGATAGCCCAGGCATGGGGGTGGGGAGGGAGTGGGCAGACACCATCCCCAGCACAGCGGGGACCTGGAGGGAGGCAGAAAGAAACCTGGGCTTCAGAACCGCCTTGGCCTGTTGTCAGGGGCCAGGCCTCCCGTGGGAGAGAAAAATGTGACTCATCAGAGATTGTTGACTAAGCCAGATCTCTGGGATGACAGTGAGGGATCTGAGACCAGAAGAAACTCCCCCAAGGTCATGCATCCATTAAGAACAGAGCCGGACTGGGTATTTACCCCAAAGATACAAAAGTAGGGATCCGAAAGGGTACATGCACCCCAATGTTTATAGCAGCAATGTCCACAATAGCCAAACTATGGAAAGAGCCAAGATGTCCATCGACAGATGAATGGATAAAGAAGAGTGGTATATATATATACAATGGAATATTATGCAGCCATCAAAAGGAATGAGATCTTGCCATTTGCAACGACGTGGATGGAACTGGAGGGTATTATGCTGAGAGAAATAAGTCAAACAGAGAAAGACATGTATCATATGACCTCACTGATATGAGGAATTCTTAATCTCAGGAAACAAACTGAGGGTTGCTGGAGTGGGGGGTGGGGTGGGAGGGATGGGGTGACTGGGTGATAGACACTGGGGAGGGTGTGTGCTCTGGTAAGCGCTGTGAATTGTGCAAGACTGTTGAATCTCAGATCTGTACCTCTGAAACAAATAATGCAATATATGTTAAGAAAAAAAAAGAAGAAGAAGGTAGCGGGAGGGGAAGAATGAAGCGGGGGAAATCGGAGGGGTAGACGAACCATGAGAGACGATGGACTCTGAAAAACAAAGTGAGGGTTCTAGAGGGGAGGGGGGTGGGAGGATGGGTTAGTCTGGTGGTGAGTATTGAGGAGGGCACATTCTGCATGGAGCACTGGGTGTTATGCACAAACAATGAATCATGGAACACTACATCAAAAACTAATGATGTAATGTATGGGGATTAACATAACAATAAAAAAATTGTTTAAAAAAGAACAGAGCTGGGACTGCAAAGATGGGGTTGGGGGCCCAGAGAGGGGCATTGAGGATTGAGGCCCTGGCGCTGGGGGTCCACTGAGGCCCAAGGTACCTCCAGGCTGGGAGCCAGAACAGGGGAGGGCTCCTCCTTCTCACTAGGCGCTCGCTGATAGAGACAAGTCAGTACATCCAAGGATTTGTAGCAGAGCCGAGGCCCCATCTGTCTGGCATTACAGCTCGTCCTCCGCTTTGCCTTGTCTTTTGCATTGTTTCGGCAGAGAGACAGCACTGACTGCATGTCAGCCTTGCTCTTTTATTTTAGTAGATCATTAAGAGGGAAGGAGTGGTACACACTTCACAGGTGTCATTGTGTACTGCAAAACGGGGCACCCCTCAAGCCCTCCTCCATTGCGTAGACCCTCATTGTACCCTCAAATTCAGCCCCACCCTCAACATATGTGGGAGAAGCCTGGGTCTTGGCAGGTGCTGGCATACAACCCATCTTGTGATCACCAGTCCCCCCAGTGCCCCTTCACCGAAACCTGCTCTGGTCATCACAGCATCACTCTGGGGGGGGGGGGGGGGGGCGAAGGTCTTGACCCTGGAGGAAGAGGAGGAAGGGTGCCACCGAAGCCTGACGGGGCTCTTGCTTGCAGAGCTCTTGACAGCTGGCGAGACAGCAAAAGACTAATCCATGCTCAGGAAGGCCCAGCCCCAGAGAGAGAGCTGCGTGAGTCTAGATACCTGGGCAAAGCCTGGGGGCAGTCAGGGAAGGCTTCCAGGAGGAGGTGCCACCTGCCCTCCGGCTTGAATCATGGAGAGAAGAGCAAAGGCATCCCAGGGGCAGGGGTGTGAGGCGGCTCTGTGAGTGTGCAGGGGAAAGTGAGATGAAGCCACCGGCCAGGGGCTGGGCTAGCGAGGTGGGCAGAGCAGGGGGGGCTGGACCTGGTATGGCTGGGTGGAGAGCCAGAGAAGGTTTGTTTGTTTTCAGCTTCCATTGAAGTATTATGTCCATGCAGAAAAGTGTGCCTATCCGAAGTGTAGCTTGACAGATTGTCATGAAATGAACACAGTCATGTAACCACCACACAGATGAAGAACATTCCGGATGCCCTAGAACCCCCTGTGTGCCTCCTCCCAGTCCCTGCTTCCCCTCCAGGACAATGACTCCTGATTTCCAACAGCATGCTCTCCACCACCTATTGCTGCCCAACAATACAAACACCCCAAAACTTAGTGGCTTCAAACAAACCACCACCATTTATTATGTCTCTGAGTTCTGGGGTTTGCCTGGGCAGTCCCTCTGCTGGTTTCCCTTGGGCTCATGTGACTCTAGTCACCCGAAGGGCCGGCTGGACCAGAAGGTTGGCATTGGGCTCAGTCACATCTGGCAGTCAGTGCTGGCTGTTGGCTGGGTGGCCTCAGTTGTCCCCCCATTCTCCAGTAGAGGAGACTGGCCTCCGACAGGGCCAAGGCCATAAACAACATGTGCCTGAAGTCCTAGTCTCTGTAAGCCAGAAACTGTTCCTTTCACTAAATCCTATTGATCAAAACAAGTCTCAACTGCAGCCCAGATCCGGGAGGTAGAGAATAGACTACCCTCCCCCCTCTGAAAGGAGTTATTGCTGCAAAGAATCTGTCACCATATTTAGTCGACCACAAACACGGAGTAGTCTGCCTGTTCTTGACTTTTCTGTAAATGGGCCCCTTAAGTATGTTCTCTATCGTGTCTGGCTTCTTTGGGTTGTTGGGCTTGTAAGATTTCTCTATCATTGGATCTAGTTGCAGATCCTTAGTTCTCATTGCTGTGTGGTATTTATTCCATTGTGTGGACACACCAGGTATCTATTCTATGGTTGATGGCCATCTGGGAGGCTTTTGGGGTTCTTGGCCCTTACGAATAGCACTGCTCTGAACATTTCTAGTACACATCTTCGGGTGCCCCCATGCACACGTATCTCTAGAAGTGGAATTGCTGGGTTGCTGATAAGCCACAAGGTGGGAGATACTTCCAAACTAGTTTCTAAGGTGGTGACCAGTGCATGCCCCTCCAGCCATGTTTGGGAAGCCGGCAAAGGCTTTGTGGAGGGGAGCGAGGTGTCCATGGGGCTTTTAGAAAGTCCCCCTGGCTGAAGATCTCTGACCCTGAGGCTCCCTGTAATGTCCCCAGTGGGCCCACCTGGAGCCACAGGCCATCAGACCAGATGTAGGGTCTGGATATAGGGCCATCAGACCAGATGGCCTCCCAGACCCCCAAGACTCAGAGAAGCTGGGTGCCTGGCAGAACTGACATACGAGGATGCAAGAGCTGGAGGGGCTGCCATGGTGGCCTCCATCCGAGATAGCTCTGGGCAGTGAGCAAAGCAGTCCCCAGGGAGACTGGGGTCTACCTCTGGCCTTGCCTCTCTCTTGCTGCAAGACCCTGGGAAGAAACCCTTTCCCCAGCAGGGCCTTGCTTTCTGCATTTGGGAATCAACAGAGTATCAGCCTCACCAAGTCTCTTGCCTCTCCCCATCCTGAATGCTGTATTCTAGAATCTAACAGGGAAGGGCATCACAAGGCCCTTGGAGAGCTCAGTGGGCTTCCTGATTTCAAGACACACATCAGGGGCACCTGGGTGGCTCAGTCAGTTAAGCGTCTGCCTTCGGCTCAGGTCATGCATGATTCTGGGGTCCTGGGATCGAGCTCCACATCCATCAGGCTCCCTGCTCATTGGGGAGCCTGCTTCTCCCTCTGCCCCTCCCCCTGCTCACTCTCTCTCACTCTCTCATATAAATAAATAAATAAATAAATCTTCAAGACACACGTCAGTTGGCCAGTTTTATTCATCTTATTCACTAAACACCTTCACTGTACCGTCCGTCAGTCACTCATTTGTTTGTCCATCCATCCCTCCAACAATCCCTGGCCTTGCTAGCCTCAGAGGAGAGGGATAAACTTGACCTCCAGAAAGCTGGAGAAGACACGGTCAGCCATACCCCAAGCCCCCGGAGGGTGAACAAGGAAAGGAAGGGCCTGTCCAGGAGGGCTCCGTGGAGGCACTTGAGCAGCGTCTCGAAGGCCAGCAGGGCTCTGAAAGAGCAGTGGGGGAGAGGGCTCAGAGCAGAGCACCAGACATGTCCCAAGGCCGGGCGCCCGGGGCCCCGGGCCGGCTGCAGCACCGACGTGTGTGTGTGCCCGCGAGCTGCTACTCTCGCTGCCCGGCTGCCGAGGGCTGGCCCTCAGTGCTGGGGCCCGGGCTGGGCCTCTGCCACCAAGTTCAGGAGACAGGCCCTGGCTGGGGAGGTGGGGGGCAGCATCCAGTTTCTGGGATGGCTCCACTTTGGGGGGCCAGCTCAGCCTTCCAGGAGATGGCCAGCCGAGCCCGGGGAAGGCAGGGCCCCAAGGTCAGTGGAGAGGTGGGGGCCACCCGCGAGGTTGGCTTGGAGCTCACTGCGCCCTCTGGTCTGTCCCGCAGGACTTGCAGTGCTGTGCTCCACCCCGTCGGACCGCGGGGGCTGTCACCTTCTTCCCACCTCGGCCTCCTTTTCCTGACGCCCTTAGCAGCCTCAAGTCCCGGTCGTCCGCAGAGGCCTCAGCAGGTAAGCAGGATGGGCTGGCCCCTGGCGCTGTGCGTCTGCTGCCGCGGGGTCGGGGGAGCGGGCGGCTGGGCCGCCAGCACTGAGGAATGAGGGGATGGGGCTTATTTCTCAGTTCTCACTTCTTCCTTGGCCCCCCTCCTCTCAGACAGTGGAGGGGCTTATGTCCTGGCTTGGGACTTGGATGTTAGGTTTTATGCTGTTGCCAGGGCCCGTGTGGCCTTAGGCAGGCCTGTCCCTCCCCTGCCCTCCCCTCTGTACTTGAGAATAATGGCGGACGCGCGGATGTGCCGAGCGCGTCACTGGGTGCCAGGCACAGCACTAAGTGCTGTGTAGTTATTGACTCTTTCCATCTGCACACCAACCTGTGAGGCAGGTGCTGGAATCAGGTCCATTATATAGGCAAGAAGACGGAGGCTTGGGGTTGGGAAGTAACTTGCCCAAGGTCACGTACCTGGCTGAGCCCCCATGGGGTTCACCTTTGGGTCGATGTAGCTCCAGTGCACCAGTCCCTAATCCTTGGACCATCCTGTCCCTGGCCGTGCCCACCTCTGCTAGCCTCCTCCTGGGGGCAGGAACTGAGGCCGTCACGGGGTCTTCAGAAGTGCCGGGTCCTAACCCAACTCACGGCAAGGGGAGGGGACTCTTATAAGATGACAGGGGCTGCAGGGGCCTGGGGCTGCCCCTCAGTTGTGGATGGGATGTGACACGAATCAGGCCTGGCCTCTGGGGCCCCCGAGAGGGTACCTAGGGCCCCTTCTAGAGGAGGGGCATGTTGGCTGGATAAGGTTCTCTCTCCCTCTGCCTCCCTACTTCAGTTTCCCTAGCTTGTATTAAGCACTTACTGTATGCCAGGCCTGATGTCAGGCCCTAGGATACAGGGGACAGGGGCTCATCTCATTCTGGGCTCTGGCGGAGAAGCAGGGAGAGCACAACAGATGTTGTGCAAGCCCCGGACCAGTGCAGTGAAGTGTTGAGAGGTGGGGGGGGGAGTGCATTCTGGAGGAGGTAACCCAAAAATGAGTAGCTTTGTAAGGAGACAGGAGCAGGGGATGCGTAGGAAGGCCTGGCAGGACGGGAGATGAGGTTGGCAAGGGGATGGGAATATTGTAAAGGGCCACAAATGCCAAGATGGAGAACTAGATCCCAAGGGCAGTGGGGAACTATGGAGGGTTCTAAGTGAGATAGGGGCCTAATGAAGGTGGCTGCATTGGAGAGGCTGTCAGAAGGGCCCTGCTGGAAGCCGGGAGACTAGAGAGACTGTCCCAAGGGCACAGTAAGAGGTCAGATGCCTCAGGTAGGGCCGGAACAATGGACACAGCAGGAGTGAAAACATAAGACACCAAGGCAGGGAAGTTGGCAGGACTGCAGTTGGCTGGGGTGGGGGGTGGGGCATGAGGGTGGGAAAGCTGCCATGGTGTGGGGTGAGGGGTAATGATAGAGCTCTGAGTGAGTATGGGGGAGTCTGGAGTCTAGGAAGGCTTCTTGGAGGTGGTGGGCCAGGTTGTGGTCCAGTGTGTCTCTGAGGGGGCCAAGATTTTCGTGAGGAGGAAGATGATTTGGGTGGTGTGATAGTTACACACGGGCATGATGTTCTCATCTACAAGTATTGATACACATATAAGTTCCAGAGGATTCTCCCAACCCACAGTCATACCTGTATCCATGAATACATGTGCACACACGCTCGTGCGCACAGACACGCATGTGCTTGTAAACCTGCCCATGCGTGCTAAGGGATACAGATGTGCGTGCACACCCATGCACGAACGGTCACGTGTGCACAGACACGTGCGGCAACATATGGAGGAACACTCCCTCACACGCACACGCACACAGACATGGTTCGCACGTGCAAGCATACACGTGTGCACGCAGGTAGACGTGCACGCCCATACACACTCGCACGCATCCGCAGACTACCGTGGTGACGCCCCACAGCAGATAGGTGCAAGCTCTTGCAGCGCACACAGTCCCCCGTGCACACGGGCGTGCGCTCCTGTGCACACACAAGGAGTGTTCCAAGGAGGAGGAGCTGTGCAGGGGTTGGTGGCTTCTCACCTGTCAGAGCTTCCATGGCACAGGGAGTCGTGGGTTCTGTCTGGTGTGGGGGGCTAGTCCGTGTGTGGGGAAGAAATTTAGGAAGGACCTCCAGGAGACAGGCAGAAGAGGACAGAGATTTGCCAGGCTGCTTTAGAGACACAAAGCAGACCGAGCACAGAGCCCAGCTCTTGCAAAGTCCCAGAGAGGTCAAAGTTGCTTCACTGGCCCTGCCCCGCTTCCCCACCAGTGTCCGTCAGAATCTACTAGAATCAGGACTGGCTACGTAATTTGTGGGGCCCAGGGCAAGACAAAAAATGAGAGTCTCATTGTTCACAAATGATTATGGATCCCTGGACGGTGACAGCAGAGCATCAAACCAGGAGAGGGTCCTTCTAAGCTTGGGGCCCCGTGCAGTTGCCCAGGAAGCCAGCTCTGCCCATATGAAGCGTAGTGGTTGCGGGATTAAATGCCAAGAACTGAGTTTGTGTGAGTAACACCAGTAACTTACCAGCCCGGAGACCTTGGGCAAGTCCTCTGTCGCCTCTGGGAGTCCTGTCCGCCAAGGAGAGAGACGTGCCCCTCCTCCCACAGTGCCGGCATCCATCTTGTCCCCAGCAGCCTGGGACAGTGGCTTCAGTTGGGGTGGGATTATAGCCCCTCCATCAGGCAGTGGTGTCAAGCATTCCCTGACCTTTGGCGGCCTGGTTTTTCTGTGCTTTGCCAAATCCACCAAGGGCAGAGGTGGTTGGGAGGGTCTACTCTGTGTTTTATTTGCAGAGTCTTCTGCCTGATTGCCCTTTGCCTGCCCATCTCTGCTTGGCAGACTCGCTCCTGTAGGTCAGACGCCATGGAGCCTTCTCTGACCCCCACCTCTCCCTCCCGACCTTTGCCCTGGGACCCCTCCAGGAGCTACCATGACCTCTTGCACTGTAGACTTCTCTACCATGTGCAGAGCTCTTTCACACCCCATCCCGCCACTGAACAAGCCCTTGAGCGGTCCTGTCCTGTTCGCCAGATGGAAACAGAGGCTCAGAGGTGCAGCCCCCACCCTAGCACCTGGCTGAGGGCAGGCCCACAGTACACAGGGGAGCCGGCAGTGGCAACAGAAGGAGGCCCCTGGGCTCTGCTCCAGGCCAGCTTCCCATTTCAGCATTCTGGAAGACTGGCTTTTCCCCCGGTAAAGAGCTCCAGCCTCTAGCCCAGTAGAGACCCCAGAGGTGCCTGGGGTGCCGAAGAGGGCCTGGTGGAGCTGGATGTCTGGCCAGCTGGACTAGACCAAGCCCCAGCCCTGCTCCTCCCTGCGGGTGACTTGGCCCCGTTCCCGCAGCCAGGTGGCCTGCAGCCAGATGTATGTGGTTCCTAAGCTCGGGCGAGTCCCACATCAGGCAGAGAGGTGAGAAGGCCCCAGCTGGTCTGGGCCGTGACAGCCCACAGAGACTAGACACAGAGAGAGGGTCTCTCGTCAGGGGCGTGACAGCCGGCCCCATGTGGCCGGCACCTTGGGAACAGCACCGTAAACACCTTTGGTGGCTGAATGCAGAAGGTACTGATGCGATCAAGGGTATGGACTCCAGGCCAAGGCTTCGGGGTTTTCCAGCTCTGCCACTCCTTTGTGACGCCAGATTAGTGGCTTGACCTCTCTGTGCCTCATTTCCTCATCATTAAAATTGAGATAATGATAGGACATACCTCACTGTGTTGTGAGGAATTCGGTCAACTAAGCCATGAGAATCTTGGCGACGGTGCCTAGCACGTGGTTCGCACCCCACAGCGTCCGGATGGATGGTGGGTGGGCAGCTGGAGGATGGCGGTAGAACGGACCCGAGCGCTGTGGGCACACGGAGGGGGAGCGGGGTGACATGGCTGGTGTCATTTAAGAAAGGACATAGGGAGACAGCAGGGTTGGGGTTGGTCTGGATTCGAGTTTCATGAGGTAATCACAGTTGTTGATCCCAGCTCTGTGGGCAGGGACGTGGGGTGACCGCCACACTCCCTGGCCAGCCCCTCCGGCCCCTGGTTTGTGACTTCGGGCTGCCAGCATGCACACCATCAGCTGTCAGTCAGCAGACTTCCAGGGTTACATGGTGCAAGGCGGGCTTGGGGCTGGCTGCAAAGACCTTGACAGCGGGCCTGGCCACGGCCACGCAGCACCGCCGGCATTCCCGGGGCCCCATGTGGCATGCCTGTCCGTCTTCAGCACCAGCTGAGAATGCACACCCCGTTCTCCTTGCCTGGAATTTGTTGCCCAAAGTCCAGGCCCCTCCACCACCAGGCTGGGTAGCCTGCCCTGAGCCCACACCCCTGACCCCCGCTGGAGCTGGAGATCATCTACAGCCCACTGATCATTCCTGCCCCAGGTGGGCCACTGTCTGGGTTGGCAGGGCAGGGCTGCTGCCCTGGCAGCCACCCGCCCCCGCCAGCTGGACTTGGTTCAAACCTCAGCCCGACTGCACACCTGCTGTGTGACCTTGAACAAGTTGCTGCCCTTCTCTGAGCAGTTCTTTATTGGTATGTAAAACCAGAACCAGTCAGGGGTCACAACCTGCAATGGTCTCAAGGGCCTCGACAGTCCAGTGACGCTGAGATTATCTTATTATACAGATAAGGAAACTCAAAGCACTAGAGAGGTTAGGAAGCATACCCAGGATCACAGAGCTATTGGTAGAGCTGGGATTCAGCCCAGTTTTATTTGACACCATAATATGTGTTTTCCCCACCACAGCAAACTGTCTGTGATAGGTACTTGCATGTTTCTGGGTGATCCATTCACTGTGCCAGCCAGAGTCTGCTGAACGTTTACCAGGCTCCAGTACCGTGCTAGGCGCTGGCGTCCAAACCGGAATCTGCATTTGAGAAGCTGAGTGAGCACAGCCCTGGGCTTGGAAGTCCCAGAGTCTCCAATGCAGAGCATGCTAGCAGGGGGCCCTTGGCGAGTGAAGGCAGAAGGAGCTGGGAGGAGCAGCTCTTCCCTGACATTAGGGGAGGCAGGCAGGGGGGACTGCCTTGAGGAGGAGGCTGGATCCCTACACGGAGTGGGAGAATAGGGTCTTCCTGGGGTCTCTGCACAACTTGGGCAGGACTCACCCAGTGGGATGTCCAGTTGGAGAGGAAGCTTCATTCAGCCACAGCTGGAAGTAGATGCTGAGGCGGCCCCTGAGGGCCTCAAAGGCTGGGCCAGAGTTTGACCTTGATCCTGTAGAGAGTGGGGAGCCAAAAGGGCTATTAAGCAGCAGTAGCAACTCTGAAGGCCAGGAAGGGAGGGCGGGCTTTGGCCCACCAGCTGGGGCTCCCAGCTCCACCCAGAGTGGTGACAGCAGGGAGAAACAGGGCTGGGCCTTGTTTACTCCAGCCAGCCGGACCCCCAGTTAACCAGGCCCTCTTCAGCACCCCACGCACCTCTGGGGCCTCTCCTGGGCCAGGGGCTCGAGCTCTTTACCAGGGGGAAAAGCCAGTCTTCCAAAATGCTGGAATAGGAAGCTGCCCCAGAGCAGAGTCCAGGAGCCACCCTCTGTTACCCCCATCCGTACCCCTGCGTGATGTGGGCCTGACCTTAGCCCACGGGTGGGGTTGCAGGGAGACATGGGCAAACCTGTTGAGTGATGTAGTAGGGACAGAGAAGCCCAGAGACCAGCCCGGCGTCATCCAGCATCACCGCGACAGGTGCAAGAGACCAACAGGCTAGGCGAGAGGCATTTTTCCCGAGGGTGGGGGGGAAGGTCTGCGTCCCCCTCTGGCTCTCCCAGAGTCCGGTGTGAGCCTCGCCAGTTGAGTGTGATCACCCCTGTAGGTATGCAGAGTTGCCCAGGTGCCGTAGGGGCCCCTGACCTCGGCCACCAACAGGACTCTGCAAGGACAGGCTGGGATTTGGTAAATTATGCCCAGAAGGATTCCTTGGGTGTTACTCACCCCGGGTGCTTCTCCCTCCCACTGATGTTTGCTCACCTGGCTCTGTCTGAGCTCTGGAGTCGGTCTCCCTCTGGTCCGTAAGCCACACACTTAGGATGAGAACAACCACACCCCTGCCCTGTGTCCCAGGTCCCAAACCTCAGTGACCTTGCGGGTCGGGAGCAGCACTGGGTGCGGCTGCAAGGGTGGCATCTTTATTTGAAGCATAGCATCCCAGCTGCCTGGGGGAAGAACAGTCATTAGAAATCATTTGGCCCAATGCCTCATGGTACAGATGGGGAAACTGAAGTGTGGCCCAGCGTGGCACTCCATGCTTTCAGCTGAGGCCACTGCCACCCTCAACTGCTTTCGAAGCATGGCAGGGGTAGACCCTGGCGGGGCCCCAGACCTGCGGTGGGGGTGGTGACCTGGCCATGGGGCACAGTGTTTGAGGAAAGCAGGACCAACCCCTGAGGGCCTGGGGGCACAGAGATTAGGGCCTGGGAAGTTCCTGGGAGTCTGTGGAGATCCACCTAGAACCGGGACTGCGAACAGCATCGGGCGCCCTCAGACCTGGCTCTGTTAGGCCTCTTTTGTATTCCACCTCCTATAATCACCACCTGCCGCCAAGGTCTGCAACCATTAGGGCTTCTCCTTCCATCTGTTTACCAAGAGAAAGGAGTGAGGGCTAGAGATTGCAGGCCCAGAGGCCAGGGCAGAGAGCATGCTCTGTAGCAGGGCCCTATTTGAAAGCTGACAAGATACAGAGGGTGAGAAAGGACAGAAGGCTCAGGAAACCAGAGACCACCCAAGTCCCTTGTCAGCCCCCTGGGATGAGCCACAGCAGGGTGCCCAGCAGCCTGCAGTCTAGGAGGCTGTGGATCTGTGTGTGGTATCCAGAAAAAAACGTCTGGGTTCCAAGGGACTCTAGGGTCAAGGAGGGCTTCCTGGAGGAGGTGGAGCCAGACCCTGAAGAAAGACCATGACTGTGAACTGAAAGCATTCCAAGCAAACGGACCAGCCCCAGCCGGGTCAAGGCCCTGAGGCAGGCACGCAGGGTGGGGGTCGGGGGCAGACCAGTGGGGCTGGTTGGAGGGTCCAGACTGGGCAGTGAAGGAAATGAGGTGGACATGCCCCCTAGAGGCCAGATGGCAGAAGGAGAAGGGAGTTTGCACTTTACTTCTAACTTGCTAAATCCCTGGGCAGATTCCTGCCCCTCTTCTGGGCCTCAGTTTCCCTCAGATCTCCCTGGAGTTTCAGGCACAGCAGGGCAGTGCCTCAGCGGAGGGGTCTGCCTTTGGGGAGGGTATGGGCAGGTGCCAGGATCCTAGGCTCCCTGGGAGTTG
Organism: Neomonachus schauinslandi; assembly: GCF_002201575.2. NCBI lineage: Eukaryota > Metazoa > Chordata > Mammalia > Carnivora > Phocidae > Neomonachus > Neomonachus schauinslandi. The sequence goes on from NC_058408.1 coordinate 106,789,743, forward strand.
GTGGCCAACGGCAAGGGCACTCTGCTGGACCCAGGGCTTCTCTCTGGCTGCGGGAGAGCTGACCTCAGACTCCAGGGGTTTGCCAGGAGTCTCCTCCAGCCTGGCTGGATGGGGCATTGGGCCCCCTGGGGAAGACCCCCCCACCCCCATGGGCTAAGGCCTTGTCTGGCTCCCAGAGCCGACTCTAAAGCTGAGAGTCTGTGGGAGCGGGGGAGGGGGTGGCCCTCCGCGAGGATGGAGGCCAGCTCAGAGCCGGACACAGAGGAGGGGACCGTTGGAATCCCACACGCCGGCGCCAGGCCTGTGATGTGCTGCGCGCTGTGTGTGTTGGCACCCCTCTGTGAGCAGGCCCTGCCCGTAGCCCGGGGCCGAGCCCGGGTTGTGTTTGCTATGCCTTCACTGACCCGCAGCGGCCTCTCTCACTCTCTCCTATCAGTGGGGTGGCAGCCACGGGCTCCTGGACACCTAGTACCCAAGATTGTGCAAACCTCCCCAGCAGTTTGCACAGCGGCCAGCTCAGGCCCGGCAGCCTGGGGCTGGCCTGGGTTCCCGCTCAGGAAGCCCAGAACTCTCTTCTGCAGGAACACAGCAACCACCCACAACAGGAAGGACAAGTCACCCTCCTGCAAAGCCTCTTCATGACCCCAGCTCCTGTCCCCCTCGTAAATAATAAAATGGTGGGCTTTGTGGGGTCCATTTTGTAGAAACTGCAGTTTGGGAAGAGAAGGCTGGAGTCCTAGGCCCCTGGTCAAGCTCCTTTGGGGACCAAGCCCGTGTTTCTTGTTCATGGCCAAAAGGCAGATGCTCTAGGGCCTAGGAAGAGGAGGTGGAGGAGAAAGGGAGACCCACCCTGGGGGACCAGCGGCCAAGAGCGGGGGACAGAGATGCCAGTCATGTCTCTCTTCCTTGGCTCCAGCTACTTTAACTGGGTCTGCCAGTGTACTGACATTTACCTGGTGGGGAGGAGGGCCTCCTTCCTCTTGAATCAAGATGCTAAAAATAACCGGGCCCAGCTTTCCAGGGCCCCTGCCCAGCCAGTGCCTACCTGCCCACCTCGGCGATCTTCTTCCTGGGTGCTGTGAGCTAATTGCTCTGTGAGCATGCAGTTGCTTGTGCTGAGGACTTCCTGGGGGTCACAGCAGGAATGGCATTGTGCGCTCAGCTCCAAAGACTGAAGAGAGGTCTCTGCAAGGCCTACCTGACTCCCAGGTATTGGAGCGATGGGCCCCTGCCTGAACCCTGGCACTCGCCCCCTTTTCCCCTGTGTGCAGTACCCTGCCAAGCTGGCCACCCTTACCCCTGCGTGCTTGGGCCCCTTCCCTGAGCTGCCGGAGTTTTCCCTGGGCTCCCTAAACTCTAAGGGGAGGGGAGGCTATGCCCCTCATCCTCAGAGTTATCAGGTGCTCACCTCAAGTCCTAACACGGACGTACAAATTGTGTGCTCCCTTCCGTATGCTGCTTGTTCATCCTGTCACATGAGCAGCCGAGAGGAGCCCAGACGTTGGAGATGGACATGTTTAAATCGAGCTGTGCAACCTTAGCAAGTTTCTGAGCTTCTATATTCTCATCTCTGAAATGGGCATCAAACATGATCTTGTTGTGTTTTTGTAAGAATGAAATGAGGTCACTTGCAGAAAGTGCCAGATCCAGAGAGCTGGGCCCTCAGGGCCACCAGGAGGCGTGAGTACCTCTGGGGGCTTCCCTTTCTCTTACTAAGGTATCAGTAAACCCGAGGAACCTAATAAATTTGGTGGATGTGTTTGGACCAGAAGGGGAAGGTCTTGACCCAGACTGAGGACCAGGGACTCAGTCTCCCTGAGAACAGGGGTCCCTTGCCTGTTCCTATGTATACACCTCCAGGGCAGCCCGCCACACCTGCCCAGCCTATGTGTTTGTCCAGTCCTCACGCTGGGTCAGTACAAGCAGAATTGTGTTGACCCTGACCTACAGTTACCCCGCTGTGGGGTCAGCCCAGTGGAAATAGAAGTGGTTTTCTGGGCTCTGTGCTTGCCAGCCGTGAGAACCTGGGCCAGGGGCTGAGCTCCTCCGTGCCTCGGTTCCTCCTGTGAAAATGGGGGTAGTAACGGCCCCTGCCCCATAATCATGGTGAGATTAAATAGCACACATGTACAGGGTTTAGATGGGGGTCTGGCCCGGGAAGCTAGTGGGGGCAGGCAGTGGTAGTAACAGTGGCCACCTGCCATTTGGTGAATGGTTGGTGTCAGATGCTAAGCACTTTACGTATATTATTTCACTTCATCTTCATGATGGCTGTACACAAGGCGCTCTTATGAGCTCTGTGTTCCAGATGAGGAAACTGAGGCACAGAGGGGTCACATACAATCTGAAAGCGGTAGAACCAAAAACCAGAATTTAGATTCAGCCCCGCTAGGGTGAGCAACGGTTTGCCTGGGACCACCCCGGTTTTCATCCTGGAAGTTCCATATCCCACACACCTCTCTGTTCCAGGCACAGCAGGACAGCTGACCATACTAGCCCCATCTAAATCCTAAGCCCCCCAGACCCTCTAGACCCCCTCCTTGGCTGTAGGGGTGGCTGGTATACTCTGGGCTCGGGAGCGCCCGCTGGGTCCCTTCCCCCACCTCCTAGATCCCTCTTCTAGACTGATCCTCCTTGCCCGTCCCTCACAGCCTGGCCGCAGTTCCCCCCAACCCCTGTCCAGCTTCCTCTTCTCCCTCCCTCCCATCTGCCAGCAGGAGGGGTGCGGCTGTCCCCCACCAGGCTCCACTCTCCCCGTGTGCACTGAGGGCTTTGGCACCTCTGCTCCTGACTTTCTAGAGATGCTCTGGAGACTTCTTCCTTAAAAGAGGGAAGGCAGAGCAAGCCGCCACCCCCAGCCCTGGCCCAGGCAGCCTCGCGAGATTGCACTGGCCCTTCCGGTGAATTGATGGAGAGCGCTGCTGACAAAGGAAAAAGGTCAGCAGGGGGACAAAGCCGAGGTGGTGGCAGCCTGCCTGCCGGCCAGCAGTGCCCTCCCCCAAGTCAGGGCGTCCTAGCAGGAGGGGCCCGGTGCTCCTCGGGGTCCTGGTCAATTCCTATTGACTCGGGCAGTCACTGGCTCGGCGTGGCTGAACGTCCAAGCCCCCAGAGGGCTGGGGGAGACGCCCGGGTCATCCTGGACCCCTCCCCCTCCCTCACCCTGACCTCCAACAGTCAGTTCGACCCCCTGACCCAGCTCTGGACCTGTGTCCCCCTCACCACCCCAACCTTCTGCTGGCTTTGGGGTCTCACCATCTTCTTGCCTCGCCATTATTCACCCCTGCCCAGCCCTCTGCTGCCCTCCCCGGCATCCCCCCATCACCGGGAATAAAGTCCAAATTCTGAAGCTGACATTAAGGCCCTTCTTGAGCTCGGCGAGGCTGCCCCAAGCTGCCCGGCCTCCGCTGAGGACTTCAGCCTGCCTGTGCCCTCCCCACCTCAGACAAGGGCTGAGCCGCTCCCAGCCGTCTTTCCCTGCTCGGGTGTCTACTCCCCGCAGACATGTCTTCCAGGACCTGGCCCACCGCTTTCCTCCCTAGGACCCCTGCCCTCTGGGGGAGGTAGGAAGAGGTTCTCTGTGACGTAGCAGAGCGCCCTGAGTGCCCGGCTGGCCCTGCTCCCAGTGCTCCAGCCTCACCCAGGCTGCAGGGCCAAGCCTGTCGCAAGAGCCTGTGATCAGGACACTAGCGATACATTGCCCGCTCCATGCCATTCCTCAGACTCCCCCTTGAGCCATCCAGTGCACCTCATGCCCTAGCTTCCAGAGGGCAGGAGCCATGTCTCCCCAGTTCACGTAGAGGCTACACCCCAGTGAGGGCGGGAGGTACACTGGAGAGCGCATAGGCTCTGGGATCTGACCCCGCCTCCGTCACTTACTAGCTGTGTGACCTTGGGCGGTCACTTAACCTCTCTGAGCCTGAGTGGTACCATTTGTGGAATATGGGTAGTAATGGCCCCTCCTTCACAGGAGGGTGAGAGTCAGTGTAATGACAGGTGTTGAGTATTTGCAGGGCCCTGGGACATCTTACGGATCAATAAAGTCATCTCTCATCATTACCATCAGAGCGGGCAGCTGCCCTATTCATGAGATTAGGGGCCTGCCCTCCAAATGGGCTCCTCCTGGTTATTTGAATGGGCCTTCCATTTCTGCCCCCTCACTGTCCCCTTTTTGCCCTTCATCCTGTCCCAGCACTGCTCCCCCACATCTCCTAAGACCCCAGGAAGCCCAGACCTCCCTGGCTCTGTGTTGTCTCCCATGCGCCTGCCTTCCCCATCCTGTCTGCACAGGATGCCTTCAGAGCTGGGACCAGGATTTACCATCGGTTTCCCCCACGGCCCCTCACAGGTGCCTAATAAGAGTTTGTTGGGTTGAAGTGATGTTCACCAGGCCAAAGTCACCTCTGAGAACCACACAGCAATGAGCAGCCGGCCTCCGGGCTCATCCTCAGGCTGCTGAGGGGCATTTCCGAGAGCTGGCATGAGCTACCTCGCACCCGGTGACAGGTGACAGGTGATAGTGCCTGCCCGCTCTGGCCTCACCCCTGCGTTTGGGGAAGGCGGGGAGGAGACTGGGGCGGCGCTGGGGTTTGACCACCGTGTTGGAAGCTGGTGCTTCAAGTCTGGTGCCTCTCCCCGTCCTCTGAACTGTCCTGTTTGCCTGGGTCTTTTCCCCACCCCCACGGTTTTCTGTTAAATTGTGTTATTATATTTAAACAAATCAATTCCACTGCAGAGTTTTCCTGTCCTAATGATGAGTTCGCAGCACAAATGCCATTGATTTCTCACAGCCCTGAAAACCAGTTGATGAATAGCACCGGGCTTGTCTTTGGAGAGGCACTTAGAGCAGTTCTGCGCGCCCCCCTTTGCTCCCCGGCTTGCACGCCCCCCCATCATGACCCCACCCCGCATTTCGGGGTTGTGCGACAAAAGGACACCCCCAGCGCCACCAGGGGTGGGATGTCATCGCAAGGAGCCGGCCCCTTGTGCTGGTAAAACAATCCCAGTGGAGATTTTTATTGATTTTGGCCGAAGGCAGGAGCGCAACTTACAGAGCAGAGAAGTGGTGCGGTGTGATCTTTGTCTTCCCTTACAAGTTCAGAGCTCCGTCCCTAGTGACAGCAGATCGCGGCTCGGGCACTATTTCCAGACCGTGATGGGGCTGCTTTTTAAACGGATGGTCTGGAGGTTGGAGGGCTGGCCAGGCTGGGATGCGTGAGGTTCCCGTTTGTGAAATCCTTCAGAAACCCCGCTGTTGGAAGTCCCTACACTGGGCTTTGCCTTGTGGATCGCTGCCAGGGGCTTGTTTGAGCTTTTGAATGGCCCCAGGTTTGGGTGGGCAGGTATCTCATTGCTCCCAGTTTAGAGATGGGCAGCCTGAGTCAAGGGCGGTCACTAGAGGGGGAGAAGGGCTGCTGGCTGGCTGCAGCTAGAGGCTCCCCAGGCCCCGAGTGCCCCCCACCCATCTCCTACATGGGTAATAACAGGCAGTTCCTCTGACTCCAAGCCTTTCTGCTGTCCCTTCACCTGCTCCTGGGCTTTCGGACTGTGGAGCCCAGGTTGTCAGCTGGAAGGACCCCAGGTGGTCATCATGCAGCAGTCTCAGTTGAGCTCTCTGCAGCATGCCACGTAAGCCTGTGCATTGGGCTGGGGTAGGGCAGGAGGGAGCAGCAGGGGCTGTGGCAGATGAGGTTACCTGCCTCCCCTAAACCCCTAAAAGCACATAGGCTTTAATAACCCCGGGCACATCCAACTATATGGGCTGGGACTGTGGGCCGAATTGGTCACTGCCTGTCCCCCATTCTAATACAGGCCTTTGTTTTGGAGACGAGAATGTGTGGCCTGGAGTTGGGAGTGGCTTCTCAAGGTCACAACACAGGGCCACCAGCTAGGATTTGAGGGGGGGGGGGCGACGGCTCTGGATGTGCTGTCCCCCTCCCCCTGGGCTTGGTGAGGCCACCCCAGGAGTCAGGGTTAGAGGGCAGGGCAGGGCACTCTGTTCTAGGACAGACAGGCCCCTTGCTTAGGAGACCCAAGAGTGGCCCAGCGTGCCCCCCTTCCCTTCACTCTCAGAGCAGTCACCCACCCTCCCCCCTGCAGACAAACCTCCTGTCCCTTATAATCAGGTTAGCCTCCTGCTCTGTGCTCACTCAGCTCAGCTGAACCAGCTGCCTCTAATGGCCTGTGGCCCTCCCCCTCTCCCTGGCTCTGGGGGTGGGGGAGGGGAAGCCAAGAAATGAGCTGTGAGTGGGAAGGGGCTACCCCACTCTCCTTTCAGACCTTTCCATGGCTTCTAGGATCAAGTCCAAACCTTTACTTAGCCTGGCATCCAGGACCCACTACAATGAGGCCCTGCTTATTTCTTCAGCCTCCACACCCTGATACACTCTTTGCTACAGTCACAGGATGCTATTTTCTACCTCCCTGTCTTTGCACATGCAGCTCCTTTTGTTACTTCCCACCCTCTCAGAAAACTCCTATGTATCCTTCAAAACCCAGCTCTTATCTCTTCCTCTGGGCTGCCTCAGGACTCCTGCCTCTGTACTCCCACTGGGTTCTCCACTGGTCTGAAATGTAATCCCAGTGTTCGGGTACTTTATTCTGCACCTGGTTCTCCTGAGTTCCTGAAGGAAACGGGGAATATTCTAGAAGAATATATCTCTGGGTGTAGGACAGAGCATGCTTAGTGAAGGAATAGTGCCAGCAAAGAAGAGAGAAGTAGGGACCAGGGGAGGGAAAGAGACAGGAGTGCACAGAACAGCTGTTCCTAGCCCCTCCACACGCTCCAGCCTACTTCCTGTCAGGGAGGCCATTCCCAGTGACACATGCAGGGCCTGAAATAGACACGTGGGGGCCTTGGTGGTGCACTTCCCAGAGCCCAACACTAAGCACTAAGCACCCCTCCATTTTTTGGACACTGAAGCTCCTCTCCTCCCAGTGTCCTTCCCCTGCAGCCAAGACCCTCCCCCAAGCAGTGCCCAGGCCTTGTCCCTCTGTTCCTGCTAACTTTGTTTTATAAATAAATTATATAAATAGGCCCCTCTGATTCCTCAGAGCACGCAGCGCTTAAGGACTGGGGCACGGCTGCAGGCCTAATTGTACTACCAAATCCATCAGCTGCCTAATTACCATTTATTTTGCATTTATTTCTGCTAATTAAAAAGAGAGAAACTCCTAACAACTTTTACGTAAATACTATATTTGTTCTATGTAAAGATGGGCTGCTAATTTGCTGGTGATTAGCTGATTATCTAATTTTGTAGCTGTCATACAGGATGGCCCTGTCTCCCCTTGGCACCCCAGAAGTCACTTGAGGCCCCCAATCAGGTGTAGGAGGGATGGGTCAAGGGACGTCTCCATAGGTGATGAGAAGGGGCCCAGAGGTCACCAGGAGCACCACGTATCACCGCAGTTCAGAGAGGCTGAGAGGAACCTTTGGCTCATTCATTGTTTCTGTACAAATGAAGACATTGAGGCCCAGGGAGGTCTAGCGTCCCCCAGTAAAGAGACAGACCCCTGCCCCACGTGTTTGGGCTCATCTAGCTGTATCATGCTCGTGTCAGGAGGAATTTGCAAGGAGATGGCTTTATCTGCAGCCGAGAAATATCTGGATCAAACTCCAGCCCCAACAGAGAGAAGATGTAGTCTGGTCTGAGCTGATTGACAAACCAAACCTTCTGTGTACCCTTCTGGAAACTTACACCTCCTCCCACTTCCCCATCCAGCGCAGGGCTCTTCCCCCCCAGCCCCCTGAGCCCACCTCCAGAGGCTTGACCCCCAAGTCTTGGCCAGCTTCCCCAGGTCCTGCCTGTACACAGCATCGGGCCTCAAGCTCTGTGTGAGTGTCTGAATTTCAGATCTTAATGTTATGTATTTATCTTTATGGGAATTAGAAAAAATATAATTAATATAGCAAACCCATGATTTCACACAGTATTGCTTTGAATGAGGGTATGTAAAGAGAAAGTGATTTCAATAACAATACATAAATAATTTAGATGGAACACGGATGTGGCTTAAAGTATCTAGTAACTGAAGTTGGGGACATGCTCAGGGAGGGTCTGAGGAGGCCAGGTGGGTGAGGCCAGGGTCGGCGGCGGCGGGGACCTGAGGTCAGGGTTGGCCAGTCCTGGCCTGCAGGCCACCACTGCCCCATCCCACACCCAGGCTAACAGCGTCCTTGGATCACCCTCCTATCACTGCTGTCCTTAGGAATTCACCCACCACAGAGGAATCGTTTGCCCCCAGAAGCAGTCTAAAAGGACTCTGTTTCAGGGAGGGGGGAAGTCAGACTCTGCTCCATCCCGCACAGAGTGACCAGCCTGAACTTCTGCTTTCTTTCTTCCTGGACAGTCTGAAAATGGCCTGTTCTCGATATAAAGGCGGAATGCCTGACGAGGCCCGGTGTCCTGTGAGTGGCCAGAGAGGTCAGGACCACGGTTGGCACAGCCCGTTGGAAATCTCAGAGACCAGGGACCCAGTCCTGGCCACTGCTCTCTGGAGCCTCAGTCTCACCCTCTGTAAAACGGGGGATGGTGGTGTTTTCCTCCCAGGGCTGCTGAAAGTGTTCTGGGGGCCACATGCCAAGCGTCCCTCAGAGAAGCGCTCTGCACAGCCAGGGGTGAGCCCGGTCACCCACCGGGGGCCCCCCTTAGCCACCCGCCGCCGCCACAGTGTCTCTGGGAGGTGACCGCCGTCAGAGATCTCCTGCTCATCTGCCCTTTTATCACCCTGCACACAATCAGGGGAAGCCGGGAAGGCTGGGGGGCGCGGGCAGATGGAAAACAGAGAGAAAACAAAGGGCCTGCTCCAAGGAGGCCAAAAGGCAGGGTTGTGTCCTCCCTCCGCTGCAGCCTGGCCAGCCTGTCCCACCAGCACCGGGCCTTGACCACCCCTGGGGCTGCTGGCGACCTGCCCCACCCCTGCAGAGACCGGCCTTAGGCCTCACATGGGGTCACCGCTCCCTGGGTGGCCCTGGGGAAGCCATGTTTCTCATGTCTGTAAAATGAGGGAGCTGGACAGCATGCTGCGTGACCTTCGGCAAACCCCACTCCTCACCCCTGACTGGGGGGTCTCTTTGGGAGGGCCCAACCCATCTCTAGGACACCTCCTCTCCCCAGCCCCAGGAAGTCAATGGGGTGCCCACTTCTGCCCATAGAGAGGACCCCAGCGTGCCCTGAGCAGAGCGAGGAAGTAGGGGGCCTCTGTTTACCGTCAAGATGTGGGCACTGGCACGTAAGGATTTGTGCGGAATGAGTGGTTTAATCAGAGGGGACTTCACGCAGCGTCCACCCTTGGTCGCCGCCGCCGTCCGAGCCTCTGAGTCAGAGAAAAGTCCAGAGCAGGACCCGAGTGCAGTGATTGAGGGCTCATACCTGCACCCACGCCAGGCCGTCGGGGTTCACATCCTACCTGTGTGACCTCGGGCTGGTTTCTGAACCTTGCTGTGGCTGTTAAAAATAGGTAGAGTCCCTACCTTAGAGGTTGTGGTGAGATTAAATGAGTTAAATCACATAGAGTACTTAGAATGGTACCAGATAAAGAAGGTCTATTAATGTTCAGTATTAAGATCATTGGCAGTTCCATCACTGTTATTGATCAGAGGCAGACTCACCGGGAACCCATGAAGCTCCAGCTTCTGGGCCCCACCCCGCACCGCCCCGGTGGAAGTGGGAGTTTTGCGGGCAGCTGTTGAGTGTTCTAGGTGGGGCGGGGCAGCAGGTTGCTGTCGGGAACATTTCTGTGTGAGCATCTCTGGTAAATGGTTTAGAGGGGCCCGGACTCCTGAGGCTCTAGGAATGTGGTGGTGTTTCTTTTCTCATTTTAAATATGTATTTGTAGTTCTATATATATTTCTAAAGAGGACCCCAAAATAGTATACGCTTCAGGCCCTGCGAGCCTGGACCGCCCCCTGCTTATTCCTGTTGCCTTTACTACATTTCTGAGCCCCAGCCCTGTGCAGCCCACCTTGTGGCCCCAGCAGGAAGATGGCCCAAGCCTTGGGGCTGGAGGCCCACCTTCTCACCCTGTAGGCTCAGCCCTGAGCACCCCAGACTGGGAGCCACACTGCATGTGCCAGGTTGAGGGAGCCCTAAGGAGAGCAAGCACGGAGAATGGGACCCTCGAGGAGCCCCTGGATGTGCAGGGCACAGAGCCCTGTGCCTGTGGGCCAAGTGCCCCTGCCCCTCTCCTCCCCCACCCCTTCTTCTGTGCTGTGTGGGCCCCAGTGGGCAGGCACAAGGGGCGGTTGGGGTCGTGGGAAGCAGGTTGCTGAGTTGGAACAGTTGCCCCTGAGGATGTCACCAGGGTGGCTGGCTGTGTGCCAAGTCCCGGGTCTTGTGCTGGGTAGAGGCCCAGGCTGGTCCCTGCCCTCTGAGAGCTCTCGAGGTAGCTGAACCACAAGACTCACACCTGGAAGGGCAAAGAGTGGGCACGGGGAGGTGGGATTAGACCCTGTCGCATCAGGCATGGTCGAGACAGCAGTCGAGAGAGCCCAGAAGTCATGAGGGCTAGACACTTGTGGAGGGCCTCCTGGAGGATGGGGCCCTCACCTGGGGAGGCCCCTGGAGGAGTGGGCACTGTGGACCCTAGCCCCTCCACGAGAGCGGGGCCTCTCGGCCTGGGCTCTGACAGGGACATTTATAACTCACAGCTGTGCGGTCCTGGGCCCAACTGACTGTGGTAAACCGATCAGGCTTCAGGAAGTCAGTCCCGAGGCCACTCCCCCCTCCGACCCCACACTCTCCTTCACCTCCTGACACCCACATCCTGTTCTCAGCGGGAGGGGCAGGCACCGGGGCACTGGGCTGGGGGCCCAGTCAGGGTCTCCAACCTGCGGGCAGAGTGGGGAAGGACAGAGGGGCTCAGTGAGGTCCAAGAACCACAAGGCAAGGCCTCTGGGGTCATCAGGCTCTACCCCTCAAGGCACACCTGGGGACACTCAGGCCCAGAATGGGCACCTGCAGCCACAGGAGCTGGGGGGGAGGGGGAGGGGAAGGGTCCATTCTGTGCTGTCCAATCTAACCAGAGAGGGGATTATGCTCTAGCCCCTACCGACTCTGGCTGAGGGAGCCTGGTGCAAGGGGCAGATATAAACCAGAGGCCTCAGAGAGAATGCTGAGAAAAGATGCTGCCTTGGACCCTGGTCCTCGAGCATGGCCTGCAGCCCTCCATTGGGACACCCCATCCTGGGGCCACATTCTTCACAAGGCCTACTGCCCACCTGCCTAGATTCTCACAGCCGAGTTCATGTGTGGGGAAAGAAACGGTCTCACCCCGTGCTGGGAAGAAAGGACAGTATGAAGTTTCTAGCACATCATGACTGTGACCACCTTATACCTCCCCTGGCCTTATTTGCTGGTGGATTCTGGGGCCCTGTAAGCCAACTATCCCTCCCCATGACGCTTTCTCTTTCTGTACAAGGAGAGGGCTGCTAAACAACAGTGAGTTTGCCAAAGCTTGGCCCATGTAACTCTGGTAGCCTGTGACAAGATTCTGGAATTAGGTAGTGAATGAAAGACATACACTTTTCTTTCATCGGTCGTGTACTTATTAAGGTGTCTTGGCAATATGTATATCGAGCATATCAGATGGGTTATTTCATGGATGTGATCAATTTGGACAAGTCCGGATTTGTTGAAGCTTAAAAAAGTGACTTGAAGTAAAGGAAAATATTAAGTCAAAAATATATATGTTATTTAAACCTCTGTCCAGGTAGGACTCAGCTGTGACCCAGAATCACGAAGGGCAGGGAGTGAGCTGGTTTTCTGAAGAGGTGGGCACACATAAAATGGCCCCAAGTGTTGGTCAGAGATCTGGTGAGCAGTTCATAATGAGGAAGGAATTCAGGCAGGGGTCAGAGAGTGGCTTTAGAAGTGGCTGCCAGCCGGCCCTGTAAGATAATTCTCCGGAGCCAGGCACAGCGGAGAGGAGACGCTGGGGGGGCCTGCAGCCGGCTAAAAATACCCCGACAGCTTCTCCCCGTCACCCTGCCTGGGGGCCGCACAGGAAGGCCATGGCTTTCTGCTTTTCTCACCAGGAAGAAAATGACAACGACACAAAGCCCCTGAGCCCCAGAAGAAAGAAAACTTAAATATGTTTTTTAGTCAAAGATTTCCACTAGGAGGGGTCGGCTGGTGTATGGCAGTGCCGCAGTGTGGGGGAGACAAGGCCCCAGATCAATCAGGCATCCCGGGATGTGCGTCGGTGGCCCAAGAGGCCGCTGAGATTAGCCTGGCCGTGGGGGGACCCAGGTGGGGGCGGGGAGTGGACTGCCGTCTGTGTCCCTGGCTGTTCACATGTGTCCCATCTCTGTCCCTGCGTACCCAGGACGAGGAGGAGGAGGTGGTGGGTATCAGGCCAGTGCTGTGAGGGGTGTGAGGAAGAGAGCCGCAGTTCCATCACTCAGCTACCAGACCTAGAAAGGTAACAGCAGAGCCCTGCTGCGTGCACGCTACACCACCACCTTCACCTGCCTGGCCAGGGGCGTGGCCGGGCAGCCAGGTAGCCATGGGGCTGGCCGAGCTGAGGGTCATCGGTCTCCACGCCCAGCCCTTGACCCCGGATGTGGGGCTTCTGTAACTCCTTGCGTGTGTCTGGTACAGAATGCCGCTGGGCTTCAGTTTGTCCGTCTCGAAAATGGGTTTACTCCAGTTCTTGAGGATTCCGTGAATCAGTTGGGCCTGATTGTTATTTGGAGTTCATCTGTCTTAGCAGCCTGGTTCCGTTTGAACTCCGTGGGCATGGCTGGGGGTCCTAGCCCTTGTGGATGGAGCACTAAGGCCACAGTCAGCAGGGCCAGACGGGGCTTGAGAAGAGAGGGTTTTCCAAGGCAGAACTGCCCAGACATGTGAGTCACTGGAAATGTGGCCGTGGTCTCCTTTGTGGCAGTATTTGAAACTTCAGAGCGATTTCCCTGATCGCTCTGGGCAGGAATGATTATCTGCATTTTTACACTGCAAGACCAAGGCACAGGGAAGTGAACGGTCCTGCCAGGGGTCACATAGCAAGCTCTGCTCGCACCATAGAGGCTCAGCTCTATCCTGTCTGCTGTTACCTGTTTCTATACTTAGACTCTCACTACACTGCTCTGGTCTGGCCCACTCACCCCATAGAAGTCTGGCTGTTGAGCCCAAGCAACCACCAGTGTTTATTGTGCGACCGTGGTGGGACCCGTCCCTCTATCCATCCGTACACCCGTCATCCATCCTCTCTCGTAGCCATCTTTCCATCCATCCATCCTCCCACTAAACCATCCTTACATCGCTCCTCTATCCATCCATCTACTCTCTGTTCATCCACCTATCCTTCCAGCCATCCATTTAGTCATTAGCTCACACATCCGACACTCACTGACTCTTATACCAAAGCAGGCCTGCACTAAGGGCTAGGTTTGGACGATGTATCAGATCCAGCCTTGCCCTGAGATGCTGCAATTTGCAACGGAGGCAGGCCTAACTCCGTAAGTTCAGTGCTCAAGGCTTGTGTCGTGTCTGTGATTACACGGGGAAAGGAGGAGGAGAGGCCATGTGCAGATTCTGCAGGCAGGCATTCAGGGAAGGCTTCCTGGAGGAAGTGGCATCGTTCATTTGTTCATATCCCAAATGTTCATTAAGAAAGTTTCCGTGCAGGGACCTGCTTGATGTTTTGGAGACCCAGCAGGAAATAATACGGTGTTTACCTTCCCATAAGAGGCATGGACAGTAAATACCTAAAATGCGACATATAATATGTCAGGTGATGCCGATTTCTAAGAGGGGAAGTTAGCTGAGTAAAGGAACAGAGTCTGCCAGGTGGGGTGAAGTGGACATCCTCGGACAAAGGATGGTCACAAAAGGCCTCTGACAAGGCAGCATTTGAGCAGAGACATAAATGGAAAGAGGGAGTGAGACGGGTGCTTGGCACGTTCAAGGAAGGATCAGGGATGCCATGTGGCTTCAGTGAAGTGAGGGGCTGGGAAATCAGAGAGATCCTGGGGGACGCACTCACGGAGGCAGGCAAGAGTGGAGCAGGGAGGTGGCCAGGACCCAGGTAAAGTGGTGGCGCCTGGGTCTAGGGCCAGCAGGGGAAGCGCCGGGGGACCATGGGAGTCTGAATGACTCCAGAGACCTTGCAGACAGGTGTGCGTGTGGATTAGAGGTGCCGGAGGAGAGAAGACAGGGGCAGTCAAGGGAGGCTCTCGGGTTTAGGACAGGAGCCACTGGTAGAACAGAGGTGGTCATTTAATCGGCCAGGAATGATGGTGGGGGAGGGCCAAAGGAAGCTGAGGAGTATGTCTTAGACACATGAACTTGGAGATGCCTTTGAGACACCCAAGTGGAAAGCTTGAGCCAGCAGTTGGGTGTAGGAGTCTGGGAGGCAGAGAGGGCCTGACTGGAGATAGAAATGTGGGAGCCGTTGTGCACCGATGCAGTTGCAAGCCATGAGGCTGATGAGGTCACGTCGGGAGGGAATGGAGAGGGAGCCGATCAGAAGCCTGAGTCTGAGTCATGGGCATCCAGCCCTTGCAGGGCGGGAAGACAGGGTGGGGGCAGCAAAGGAGACAGAGAAGGTGCAGGAGGACTGAGAGAGCAGGCTCTCAACGGACGAGGAGAATTTTGCTGGCAAAGCAGGGAAAGGACACTCCAGGCAGAGGGAACAGCATAGGAAAGGCTCAGAGGCCTCAAAATGAGCCATATTTGGAGAGGGGTGGAAGACAGGGAGGAGAAACCAGAGCAGCTTCTCCTCCATACCCGGCAACATAGGGGCCAGGGCCCGTGGGTGTCTGGGCTGAGCGTGAGCCCATGTCCAGGGACCTCTGTGCCACCTGGGCCGGTGCTCTCTGGTCTCAGCGGAGTCTCTTGCCCTGATGTCTGCACACTTTGCACTTTCTTTTAAGAAGTTTCCACCTGTCCTGACCTCCCACCTCCTCTGTGAGGTTCTTGGGCTCAGGAGACCTCCCCCTTGCCTGGAGCACTTGTCTGAAAACACAGGGCTCAAGGCGGCAGCTCTGAGCTGCCTGCAGGGGGAAGGGCACCCAGCAGCTTCCTATTGAATCTCTAAGCACTGCTGGATCCTTTATCTTAAAAGAAACTGTAGAAACTTCCTGGACTATGAGTGTGTGTCAGAGCTGCCCGCTCACGCTCACCAGTTAGAGCAGAGGAGCTCGCTGCCTTTGGTGGGCAATTGTGTGTGAGTTTGGTGGGGGGCAGGCATCCTCCTTTGTGAGTCTGTGGGGCTTCACACTCAGCCCTCAGCTCTCAGCGGAGAGATGCCCATGGCTCTGTCAGGGAAGGCTGCAGAGCGGAGCCGCTGCCCGGGGGCAGGGCAGGTGCACATCGGGGCACTTGAGTGGGACATATGAGTGGGACGGGAGGTAGGGTGAGCATGCAGCCGGCTGGGGGGCTCCGGGGGCCACAGTCCAGCACATCCGCCTAAGTGCACAGCCTCGTAGGACTGGGATGTGGCCAAGGCTCGGGAGACTTCTCCCCGCTGAGAATAGGATGGAGCCAGGCAGGGACTTGGTGGCCCCCCAGTCCCTCTAGGAGATACACCTCTGACTCTGCACTGGGGACTGGGGGCCATGGGAAGCTGCTCGGATGATGCACACACACAGCTCTGGGGCACGAGGCGGTGGGTAATCTAATTAGTGTGCTGGGCGGGTGGGACAAGTAATCCTGTGCCTTCAGATTCACTTTCCTTTAAGCCTGTCCCCACCCAATCTCTCCCTAAATCCTTCCCCCGCCTGGGTGATGGCAGGTGGGAGTGGACTTATCTCCACTGAACCGATGGGTAAAGCCAGGCCAGAGAGGAGGAAGTTTGTGTGATATCACAGCTACTAAGTGGCAGGCAGAGCTCTGAACTGAGTCCATCTGAAGCCCAAGCCCAAGCCCAGACTCTTACCTCTGCCCTCCACCATCTCCCGGGCTCTCCTACAATATCCCCACTTGCAGGCACTCTCATGTAAGCCTCCTCGTCAAATTCCTCATCTTGCACATGAGGAAACAGAGGCCCAGAGAAGGGGAGATACTTGCCCGGGGCCACACGGCAAGTCAAGGGCAGAACCTATACCAGAATCTGCTCTGGCCCCCTGCGTCCACTCAGCCCCAGCCCCCATTAGCAGGTGCAGGGATGAGGTCCTGGACCCTGCCCACTTCCTCTTGGAGCGCCCACTGCCTTCTGTCCTCCAGCAGCCTTTGGCACTCGCTCTGGTTGAAGGCACCAAGTTCCTCATCAGAAGGCTCCATTGTGCCTATTGTTTAAATATAGATTACTAATGAAATGCCTTTTCATTGCCTTCCCAGTGAATAGTTTCCGTGTAAAGTTAATTTGCAGTGTTATGTAAATTCTGTTTAACTTCAATCAAGTTTCTAATTATGTTTTTACCGCAGTAATTCCCATTTGATTTGTCATCTCCTGTTAGGTATTTAACGTTCGGTGGGCGGGTGTGCGTTCCCCCTGCCTCTCCGTTTTCCAGGGCCCTCTCCCTCCCTGACCCCGGATCCCTTTCTGTTTTTCTGCTTCTTGCTCTTGCCTTCTCCATCCCTGCCCCTTGCTTCTGGGTTATTCCGCACATTAGCTCCTTCCCCCTGCTCCTCCCTTCCCTTCTTCCCCTCTGCTCTTTCTGGCTGTGTCGGCCCTCCTCCCCTCCTCCCCTCTGCCTCCTTCCCGCCTGCCCTCCTTCCTGCTGTCAGCTCTCCTGGCCCCCTTCTCTGTTTCTCCAACCACGCCTCTCTTGCTCTTTCTCTCTGTCTGTGTTTCTCCGGTCTCTCTCCACCCTCCCCCACCCCACCAGCTCTCTCTAGCTTCCCTTGTGTCCTTGCTCTCCCCCTCCCACACTGTCTTCCCCCTGGTCCCCGCACTCTGGGGACCCTCACAGAAGCTGCCTGGGACTGTGGGGGTGTGCATCCCTCGGTGTGCATCCCTGGGGAACCCAAGCCTGGCCCCCTCAGAAACCTTGTCAAGGGCTTTGTAGAGGACTGGCCCAGCCCCGGGGACCTCGGGTTCTGGTAAGCACACAGACGCTTCTAGCCAGCTCTCAGGGGTCAGACTGGCCCACCCCATATGAACCCCGTGACCTTCAGGTTGCTGAGCCCTCATCTGTCACTTGGGGTGACAGCATCACCTACCTACCGGAGCGGCTGTGCGGATCCAGTGATACAGCATAGGCCGAAGGACTTAGCCAGGCCTGGCCGGAAGTGACTTCTATCTGAGATCTCCCAGCCACGCCCCTCGTCTCTCTGTCGCCTCCCTGAGGTGTCTGGGAGGTGGGTTTCTGTGCTGCGGGCCTGCTGGGGGTCAGGCCTGAGGCCAGGGCAGGGGGCTGGTGGCATTCCCCACCCCCAGCCGGTCTCAGCCCTGCCTGTCAAGAGATGTGACCCCCCCTTCTCCCTGGGTGGCCTGTGGGGACAGGCCTGCCATTCTAGGGAAGCATCCGAGACACAGAGCCCCAAAGCTGGAAGAGCCCTCAAGACCCTGGCCCACAGACCTTCCCCGAACAACAGACCAAAGGCAGAGCTGCTTCTGCCAACTTGGACCAGAGACCCCCCCTTCTCCCACCCTTTCTCCTCCCTGGATGCCCCCAGGGCCAGCCACGGAGTCCTGCTGCAAAAGCCCTGCTCTGGTATAAGGCCTTGACAGGTCTGCCGCTGACTCACTCAGAGACTCCTCCCGGAGCCTCGCTCGGCTCCCCTCCTGCCCCACATCCGAATCCTGGGCTTGGGGATGCTCCCTGGCTGGGCAGCCACAGTTTCCCAGCAGGCAGCTGCCCTCTGGGTGGGGAGGGCGGAAGGAAAACACCCAACAGAGGCCTGAGGGCTGGACGCAGGCTCCTCCCCCTCCTTCCTCCCCCTCCCCCCACTCTGCTCTCTTCCCATCCAGCATGGCCCTGGCGCGTCCAGGAAGCAGAAAACAAGTGTTTGGAGAAGGCATTCTTCTAGGTGCAGAAAGGCAGGCCCAGTCACTTGTCCTTCAGAGACATGGGAACCTGAGCTGACCCAGTCCCTGCCCTGTTGGGCCACATGACCACCTGACCCACTGTGAGTGTGTGTGTGTGTGTGTGTGTGTGTGTGTGTGTGTGTGTGTGTCCCCGTCCGTCTCTGGTCCAGGAAACCTTAGCCAGTCACGTGGCCGCTTTCCCTGTTTGTCTAAGTAAGCAGTTCAGGCTGGCTGCAGCCAGGAGGCTGAGATGTAGAGCCAGGGGAGGGGGCCACACTGGTGTGGGAGCTGGACATAAGGGTCAGTGGGGACAGAGAGGGCAGCCCTGGGGTTCTTGGGCCTCTAGCCTTGGTGTGGGGAGGCCTGGCCTAGGGAATGGCCCTGCTTCTGATCTCCTCCCCTCCTTGGACCTCTCCTACCTCCATCTGGGCAGAGGAAGTGTTAGCCTTACTGACTACAGGAAATCCTCCCAGCCCTGAAATGTCCTCTGACCAGGAAGGGCTCAAAAAGGCAGAGCCCCAGCCTCACAGAGGGGCATGCGCATGTGCACCCTCCATCTGTCGCATCCCCTGGAGCGTGCTGCTGAGTGCTGGCCCCTCGGCAGGAGAGCCAAGTCAGGCCATCCCATATGCATCCAGCAGGCCACTGATGAATTCAACAGATAGGTGTTAAGCACCTACTATGTGCCAGGACCGGGGCTGGGCTGGGCAAGGAGTAGGGTCTTCTGGAACTTCTGGGGAACCCCCACCCCAGTGATATATTTTCTTCCTGTTGGATGTGCAGGATCACCTTTGATTGCAAAGATCCCTTGCTCCCGTCATGGAGCAGCCATGTCCCTTGGCCACTGCCATTCCAGGAGGATGGGACCCCAGCACCCGCGGGGCATAACCAGCAAGGTACAGAGATAGTGCCTAGTGTCTCACAGACTGAGCAGGTGGGGGGAGGGTCCCCTTCCTCTGCAGTGCTGGGAGCCAGAGCAGATGTAGGCAGAGTGCAGAGGCCCTGAACCCTGGGGACTTCAGGGCCTTCTCTGAAGCACCCTGGGTGGAGAGCCCCAGGGGAAGTGGGCCTCCTCCAGGTTTACCCAGCTGGCTCAGCGTGTCTTAGCTATAGAAGACACAGTCCCGCTGGGACCTGGAGGAGGAGGAAGGCTGTGGGGACCTGTGGGGGCCTGTGGGGGCCCATGGGGACCGTGATTCTGAGAGCCCACCTGGGTTCATGTGCCTGTTTGCCTCCTTCCTCCCTGCTCCTTCTCTTTCTCCTTCTTTCGATAAACATTTCCTGGCAGCCAAGTCTGTGCCAGGCCTGGGCTCACTACAAGACCATCCCTGGCCCAGAGATGCTCCCTGCCAAGCCGGCATCAGGCAACATCTCAGGGTGGACCAAGGATCCAGGCTAAGCTGAAGCCCAGGAGGAAGGCAGCTATTGGATGCCCATCAGGGTGCGACTGACCCCGCAGGCTACCCTGGGCTCTGGGCAAGCTTAGGCATACTTTCCCCAGATGGGCTGACGGCTAAACCCACCAGGTGCCCAGCATGAGAGGCCCAGAGGGCTGGCACCCGGGCCACACAGAGCATTGTCAGACCTTGCTTCTGTTGCGATAGGATTTGGGGTATTCAGCCTGGAAGAGTCCCACAGGCTCATGAGCCCAAGGCTGTTTTCTTATAGCTGGGATACTCCAATTCAAGAAAGGGATAGAAGTGGGGGGCCAACGGGTGAGCTGGTGACACGGGCCAACCATCCTGCCACCCACAACTGAATATGGATCCTGGACAGGGGTGGTTATGAAGGTACTAGGCAAGAGTCCCAGAATGCCCTCGGGCAGTGTGTCCCCAGCCTTAGCTTGCATGCCCCCAAGGTCAGGAAACTCACTATTGCCCCATGGCTGTCTTAGTAACTCTTCCTGGTAACCTGTCCCTTGCTACCCACCAGGCTGGAGTCTGGCTTCTGTCTTCCACCCTGCTCACCTCAGACCACAGGCCTTAGGCTTTCGGCATCCCCAACAGAGTCCTTCCAGGCAGAGCATCAATCTGGGCCCACAGCTGGCCCCATCAGGGCCTGTTTGATTGCAATGATATGGATAAGTCATCAGTGCCGTGCACTGGGCAGCCAGGGTGTGGCCAAAGTGAGCCCCTGCCCTTGGGATCAGACCCATCCCAGCATGGCCCCCAGGGAGGTTCTTAGGCTGCCCGCGGTGCACATGGGAAACCTGGCTCCCAGCTCTGTCCCTTCCCTGGGGTGATCTCAGGCAGGGCCCAGCCCCAGTCAGACCCAAACCACCTCCCCTCTGTGCTCCTCCCCAACACTGAGCTATGAGAGGCCTTTGTCCCTGGTGGGTCTGCGGCAGGCTGGAGGAGTCTTCTGGACATTCTGGCCTGTTTGCTTTCTGAGGCGCCTGTTTGCCCAGCAGTCTTGAGAGAGACCTGGGGTGCTGGGGCTTCCCAAAGCCTGTGCCCTAGGAAACCAGGAGGAGCAGGGTTGGGTGGCTGAGGGCCTTTGTTCAAGCCTTTTCCCCCTCCCTGGGCCAGGCCACCAACCTCGACGCTCCCACCACATCCCCGCTTACGGACAGGTGAGTTTCTGGCTCCTGAGGAACAGGGAATAGGTTGGGTTCACCCGGAGGCCATGGGTGGCCCCACAGCCCTGGGCCAAACCTCCAGCCCCCCTCCTCCCCCCGACCCCTGACACGTGTCAGGATGCAGGCGTGCAAGGCCAGGAGTGGGATGAAGGGCTCGCACCCTGGGTCCGTGCCAGGGTCGGACATGGTGCTGTTCCGGGGTGGGGGCTGCACTGCCCAGCAGGGGTGCTGCACCTTCTGCAGAAGGGGCTCTGCTCCCCCCCTCATCTTTCAGCACCAGGAAGTTCTGCCTCTGAGGCCTGGCAGCTGTCCCCTCTTCAGCTTCTCCCCTTGTCCTCATCCCTCCCTCATGGCTCCTCAAAAGTGACACTACCCCTCTGCCCCGAGTGGGGGAAGGCGGTGATTCGAGGTCCCCCGGGAGGGCCTGATTCCTGCGGCCCCGCTCAGCTGCGCCTGGAGTTGTGCACTGCTGGATAGAAAGCCCACTGCTGCTTTTGTGGAGTCCTTTTGCTAGAAAACAAGTAGCTGGAGGTCTAGAGGTCAGAGGCCAGAGGCCACCGAGCAGGCCAGGGCAGTCTGCCCGCTCTCACCCCAGAAAACCTGAGCGCTTGTGAGGAGCCCACCCCCACCCCACCCCACCCCCCCCCGGCCCCAGGGCCCTGCCTCTCTCCCGGGCCGGGTGCGGCCAGTGGGACAGGAAGCCGGGGAAGGCCTGGAGGATGGGACTCAGGGTGGTCTGGGTCTGAGCCAGGGATGAGGCAAAGCCCAACCCTGGCCTGGCCCCAGGGCCACAGGCACACAGGTCACCCACCCGACAGGAAACCCTGCCCGGCACCCCCTTTGTCCCACCCCATGTTTCCCGCGGGTGGCGCTTCTACTATTTCCCGTGGGAGCTGCTGCCAGGAATCATACCCTCTTGAGAAAGGAAGCCGGACCTCAGGCTCTCAGGCTGCCCTGCCTCTGACCTGCACTGATCCCCTCCTAGGTCCTCCCACGGGTGGAAGCTTCGGGCCCACGCCCATGCCTCACCCCACACATGCTGATGACTTATCTTCTCCCAGACAGTTGGTCACCTTTAGGGACTGGCAAGAGAAACCTCATAGTAGGGTTAGGCCTGGGAGCCCAGAGACCAGGCTTCGTGGTCTAGGATCCACCACGAGCTTGCTGGTGCACTTGGGCAAGCCACTCCACCACTCTGGGCCTCAGCTGTAGAAAGAAAAGGGAGAAGCAGCAGCTCTGCGCAGCTGAGAGCATCCCATGAGAAAGGATTTGGGGGTAGGATAAATTTGTACCCTATAAGGACAACCAGGTTTGGGATTAACTGCCCCGGAGCCTCCATCATGCGTCCCAGACATTGGTCTCCAGCCCAGCCAGGGCACCCTGTCTGTGCTGAGCCCCAGGCAGGGGGAGACGCATGGGTGGCTGCTCGTGGCCCTCTGGCTGATGGGGGTGCTGATGCTGGCATGGCCCCTCTCTGCGTCATCCCAGGCCTAGGGCAACAGCACAGGGGCAAAGCTGGGTATCTGCACCCAGGAAGGAGCCTGCCTTTCTCCCTTCTCCCAGGAGCTGAGTGATGGCGCATACTGGGGTCTCTGCAGAACCCTACAGTGATCAGGCAGGAGGGCTAGGTTAGTGGGCCTGGGGGCCAGAAGCCAGGACGGGGGCAGTGCCGAGGGGCAGGTTGTGCTGCCAATCTCCTGTCTTCCTCCTCCCTCCTGGCAGGTGCTCAGAGGCCTTTGGTTTTCCTTCAGTTGTGATGGTGAGCCTAAGGCGCTCGGGGAGACCCGAGGTAATGGTACTGTGAGCTCTGAGGGCTTCTGTGGTCCTCTGTGGAGGCGCTGCTTTAATGGCCTGTCGACAGACATGCATATCCCCCGTCGCTATGAGTTCACTGCTCCCCTTACCCCCATTTCCTGGGGAGAAAACTGAGGCACAGAGAGGTGAACCAACCTGCTGGGATTTGAACTGGGCAGCCGGGCCCGGAGTCAGTACCCTTGGCCACTGCACTGCCCTGTTTCTCGGGCCCACGGCCCCCTCCCCAAGCCAGGTGCCCACAGCCTACACCCAGCTCAGCATCAGCAGGGGGTACACCCTGGGGTATCACCTGCTCCCAAAGCGGGGCAGAGGGAGGGTCAGGACACCAAGTGAGCAGATCCGAGTTGCTGTGAAATCAGATAGGGCTACACTGAGCTTGTGGACCAGCCGAGAGCTTGTCAGCAACCGGGAAGGTCTGTGGGGCCCTGCCCCTCCCTGTGGTATGGTCACAGCTCAGCCCCAGGGGCCTTGGACACCTCGCCCCCTGAGCCTCAGCATCTGCCACATGGGCCTTTCAGAGCCAGCTGTGAGGAGTCCTTGATATTCTGGGAGCACAGTGTCCGAGCCCCCACAGCCCCTCAGTGGGTGTTCATTTCTTCCCCAGCACATCAGGCCTCTAGCACCAGGGACATTCCTGGCAGCAGGATTAATGTGGGCAGGGGTGCAGAGGTGGGAGACCCAGACATGTTTAGGGAAAGGTTACGGGTCAGAGGTAGGCTGAGGTCTTGAATAAGAGGCTGAAGAGGTAGAACTGAGCCTCATAGACAATGGGGAGCCATGGAAGGCTCTTGGACAGAGGAGTAACGCATTGTCGGGGAGAGGAAGTGGCAGCGGGGAAACCTGACGTGTTCATCCAGGTATGAGGCTCTGATGCAAAAGGAGTCTTGTGGCTAAGAAGGTTGACCCAAGTGGATGGCTTGGCAGGCCTCAGTTTTCCTCCTATAAACCGGGTCCATGGTCCCCAGGGCGCTAGCCATCACAGGCTGGAAGTCCGCAGGGCACTGCAGGGAGGGGCAGGGCATCGGCGCTAATGCGTCTTCCTCTGCACGTCCCAGAGTCCGTGTCCCCGCTCCCGGGGCTGGTCTGGGTTTCCCACCCAGCCCTGGGTGGGGCCCCTCTGCTCCTTCCTCCCTCGGTGGCCTTCTGGTCCTAAACAAGAGGGGCCTGGAGGTTGCAGTGGGCTGTGGGGTGTGAGCCAGGGTGGGGACATTGGCAGTGGGTGGAGTCACAGGATGGGTGGCCATGAGTCAGGAATTGCTGGGCCCATGTGTCATCTGGCTGCGCGCTGTTCTGGCCTCCCTGCACCTTCTGCCTCCTCTCTCCCACCCAGGTCTGTGCCTATGGGCTGCTTGGCTGGGCTGACACTGCTCTGTTTCCGAGAGCTCGGAGCCCAGTCGGAGAAGTCAGGGCACCTGGCCTCCAGGTCCCAGGCTCCGGCAACACTCAGACAGTGATCCTAGGCATGTCCCCTCCCTCCTTGAGCCACATTTTCCCCGGATTGAAGAGTGAGGGTGGGGCTGGCCAGAGGCTCTCAGCCCCCGCTGCACGGGAGATCTAGGGCAGCTTTGAAAAACAGCATACCCCAGCCTGGTTCAGTCACATTCCTGGGGCAGAGCTTGGTTGGGCACCCGTGCTCGGGCGGCCTGTGGTGGGCTGCACTGTCCACGCCGTGGGCCCGCCTGTGGATTCCGGAGCTCGGAGCCTGCGCTGAATCTAGCTACGCCACTTTCTAACACCGTGAGCCGCTGACTTCGTGTCTCCAAGCTTCGGCTTCCTCATCTGTGAAGTGGGCATGCCAGGACCACTCTGTAGAATCGCTGTGGGGACTAAATGGGGTGACCAGTGCTCAGTGTCCGATAGAGCCACGCCTGGGCTGGATGTGGCAGGCGCTGTGCAAGGGGTCAGCTGCTCTGTTCTCTGACCTAAAGCCATATTCACCCTGCGCCTCCCCTCACTGCTCCTTCATGCGTCCGGCAAACATTCCAGGGGCCAGTGCTGGGTGCTGTGGGCAGTGGGAAGAAGACACCCATCATGGGGGCTGGCCTCAGCCCCTCTTGTCAGTCTGTCCAAGGGTCCAGTCCCAGAGGTCAGCTTCTGTCCCAAAGATTGATGGGCACGTAAGAGGTGGCTCCCTTCCAAATCCCTTGAAGTGGCTGGGCTGTGGGAGCCCCTCCATCTGGAAGAATGCAGGGAGACCCCAGACTCCAGGGAGAAGGAGGCCACCCTAGGCTAGTCCTGACGCTTCAGCTGGGAAGCAGCTACAGAGGTCCTCGTACCTCCTGGTGGGGCCCTGGGATGCACTCTGGGTGTGTGATGGCTCCCACAGGGCTGGGCTCCAGGGCTGCCCAGGACGGTAGGGTCAGCCAAGGTCGTCAGTGTATGGGACAGAACGGGAGCCTCCTCACAGCATGTCACCTGGCCTGGCCACATCCTCCATCTCCCAGAATCCCTCCAGCAACCCTGGGGATTAGGCAGACATCATCCTCTTGCTTTACAGATGGAGGATGGGACCTCATGGGATGGGGAGGCACTGGCCCAGGTCACGGAGGGTAAAAGGGCAAAGGCAGGGTCGGAACCCACTTCCATTCGAAGAGGGTCGGGGGGAGACATTCAAGCTTCCCTAGGCAACTGCATGGGTGAGCATCTTGGGATGGGCTGCAGAGAAGCGTAATGATTAACACACCTTTCAACCTCCCTCCCCAGCCTTCCCAGCAGCAACCCTGCAGACCACCACTGGGCGGCCCTTGACGGGAGGACTGGCCATCCTACAAATAGCAAGAGCCCCTGTGGCCTGGCTCCTCCGAGGGCCAGGAGTTGAGCCACGCATTTACCCCAGTTAGACCTCCTCCCTCCCCATTATACCATTGAGTAAACTGAGGCAGGGGTAGGTACAGGGACTAGGCTAAGGCCATGTGGCTTGCAAGCAGCAGAACCAGGATTTCATCTAGGCCTGGGTGACATTAGTGCCTCAGCTCAAACCCGTTACCTCCTGCCAGCAAGAACAGGGCTTTCCTTTGTCCAGCATTTGTAAATCTGGGCCTTGGCCACCACCTCAGACTGGCCTGGCCCCCACGTGGCCAGAATCCCAGGGGGATGCCTGTTTGGGGGGATGTGACTGCCGGGGGCTGGCCCTGGCCCAGGAGAGGGGTCACCAGGAATGCTTGGGGCTAGACGGCATGCAGGTACCACAGGGAGTCCCTGGGCCCTTCAGCCTCTCGACCTTCCCGCCCACCTCCTCAAGTGGAGGGAGCACAGGGCTTGGAGTCCAGGCTGCCCATGGAGCTGCCCAGCCCTGTGCCAAGCATGGATGAAATGTCAGCTCAGCTAATCCTTCAGCCGGTGTTAGCCCAGATAAGGAGACTGAGACCTGGGGGACAGGTGACTTGCTTGTGAGTCCTTAGCTCCTTGGTCCAGGCTCAACACCAGAACTGACTCTCTCTTTGGTTCTCATCTTGGTCTTGGGCCCACCCTTGTTCCTCTTTGGACTTATGTCCCCTCCCCAGTAAGCTGGCAGGCTTAAACTAAGGACTTCCAAGGACTCTTCTGAGAGCCTCTGCCAGCTTCCACTAGTGCTGTAGAAGAATTGGGCTTGGGGCGTCCTAGGGATGGAGATAAGGGGTATTCCCCCAGGGCTCCCCTCAGATGGGCAGTGCAGGACCAGGTGACGGGTGCCAGCCACCCCAAGCAGAGTGGGCAGAGGCAAGAGACAAAGTCCCCAAGAGGGGGCCATTGACGGAAAATTCAATTTAGATCCTCAGCATTGGGAGTGACAATGGGTTGGCCAAGCCCAACTGGGTGTCCCTCTAGGCAAGACCGTAGTTCCTGGCAAGGGAGAGGCTATGCCCACCCTGAAGGGGCTGATGGGAGGGCAGGTGTAGGAGTACCTGGGACAGAGCTGACTCCTAGAGGGTCCCCAGCACCTTTGGCCATGGTATGGAAAGGAATTGGGAGCAGGTGGCCCTCGGGAAGGCCATCTCTGGGGAACAAATCCACTGGACCTGCTCCTGAGTCAGCCCTAGGAGGGGCCTGAAGCCAGGATTCATCCTCACAGAGTCCTGGGTCTTTCTCCTTGTGTGGTAAGAGAGCCGATGTCTTTCCCCAGGCAAGACCCCAAATCTGTGCTTGGCAGCAAACCAAAGCCAGCGATAATAATGACCGTCCCTGTTTACGGAGCATTTCCCATGCACGCGTGGAACTGGCATCATCTTGTTGAGGCCTTACAACTCTGACAGGAGGGACTCCTATCATCCCCATTTTACAGATGAGGAAACCAAAGCCCAGGGAGGCTGTCTCTTGCCCAGTGCCACAGCTCAGGAAGTAGCAGAGCTGAGGACCCTTGTCAGCTATGTCAGAGCCCAGAGCTGCGCCCTGTACCCTCAGGCTATGTTGTGTCCTTGCCCCTTGATTAGAGGAGAAATTATTTATTTGATGCCTCAAAGAGAGGGAAGACCCTTGCCCCTTTGCACAAGCCCAACACCAAGGGGCTGGGGGGCTTGGTGGGGTGAGGCCCACCTGTGTACACTGTGAGCCTGAGCCCCTCTGAGGGGCCGGATGAGTGAACGCTGTCCCTTGGGGCCTGGGCCACACACACTGCTAGTGAGGACATTCTGGCTCTGCGAGGCCTCTCTGGAGGAGGTGCCGCTCCAGCTTGCCCTGGAAAACACAGCAAATCAGACTTGGGCCCTGGGTGAGGCTTTGGAAGAGCCCCCGGGGATGTGTCTGTATGTGGCCAGGGATGCTAGTGCCCCCACTCACTGATGCTACCTACAATTCTCTCTTCAGCCCCAAACTTTCCTCCCACCAAGCTTCTGGGCTTTTGCCCTCCTACCTGAGATACTGCCCAAAAGGATGATGCCCCAGGCCTTCTGTTTTGTTGCCAGGCCAAGGTGGGCACACCCACCCACACTCTGTCCTAGAATTTTCCATCTTTCTGGGTCTTGCCTGCCTCAAATTAGACGCTGTGCAAACACCCTTGGGAAGCATACAGGCTGGCAGTTGTCAGCCTTTGACCCTGCCTTCCCTCTCCCTACCTACCACCCCAACTCTGCTCCTTCTCGTCCTCCTCCAACAGATGGTAGACACTGTCACTAGTTGTTAATAGAAGGAAATGGGTGAATGGATGGATGGATGGAGAGATGGATGGATGGATGAATGGATGGAGAGGTGGATGGTTGGATGGATGGATGGATGGATGGATGGATGGAGAGATGGATGGAGAGATGGATGGATGGATGGAATGAAGGAACAACCCCCCGAAGTCATTTCTCCATTTTCATTAAGGGGAAACCAGTCTCAGATGTTATGAGGGTGGAGAGGGCAGTTCTGGGAGCCCTCCCGTTCTCCAGCTTCTGCTCTTTGGGTCCCCCCCCCCAGTGCCGGGAGTGTCCCCAGGTTTGCTCTGGGCTCCTGGCACCAGAGCTGTCCCCACCTGGAGGCATCTGTCAGGGGCCCGCAGCAGACTTGCCAGGCCTACACTTCATGCCTGAGTCCCTGCCGGTTAGTGATGACACTGGCCTGCCCTTCCCCACCACTACTTGCCAAGATTCCACACTGGAGAGAAGGAGGCGGGAAGCCCAGGGGCCTGGGCTGGGCTTCCCTGGGCCTGGGTGTGGGCAGGCTGTCAGAACAGCTCGGAATACTCTCAGAGGAAGCGAAGACAGACAGGATTATTGAACCTAAGGTAGTTCGGGATTCTCGGATAGCCCTACTCAGGAGTTCCCCAGACCCCAAACAACCACCTACTAGGTCTGCTTTCTTATCTGTTCCTTAAGGACACCTGCAGCTACTGCTCTTTGGTGAAAAGCCTCAGGATTTCAGTGTTAACCCTGAGCACTCGGGCCCCCCGAGCCTCCGGGCTCAACTCTGCTATACCTTGAGTGAGTGGACAAGGGTCTCACAACCAAAGAGATGACCAGGCACTGGATTTTAATTATGCAAGGAGAAGGAAAGAAACAGCATCAAAATGTCTGGAAGTTCAGGAATGGAACGATCACTTGGGGGATGATCAGGGAGGGCAGTGTGGTAGAGGTGATCCACTGGGCATCGAAGGAAGGGGTTCCGACGGGCAGAGATGTTGAAAGTATGGTTGGGGCGAGACAGTGCCCGTTATCTACCATTTTCAGCTTCGTGACCTCTGGTCTCTGCTGAGCATTTCCTCAGCTATAAGCTGGACCTTACGGCTCCCTGGTGACAGGATTATGGTGAGGATGGAGTGGGGCAGCCAGGGCTTCTGGGTTGCTGAGGAAGGGCCCTAACAGGGGCACCTGGGTGGCTCAGTCGGTGAAGCGTCTGCCTTTGGCTCAGGTCATGATCCTAGAGTCCCGGGATCGAGCCCCACATAGGGCTCCCTGCTCAGCGGGGGAGTCTGCTTCTCCCTGTGCATCAGCCTCCCCCTCCTTCCTGCTCTCTCTCTCGCTCACTGTCTGTCTCTCAAATAAATAAATGAAATCTTTAAAAAAAAAAGGGGGGAGCCTAGCAGACTGGAGAATCTGCGTGTTTATGGCAGGCTGAGTTTCTCACTCCACAGGTCCAACAGGTGTGCATGTGCGTGTGTTGGGGCGGGTGACTGGCAGCAGGGGTGAGGAGCTGGAGGCCTGGTGCTGGAGCCCTCAACTGCAGGCTCAGAGGGGGCGCTGGGGTAGTCCAGCCCCCTCCCCCGGTGGCCTGTGGCTAGGTCTGTGCTCTGGCCCAGTCCTGTGCTACAAGATCTGCCTGGGGCCTCCCCTGGTCAGGGTTTGGTCAGAGGAACAGTTCGAAGCTGCCCTTTTTCCTCCTGGCCAGCAGGCCCCCAGTTTCCACGGCTTCTACCAAGGCCCAGGACCCTCAGTCTGGCCCTTCCCCATGGTCTGGCTTCCTCTCCCCCAACCCCCCAGCTTGATGAGGTCAGCAAACATGTATTCCAGGAATGTGGGAGGCGGGGCGGCCAGCCTGGTTTGGATAAACCAGCGCAGTAAATATTTGCCTAGCTCCCGAGCCGGTACCGTCCGCCAGGGGAGGGCGAGGGGCCTGTTCCTAGGGTCGCCTAAGGAGATGCTTTCCTGGGTGGATCTCGAGTCGGGGCGAAGCCGTTTCTCCCCAGTGAGCCTGGGAGCTGGGTCTGAGGCCGCCCCCTGCCTGTGCAGGGCCTGAGACAGGGCCCCTGGCCCGTAGGACCAGGCACGGTTTGGCCCATCTGTAAAATGGGAATAAGAACAGCCCCTGTGGGGAAGGCCAGCGCCACGGGAGCCGGCTCAGGGCAGCTCAGCCAGTGGGCACAGGATAGGCCCAGTTTGGGTGGGTCCCATGTGACCGTGTTTCAGTCCCAACTTGGCCACTTATGACCTTGAGGAATTGCCCCCTCCTTCAGACTTTAACAGCCATCATTCCCTGACCTGCTCTTCCATATGTGGCACCTGGACCCACACACCCATTTTGTCTTAAGCCCTCCCAGCCACCAGAGCATGCTTAGCAGCATGTGACAGGGGCTCTGAACTCGGGCCCGGAGACGGAGATGCCGTCCGGATGGCCACCTGCCCACAGACCACACTGGGCAGTCTACCCCCCTCCCCCGGGTAGCCTGTGGGTAAGTCAGTGCTCTGGCCAACGCAGGGCTCTACAAGGTCAGCCTGCCCGTGGTGGGCTGGTGGGCGAATAGCTGGAGGGGCCACTAGTCCCTGTTCAGAAAGGAGATGAGGATTTAGAGATGCTGAGTGACTTGCCCAAGGTCACCCAATATTAAAGGGCAAAGCAAGGATTCCAGTCCCGCTCTGCCCACCCTCGTCCTTGACCTCACCACCGAGGACAGGACCGGGGCTCCAGCCCAGAATGTGGGTTCTGAGCCTTGGGCAGCTGTAGAGAACAACCAGTCATTTAGCCACAGGCCTGGAGCCGCAGACACAGAGCCGGCAGGGTGCCTGTCATCCTGGATGCCCCGTGGCGCAGACCCCTCTGTCCTCCAGCGAGCCCCGATCAGCCCTGCATCTCTCTGGGCCAGCCCCAGTCAGCTTGGCCTGGTGCCTCCCCTCAAGCCAACACCCAAGGCCACGGCATCCCTGCAGGAGGAAGGGATGGGCAGGTGGGTGTGTTTGGGAGAATGTATCTGGGTCCTGGGACGCTCCCCACCCCACGGTGACCTTGGCCATGTTCCCAGACCCAGAGTTGCCACTCTCCAGCTGTGAGACCTCTGGCAATCCTATCCTCCCTCAGAGCTCAGTTTCCTGCTCTGCAGAATGGGCAGCCGTTCCTGCCCTGCCCTGCCCCTGGGAACTTCAGACAGGCAACGAGAATGCACGCCCCTCTCTGCCCTTGTAGCCTTTGTAGTCAGAGGCTGCCCCTTGGCCAGGTCCTCACCCCCCTCCCCGCCCCTGGAGTGAGAGTCCTGAGCTAAGGATGCCACGAGAGCCCTCTGGGCAATGGGGTTCCCACCCCGTGGGGCCACTGGGCGAGCCCCACCACCCCCCCTCGGCCCTGAGGTTCAGTCCATGCCCCGCCCTGCTGCATGGCACCGAGTGCCTTTGAAGCAGAGAACATTTCCCTGTGGTGGATCTGTGTTGTTTCTGGTGGTGGTCAGGCTGGGAGCAGGCCCGGTGACACCTGGTCCATCTCCCTCCTTCTCCCCCTGGTCTCCAGGGTGCCAAACCCACACAGACTGTGAGCTTCACCTCAGGGGCCCTGGGGCTGGGGCAGCGGGGATGATATCAGCTCCGTGTTCACAGCTCTTCCGTGCCTCTGTGAGCAGTGCCCATCACCGCGGCTGGGGAGCCCGGGTGCCCAGCACTGTCTCTGAGCTGGTCCTCTGGGAACGGGCCGAGCATGGGTGCGGCAGACGGCCTGCCACACATGTCATGGCTGTGTTCTTGTTACTTATTAGCTCCTTGTTACCTGTGTGATCTCAGGAAATTATAGAACCTCTCTGGGCATCATGTGTAAATTGGGGGTGCCAGTTTAGTTTCTGCCTCATAACATTTACCAAAGGTTAAAGAAATATCCCAGGCAGAACCCCAATATGGACTCAATAAAGGCAGGCCCCCTAGTCCTGTCTCTTTTGCAGACTCACAGGGAAGGGGGGGTCATTTCCCAGCCAGGGCCTGAGTTTATATCCTGGTGCAGCCCCCAACCTATCTGTGGACTTGCTGTGTGACCTTGGATACGTCTCTTCCCCTCTCTGGTCTGTGTGCCCCTTTGCCCAAGCCCAACAAAGAGCCTGGGGGGCTGAGGGCACGTGCGTGTATGCTGTGAGCTGGAGTGCCCCTGAGAGGCAGGATGGGCGGGTGTCATTCCTTGGGGCCTGGACGCGGCTCACTGGGTGAGTGAGGGCTTTCCAGCTCTGGCTTCGATCTCAGCTGCCAAAGTCATGATTTTCTCTCTGTCAGCGGGTCTGCAGGCCAGCTCGCCTTTGGGAAAGGCCTGAGCTGTGGGTGGTGGAGAAGCAGGGCGCTGATTCCAGTTCTGCCCCAGCCACTGACTTGCTGCATGAGCCTGCAATGGGGGTGGTCACGGCCCCTCTTCAGGCCTCAGATCCCTCCTCTGGGAAATGGGAGAGCCGGAGTCCGTGAATACCAGGGCTGTGTGTGTTCCCGTGTCAAGTGGTTAGGGGGTTGCCAGAGCCGAAGGGTCGGGGTGGAGAGACATTGTCTTTCCCTGCTGGGGCAGGGAGGCCAGCCCTGGCCTTGGGAGCTTGGGGCTTAGGGGCCTAATGCTCTGGAGCCCAGCACCAGCCCCTGCAAGGTCATTGCTGCCCCAGCTGACCTACCCGGAATGCTGCCTGCGTATCCAGCACTCGTGTGTGCTCCCTTCTACAGTTCCTACAACGATTTGAGGGAGGTTCCCATCCCGCAGATGAGAAAACTGAGGCACAAAGAGGTTTAAGAAACTTACCCAAAGCCACATACTTGGTAAGAGGGGTGAAACCCAGACTTGAAACAGCCACAGCCCACGCTTGTCTTCCCGGGTGTGCCTGCCGGCTGCCCAGTACAGTGGGCCGGGTCCGAGGCCTCCCGACGGCCCCCTGGCATGTGTGGGAGCCCACGATTCACGTGGCCCGCGCGCTCCTCCTTCCTCTGTCAGCCATGGGGCTCACCCCGAGAGGCACTCGGCCCACAGTCAGGTTTCCCATTTCTTAGAGGACGCACAGCCCCGGAGAAGTATGGCAATTGCCTGGAGCCACCCAGTGAGGCGCCCCCGTCGCTGGGACTCGAATGTGAGGCTCAGTGGCCCATGCCTTGTAGCCAGGGCTCCAGAGAAACCCACCTGCTGGGCCTCGGGGTCGGGTCGTCCGTGATCCCTACGGGGAGCAGAGCAGAGCGAGGAGTGCTGGTGGCCCTTGAGGAGATGGGCGAGCGGGACCCCTCCCCACCCCGTGAGGGCAGTCGTGCCCCAGCAACAGTGGGGGGCAGGGGTTCTCCCTCGCTCTGTCGTCTCCCCGAGCCCCGTGCACCAGCAGTTCTGGCCACTCTGCCTGCTATCCCCTCTGCTACGAGACCCACCGTCTCCAGCCTGGACCCCTGGAACAGACTCCACACCGGTCTCGCTGCCTCCTCCTGTCCCTGCCGAGCCCTTCTCAGCCCGCAGCCACAGGATCTTCTCAAATCAGAACTAGGGTCATGTCCCTCAGCTGTTCAGACTCTCCTGGGGCTCCTGTCCACCTCTCAGTGATTGGCCATCCACTTGACCCCCACTCGCCTCACCTCTCCTTCCCTCACCTCCCCTACCACCCACCCACTCTCAACTCCTCCCCCTGAATCCAGGCTTTTTTCCCTGTTTTCAAGTCTTCTCATATAGTGTTCCCTCTGCCTGGAATGCTGTTCCATGCATCTTGGTCTGCCTCTCTCTGGCTCATCCTTCAACTTTACTTCCCCAGAGAGGCTCCCTGAACCTTGAGTCTGTGTTGTGTAGCGCCTATAACTCGTTCTTTCTAGTTATGTAGTGTCTAATTATCACAATCCCTGCAAGGACAGGAGCCACCATCCTATTCACAGCTCAGGGTGGTTGTTCATGGTTTCTTGAGCAAATGAGTGAATGCCGAGTGCTTCCATCTCCATATGTCCTCAGATGCTCCTAGAAACCCTGAGAGGGATTGTGATCCACTTGTCAGTTTGACAGGTGAGGCCAGGAGCATATCCACATAGGTGGGAACTGGCTGATGTGGGGTGTCGGGGGGCTGCTGAGTCAGGGCACCCCATCCTTGTGCACCTCGTCCTCTCAGGCCCTCTGATTCTCTGTCTGTCAAATGGGGATGACTGGGTTTGGCTGGCAGTAAACTTTCCAGTAGGTGGGCGGGTGGGCAGTGGCGGCCCAGTCAGTTCCAGGCCCTGCAGTGAGGGGCCCCTCTGACCACCCCTTCCTATTGCAGCAGGATGGAACTGGAGTGAGGCGGAGGGGCTGAGCACTGCTGACCAGACGTGGGACGCTGGTGGTTCGCGGGTCACTGAGGTAGGTGTGCAGCTGGGCTCGTGGGGGCAGGCTTGGCCCGGGTGCTTGGAGAAGGGGTAGGCATGTCCTGAGTGGGGAGTGGGTGCTGGCCCTGGCATCCTGCACCTCTGCCTGGGCCTCCATCCTCATGGGTGGCATGGGGTGCAGCCACCCTGGCTTAGACCTCCTCAGCCCCCAGAAGGGCCCCCCAGAGGCCTCTAAGGCCTGACCTTTCTCTGGAGTGGCTGCCAGGGCAGGGGGTGGGGGAATGCAGCCAGGCAGGGGGGCAGGTTTGGTGTCCCCAGCCTTGACCCAGCAGCTCTGTCTGTACCACACAATCTCATGGCGCATGGGCCCCATCTGCTGAGCAACATGGCGGCCACGCAGGAGGAGGCCTGGGTGAGCAGAGAGGCCTGTTTGCTGGGAGTTGTGACTGCCTGCCCCCTTCTCTGCCACAAACACACCCAGGCGCACACACAGATCTCTGGGCTCTGGAGTCAGAGTGACTGCGTTCAAATCCTGGCTCTGCCACTTGCCCACCGTGACCCTGTGCGGTTTCTCGGGGCCTCGATTTCCCCGTGTGCAGAAGAGGGAGGGGTTCACAGCACCTGCCCCCCAGGTGCGCCTGCACACCTGGTACCAGTTATGCGTGCAGGAAGCTAGGTCAGCATTCTTGTCCAGGATGCGGGGACCCTTCCTTCTTTCCGGACACCTCAGTTCCCACCAGCCCCTCCTCCCTGAGCACACATCAATGCCAGAATGGACACAAACTGGTCGTGCACCATAATGAGAGTGTTGGGGCTCCCCAGGGAGCTCCTGAGAGTAGCTGGAGCCAGAAGGTCCTGGGGTTGAGCCTCCCGGCCCTGTGCTGGCCTGGACGCCGGCGTGTCTCATCACAGAGTGGCATTTCAGGGTTGATCACACTTGGCCCCATGTCAGAGGGTGACCTGTGTAATCCCTCTTTACTCTGCAGCTCCCAACCCAGAGATGAGAGGCCTTCACAAAAGTGCTGACTTGGGCCAGGGCCCTTTGTCCCAAGGCTCTGGGGCCCAGTCAGGGGAGGCAGAGTCTTTGGTCTGGCATGAGGCCTCACCCAATCATCTCCCTGCTGCCCTCAGCTCCTCTCCTGAGGCCCCTTGTGCTCCCAGGTGCCCAGACACAGGGCCGGGCGAGGCCTGGGATGCTCCACACTACCGTCGGGCTCTGGAACCAGGGAGCAGGGCGGCAGGAGATCCCAGCTCCCCGCTCTCAGCTCATGACCTTGGGCTGGTCCTTTCACTCCTGTGAGAGTGAAGCCAGTATTCTCATCTGAAAATGAGGATAATTATACCAACACTGCTGAGAAGGCCATTATGGGGGTGCTTGGAAGCCTGAAATATTTTTAAATGTTAGAGCTTAGTGAGAGTCTACTGTGTACCAGGCACTACGCTGCTTAAATACATATTTCTCCCCGCAGTAATCCCGTGAGAAGGTGTGTTTAGTGTGCCTCGTTCTCCAGAGGCTCAAAGTGGTTAAGAAACCCATAGAGCTGTTAAGCAGTGGCATGGGGATTTGAACCGTGGAATTAAGTGGTCCACGAAGCCGTAGAGCCCGGGGGCTGAGCCACTGGCAGGCCCGAGGTGGGCGCTCAGGAACCCAGCCCCCTTTCCGCCTGGCGCCTTTGCCCGGCCCTCTAAGCCTGGCTGCCCTCGGGAGCCAGAGGGTGGCCCCCGAAGTCTGGCAGCCGCCCCTCCCCAGAGGGCCTGCCAGC
The DNA here is from genome assembly GCF_002201575.2 of Neomonachus schauinslandi. Lineage (NCBI taxonomy): Eukaryota > Metazoa > Chordata > Mammalia > Carnivora > Phocidae > Neomonachus > Neomonachus schauinslandi. The sequence goes on from NC_058408.1 coordinate 106,825,184, forward strand.
AACTCGATAAGGCTAGGGGAACCCACTGCTAATTGTGGGGTAACCTCTGAAACTCTCCTTCATGGTGGGTTCTCTTCTCGGGTGTTTTTCAAGGTAATTCATTCCCTTTCCAGAAATTGCCAGTGGCAGAGCATTAGGCAGCTGGCAATTAACCATAGGAGAGGCTTGGAGTTTAGTCTTTAAAAAGAAAAAAAAGAGAGAAGGAAGACTAGAAAGCCTTGATGGAAAAAGAAAAGGAAAGAAAACCACTCCAAGGCAAGGGTGGTAATCAATACCTCAGTGTCCTAGAAATGGGGGGGGGGGGGGGGGGGGGCGGCCAGGCTGCCCCTCCCTTTTCTCCTGGGGCTGACAGATGCTCAGAGCCTGCAGCAGCGTGTGTGAGCTCTGCCCCTCGCCCGCTGCTCCTTGGGCCACTTGGAGCAAGGCACTGCCTCTCCTTGGACTCAGCTTTGCCGCCTGTAAAATGGGTGAAGGGCAGGTGTCAGACTAGAAAAGAAGATTAAATGATTTGTTCACCCCTGCATCCTGGCGCCCGGCACAGGGTCGTTGCCCAGCTGATGTTTTATTAACTGAGTGAGGAAGTGAATGAACGAATGATTTTCTTGGTCCCCATCAGCTGTCACAGTCGAGGAGATGGTATTGCCTCTAGGACATTGTTTCTCTAGTTTTGTTATAATTCCGAATGACAGCCCGAGTGAGGGGCCAGCTCTGCCGTTTTGCAAACTCCTGATGAAAGGACACTCTTGCCCAGCAGACTCTGGTCGGCAGAGCTCAGGCCCCTCAGTGGCAACCACGCTGTCTCCCTGGCATCCTCGGGTTCAACTTTCCAAGAGTCTGAGCTGTCTGGAGATTTTTTCTTTTAGTTGCCTTCTGGGTGGGTAGTGGGTTCCTCATCACCAAAAGTATGCAAGCTGGGACTGCACAGGGCACTCAGGCGGCAGACTGGGCCGGGGTGGGGGGTGGGGGTTGGCGCTCAGAGCATTCCTGGGTTTGAGAGAGAACATGAGGTTCTCCAGGGTGGACACAGGGGAGGCTGGACCAGCAGACAGGGGAGCCCCTTCCCAGAGGTCCCCTGGGGAGGGCTGGAGGAGGCCGCTGAGAAGGGGAGTGGTGGCCCTGCAGGACACCTACGCTTTGGTGCTTATTCCCTCTGGGGGTAAGGAGGGGGGTGTCTCTTTGTCTCTTTCTAGATGGTTCTCTCTGTGTATGTGCCTCTCTCCTGCCCAGCTCCCCTGTCTTCTCACATGGGCAGTCCCGCTCTGCCTCCTTAGCTCACCCACTTTCTCCCTGTCCAGTCACATCCACGGCTCCCCCCGGAGCTCCCTCTGGAATTCCTTTCTGAGCCCAGGACCTTCTCACGTCTGCTCTCCTTACCCTCAGAGGCACCCCTAGCCAGGAGTCCCCGCAGACATCTGCTCTGTGTCATCGCCTCTCTCGTCCCCAGGACCGAGCAGACCTGAGAATTCCCGGGCTTCCAACCTGCCGCCCTTGGCCTTGTTCTTCCAGCTCTGGCAGCGCCCGGTTCCCTCCCACCCTGCTCTTTGGAGGGATCTGAGCCAGTGCCCCCCACTCCCAGCCTTGGGGGCAGCGCACTGTGTGTGGCCCATCCCCAAGGCCCCACCATGCCACCCTGTGCTGTCCTGGGCACATGGGCCTTGGCCACAGGCGAAAGCAGGGAAGCGAGAGGGGGCCTGTGGCCACTAACAGGGGCACTTGGAACCTGGCATTTCCCTCCAGCACTCATAAAACTCCGGCTATAATTAGAAGTGAGGTGTCCAGGAGCTGGCTGCCTGGCGGGAGCCCATGTATGCTCAGGACGGAATAAGCTGTCCTCTCCGGAGGGGAGAAGGAAGCGGAGGGTGGACTCCCAGAGAACCACGGGCTGGAGGGTCTCCGAGGCCGGCGGAGTAGGCTGGTGTGTTCTGGTGGCCAGGCGCCTCCATTCCTCTGGACGTCCTCTGGGAGCTCCCTCGGTCCCCATCCCTGGCCAGTCAGTCTTCTTGGGAGCACCTGCGGACCCCGCCTGGCGTTGGAAGCCACCACCATCTGCCCCCGCCTCCTCGCATGGCCCCATCACACCCCAGCTGTCTGCCAGCTTCACTGCGCCACCCCCTCCCCATCTTCGTCACACGTCCCCACGGCCACACCAAGGAATTCTGCCTTGAGAGCCCTCCACCCTTGTTGCTGCGTGGCCTGAACCTTTTGGAGCCTTCCTCAAGCCTGCTTCCTCCGCAAGGTCAGACGTGGCCTCCTGCCCCCCCGGGCCCCACGGCCTCCACTCCCCAGAGGCCCTGGTCATTTCCTCCCTGAACTCTTCTGAACTCGAAACCCTCTTTATGCTCTTAGGCCCTTCAGAGTGCTCGCCAGACGGCCTACCACCTCGTCTTTTCTTTTGTCTTGATTATGTATCGGAAGGATGACATACTGGCTCGTTTACACTCTGTTTTCCTTTGAAACCTGGTGGTTATTTAATACCCACACCACATGCAGACTCGTGTTCAGTTGCCACGTGTGGTTTCCTCATTTGTAGGAGGGGAAACTGAGGCTGAGGAAGGAAATCTTGCAGATGAGAGTCAGCAGAGTGAGCGCCTTCTCTGTAGGCCAGGCTGCCACTGTCCTGCCGTTCAAAATAGGACAGGGGCATGCCACACTGGTTATAAAGGTAAACTGAGGCAGGCAGGACTGTGGCCAGTACCTAGGCAACCAGACCTCAAGAGGAATGGAGGGAACATGTTATGAGTTCCATTCCCCTCACAGTAGGTTCCAGTGTTCCTGGTGCTTCCCTACCTAATCCCCAAACAGCCCTAGACCAAGGGGACAGTCACAGGCTGTGCCTTATGGGGATCAGCGCTGCCCCTCATCACTCCAGACACAGCATGCAGCCTAGAACACTGGGGTTCAGGGGGTGAGAGCACCCAGCTCCTCCCGGGAAGAGAGGATACCCCTGTCCTCCCCTCCCTCCCGCACCACCCAGGCTGCAGTCTGAACTGCAGAAGGGCCCAAAGTGTGTGTTCCTGGGAACCCGGAGGATTCCCACAGGGTGGGGAGATGCCTGGGGCGGGGCTGGCTGCGGGAGGGGGAGGAGGGCGTTGTCTCCCCAGAGCCTGGCCCCGCGCCTGCCAGCCTGGAGGGACCTCTCAGGAGCGCACAAGCAGCAGAAGAGCCCCTCGGGAGCCAATTTTTGCCTTTAGTACCCGCAGCCGCCTCCGGCTGCACTTTGCGGCCTCCCCCGCTGACAGTCGGACTCTTGTCTGCCTCTGGTCAGGCATCATGGCAGGAAGTGTTGGAAGGTTCAGGTGCTGGGCTTGTCCTCCCCCCGGCTGGAGTCACTGCCCTCAGGGGCTACCTCCTCCCGCCCGCTGGGGGCTGCAGAGCTTGTGTGGGCTGAGCTGGCCCAGTGAGACCCATCTGTCTCCTCCTTCAGCCCCACGCGCCCTTGGCTTTTCCTCGTGTCTGCCCCCCCAAGCCAGCCACCTGCTGGCTGTCCGGCTGGACCGGGAGTGTCTCGAAGGCTCAGGGCAGACCGAACTGTGTCCCGGGCCCAGTTCCTGGCGTGCCTGTGCTGAACAAGCAAGGCAGCGGGCGCTCAGCCTGTGTGCCCTCGGCTCTCTCTGCGGATGGCAAGGAGATCTTTTTTTTTTTTCTTTAAAGATTTTATTTATTTATTTTGAGAGAGAGAGAATGAGAGACAGAGAGCATGAGAGGGAGGAGGGTCAGAGGGAGAAGCAGACTCCCTGCCGAGCAGGGAGCCCGATGCGGGACTCGATCCCGGGACTCCAGGATCATGACCTGAGCCGAAGGCAGTCGCTTAACCAACTGAGCCACCCAGGCGCCCCGGCAAGGAGATCTTATCCGGTTTGCCGGTTCTTTGTGGACAGGCTGGGCTGTGTTAAGAAGGATTCTGAGGCTGTGTGTAGGCTCTCTGTGGCAGATGTGTTGTGTGCTGCCTGCTACATGTTTGTCCTTTCAGCCCCAGCTCCCTGGGCATCGGGTCTAGCTGTCAGGTGTCTCAGGTCTGGGCTGTGGCCAGTGGGGGCACAGGAAGGAGACAGTGACCTCAGTGGGGCCCTGCAGGTGTCCGTCTGCCGGGGCTACTGGGCAAACTGCCCCAGAAGAGAAGCTTCCAGAGCCCTGGGGTCATGGGGACCACATAACTCCCAGAGAGCTGACTGGGGAGCACTAGCCCCAGGCCCCCCAGTCTGGTTAATGGGAATCTGTGAAAGCTTTTCCCTCACATCTGTCTTTCCTGTTAAGTGCTTCTCACCCTTGTTCGGTTCCGGTTTGGGAAGCAGCACATCTTGCCTCACAGCTGTTTGGGACCCTCCACTGCTTCCCTGAGGCTCTTTGGGGGCCTCTTTTGGAGCCTGTGGGAGCATCTCTGCTTCATAACCCCCGTGGAATGCTCCCATGCTGCCCCCTCCGTCTGGCCCACACTCTGGTTGGCCAGTGAGACAGCCTAGTGTGGGACAGCTCTCACTGGGTGGCCCCTGGTGAGCTCTCTCTCAGCCCCACCCCGAGCCAGACTCCCCACCACAGCCAGCCCCTAGACCCTTGTCCTTGTCACCACCTGGGGAGCCAGCCCCCAGACACCCGTCCTTATCACTGCCTGGGGAGCCAGCGCCCCCTGTGCCCCCATCATCTCTGTCCCCAACAAATGCCCTCTCAGCCGAGGTTCCCAGCCACCCTCTGCCCAGCAGCTCTAGGGTGGCCAAGGGTTGAGTCAGGAGAACTTTGATGAACTAAAACCTGTAAATAATCCAAAGCATTTTTCTCTGCTTGTGGAAGAAACACAATAAAAACCCTTGCATCCTTTAACCAGCTTAGCCTGTCCCCAGTCATAACTACAGGAGGGCTGGTCAGGGTCATCCCATGCCTGCCGGGAGCTCCTCTCGCTGCTGCTTGCACACCTCCACCGCTGGAGAGCTCACCACCTCACATAAGGGTTTGTGCGTGCATGTGAATTTCAGTGTGGGCAGGGGTGCAGTGTGACATGTGGTTAAAGCATGGGTTTCAGGAACAGATGGTTCAGGGTTCAAGACCTTGCTCTACTACCTATCAACTGGGTGAGTCTGGACAAGTTACTACATCTCTGATGCCCTCTGTTAGGTTATAGGTGAGGAAAATCTATAAACGGGGAGAAGCCTGCCTGCAAGGGGTGCCATGGGGCAGATAGGCAGAATAGCTGGGTGGCACCAGTCTTCTCTGGAAACGGAGGATGGATGCCCTCAGGGAGCTGCCTCCCACCCCTCAGCACTGGAACATCTGCCCGAGGTTGACATCGAGTCTGGTACCCAGATACTTCCCTCCCCAGGGATACTGGCCTCCCAGGTGTTCTCAGGAGCTCTCCCATGGAAACTTTCAGGATGGTACTTCAAGATGGAGGAGACACGGTACTTCCCCAAAGTGCCAGTGTCACCAGGGGCACTGGTTCAAATGCAGATTCTCAGGCCTCTCTCTTGAAGTCTGCTTCTGTGGGTCTGGGACCCAGGGCTCTGAATTTGTAACAAGTGCCCCATGATCAGGCCAGTCTGGGACACACTGAGGCCTGTAACGGGGAGCTGGCCTAGAGGTTGGGCCCTGGACGGTGTCATAGCCTCACTGATTGAACTGGGACAAAGCTGTCCATCCCTGGGGCTGAGTTTTCTCACGAATACACCAGGGGTTCCGGGCTCTTCCTGCTCTTCTAAGTCCGTGCTAGTCAGAAAGACATTCCCTGGGGGTCCTTTCTGCCAGGATCCCTGAGGCAGACCTCTGGGTTGCAGCCCCATTCCTTCTGGCCACAGAGCACTCGGGTCATCAGCCGCCTGCCAGCCCCAGAGCCCCAGGGACAGAAAAGCTATTCCCTGGGCGCGATGTGCCACTGAGTGGCGGTTCCCGTGGGCCTTCCAGGAGGCCTTTAGATCATCAGGCATCTACTGAGTCCACTCAGATCTGAAATCTCTTCTGGAAGCTGAGAAGGACCACTAACATGGAGCCGGCCAAGGGAGGCAGTTTGGAGCGAGGTCATCTGGCTCCTCTGAGAGGCACTGGAGCTTTATTAGTTAGCATACATGGAAGCCTGGAGTGTCAGAACTGGAGGGCGGCCCTGTGGAGCCCCTTCCTTTTATAGATGGGGAAACTGAGGCCCTGGGTGGAAAATGACTTGCTAGGTCACCCAGGGAGAAGTGAGGTGCAGTGCTGGAACACAGAATTCTCGGCTTAGAGACTGGTCTCTGGACAGTGCCTGGCCACCCACCACACCTCTCCTTGGGCCCTCTGTCTGGGATGGATGGCCCCACCGGAGCCTGAGCCCTACACCAGCCTCTGCAGCTTGTGGGAAGAAATGGGGCCGTATCAGGACAGGGACCGAGGGGCTGCCTGCTCCTGAACACTGGGCCCTTCTTTGACCTGCACTGTCAGCCTAAATCAACAGCCCCTGCTCGGCTCCCAGCCCTCCCACCCCAGCCAGGACAGCCCCCACGGATAGTTTCCAGGAATATGCACGCTGAGGGCAACATGATCCAGAAATGAAAAAGGCTCTCACTCCCTGGCTCTCTCCCATTTTCCACTCGCTGGTGCTCAAGGGAGTTAATAAGCAGAGGTGAAAACGCCAGCCCCGTCCTAATGAGACCTTGTTGGAGGCGGCTCGGGCCTGGCAGGTGACAGAGGAGGAATTATTCACCATTGGGGCGTTCACCCTGCCCACCCCCCACCTGGGATGATGTCAGGACCTGGGGCACAGAGTCTGGGCTGTGCTGTCACTCAGATGAGGGACCGGGGCTCCTCTGACCACTGGTATCCAGCTCGCACGGCCAGCCTTGGGTGTGGGCCGGGGTGGGCAGCTCAATCTCCTCCCTGGGCCGGGAGCCCAACCAGGCCCTCTGTTCCCACCCGGCGCCTGGTACAGGACCCACCTCGAGTCCTTTGCATAAGCCAGCCCCTCCTCCCCACACTCTCCATCTGTAGTCAGTAAGGCAGCAGTATTTAGTAATCACCTACTGTTTGCATGGATCTATGCTCAGCTCTTGGGGAGATAAGGCAGCCGAAGACCCTGTGCTAGCCCCCAGGTTGGCACAGTCTAGGCCAAGGATTGCCCGCAAGGAGGAGAATTAGTCACACACCGTGCCCTGGGGCCAGGCAGGTGCTGAGATCAAGGAGAAAGAGGCCTTGGGAAGTGTGAGATATGGAAGGCTTCCTGGAAGAGGCTGGTTGGAGCAGAATGACACTCTAAGAATTTCAAGGATGTCAGGTGGGGCTGAAGGAGAGACAGGAAAAGCACAGCCTCAGGTCAGGGTATAGCCCCGACCAGGACCCTGGATGAGTGCCTGCTGCGTATGTGAGTGTACGTGCAGCGTGAACTCCTGCTTGGGGTCGGGGGTGGGGCGGTGACCAGGGTGATGGCATTTGTACCAGAGCACCAGTGGCCACACACCTGGGCCCTCTCCTGTGGCCCCTGGGGCTGGCTTTGAGGCAGCCCCAGGCTCAGACCTGGTGCCCTGTAGGCCATACGCCTATCGAGTGAACGAGCGCACAGACTAGCTGTCCCTTCATTGTTGGGGGGCGCTCGTGCGTGCGGTGGCATGAAGAGTACATGGCATTCGCTTGGCTGTCTGATGAGAGAGAACCCAGGTCACAGCGGAGACAAGGAGATGGGGGCTAGGCCAGGGGGCCGGGGGCAGAGCCCAGAGCAGCCCAGAGTACTTCCTGCGAACCCGGGCTGGGTGATGCCCGCCAGGGGCACAGGGTGAGGACACAGTGGGCGAAGACGCGCAGGGCCCAGCTGCAGAGCGGTGGGAGCCTTCCAGGGCACACTGGTACACGCATTCGGAACGCACCCCAGACAGACCCACCCACCCTAGAGCCTCTGGGACAGGAGGAAATCCCAGCCCGTCACACACCTGTCACTAAACGGCAGAGGACAGGGGAGCCACAGGGCCCTCAGTCAGTACGAATAACGAGAGCAGCCACCCTACCGGCAGGGAGCACAGCCTCCCCCTCGGTCCTGACGCCCTTTGAGGTGGGGGCCAGCGCCATCTCCATGTAATGGATGAGGGAAACTGAGGCAGGGGGTTAGGAAAACAAAATCTCAGGGGGGGCAAAGCCAGGATAGGAACTCATGCTGTCTGAGCCTGACTCCCCCAGGAGGCTCGTCCTGCCCAGCCCTCACTGCCCACATGTGGAGCATCTTTCTGACACAAAGAAGGAAGACGCAAAGTCTGAACAATTATTTGAAATCTCCCGTTATCCATCAGTACACAGGTCCTTCTGGTGCCTTCCCGGCTCTGTGGGAAGATAACACCCAGTGGTTAGAGAATGGGCCCTTCCCCCGAATTGGTCTTTTGTAATGCAAGTAAATTATCTGCCAGCCTTTGGTGCCCGGCAGTTGGATAGTTCAGGTGTTTAAATGGTCATGACTGTGTGGCCAGCCCGGGGAGGAGGCGTGAGTCAGATGGCAGATTCAACAGGAATTAAAGGCACTTAATGTCAGTGCAGTAGGACTTTTCTAAATCTGCCCACTCTGCATGAAGAGTGAGCTGACCAGGGACACCAGGCCCCCCTCCCCCCCGGGAGCTGGTGCACAGTTCCCTGAGGCTGGGCCATGCTGGACCTTCTTGGCTCTCTCTGTCAGAGGGGGTTGGGCTGCGGAGCTTCTGGGAGGTGGCCGGAGCTTGGTGCCTGTGAGTGCAGAAGAGGATGTAAAGGGTCAGGGGACAGCCTGTGTGTCCCAGTTGCCAGCAAATCCCTCAGGCCCCGAGGATAACCTGCTTTTTTAGGGGTTAGGGGAAGGGTCTTCTGGAGAGTAATAGGAAGAAATTTAAGAATAGACCTTGATCAGCAAACAGAGAGAGAAGTGGCTTGCCCAGGGTCACGCAGCCAGGATTTAAGACCCAGTTCTTGCTGTTGATCACTGTGATATTGCCATGTCTCTGTGTGTGTGTGTGTGTGCGTGCACACGCACGTGAGTGTTTTGAGGGAGTCTTAATAATCGTTAGCACCTGCCCCATATATTTTATACACATTATCTAATTTAATCTTCATAAACTGTATTTAGCAAATGAGTAAGCTGTGGGACAGAGAAGTTAAGTCATATGGTCACATAGCCCTTGGGAAATGGGGTCAGAACTTGAACCCAGCTCCATTTGACTTTTAAGCCTTAGCCCAACCAGACCCAAGGCCCAGAGCACGTGCTGTGGGCATTGCCAAGGGAGAGCCCCTGCCAACCAGGAAGATCAGAGGTGGCTTCCTGGAGATAGGCTGGTTTTGTCTGCGACAGACCAGGTACCTTGAACCTTCAGGTCCCAAGCTGCGGAAGGCCCGGTCACCTGACCTCCCAGAGGCTCTTCCTTTTGGTCATAAAATGAGAAGAAAAAGGCCTCCTTGCCGGGGCTCAGGAGGACTAGGCAGGTGGTGAGTGTGTTCGCCAGGTTCAGCTGGGGTAGCTGAAGTGGCCGACGTAGCCGTGGGTGAGGCCTGCTGGGATCAGGGCCCAGAGCCCTTCCTGGCGTCAACTCGGAGCCAGGGGGCTCGGCTTCAGGGTGGCCACGGGGAGGGGTAGGGAAAGGCCAAGACCAAGTAGATGGAATGGGGTGAGTGAAGACAAAGGGCACGGCCAGTCCCCGCACCCCGTTGTTGGCTGCAGAGAGGTGATTGGGAGCAGTGGCGCGAGGCCCAGTGGCTTATGCTCTCTGATGGGCAGTGAGGAGCCAGCAGAGACATTGACCTATAGAACGACACAGCGCGTCACTTCTCACTGAACTGTCTCTGAAATGCAGCGTGTCAGAGTCCAGAGACGGAAGGTGGTCAGGTAGTGGCTCTGCTCCCCTGGGTGTTGTCAGGGAAGGGGTGCCCATGTCGGGGAGCCCTGCTGTTGCTGAGATGTCCTTCTGCACATCTGGGCTTTAAAACACAAGGCTGATGGGCGCAAGGATTGGGAGAGGCCAACGAGTTCCTTCAGAAACGGGGCTGGGATGGAGAGAGGAACACAGAGGGCACATTCACACACATAAGGCACCCGCTAAATGTGACATTCCAGAGACATGGCATGTGAGATCCCACCTCCTCTACAGAGGGGAAACTGAGGCCCAGGGACAGGAAGGGGCTTGTTCAAAGGGACCCGGCTCATCAGAGGTGAGCACGGATGCTTCCTTGCACTCCTGCCCTCCCTGGTTGTGGGGGTGCGGGTGGTTGCCACCTCCCACTCTGTCTAACCTTCTTCCCCAGGCCTCCCCCTGAGCACGAGCTGGGGCAAGCCCGGAAGGGACAGGGGTCAGCATGCTTCACCCGAGGCACCTTGCTAAGCCTCGGAGGCCACAGAGCAAGGGGGTTCCTCACAGGACACGGTGGGGTGGCTCGGGGCTCCGCAGCCTGTGTTTCTCGGTTCCTAGACACCAGCCTTGCAGCACCTGGACAGGGAAGGAGGGCACCAGTGGCAGCCAGTCTTCCCAGAAGAGTCTGCCAGGGCTTGGAGCTCGTGCATCTGCAGCAAGCTCTGTGTGTCTGCCCCACGGCCACCTCCGTACCCCTTGCTGGCCCTGGCTCCCTGTCCTCCCCGTGTGGCCCTCCCTGTCACACTCCTCCTTCCACTCTCTGTGGCTCTTTCATGCACCCACTCCTGTCTGTCTCCTTCCGTGGCTCTCTTGTGTGTGTCCTGCCCAGGGCCGTGGCTCCGCACAACTGCAGGGGGCACCCTTCCACAGATGTTCTCTGTCTGTGGGCCTCTTCCTGACTCTCTCGGTGCTGGATTGTCTCTTGGCGCCTCCCTAACGTGTGCCCTCTTTCTTACTGGGTCCCTTGCTGGATTTTTCTGTCTCTTAACTTTCCCTCTCTGGGTGTGTACCTGCATGTGTGCGTGCTGGTGTGTGTGTGTCCCCCCCCCGCATAGGTGTGTGTGCGCACATGGTATCTGCCCCTCTGCGGGCTGGGCGCAGGTTCCTCCCCGCTCCTGAAGGCACAGCGTGGCTCCCTGCAGGCCCGCCAGCAGGAGGGCAGCCTGGAGCTCAAGCCCCGAGCACCCACCCCCTCGGCGGCCTTGGTGCTGTCCGTGCCGGGAAGGTTCTGTGTCCGTGTCTACAGTCGGCCTCCCTGGCCCAGCTCGCAGGACTCCTGGGAGCCACTGCCGCCTGGAAAGCGGCTCCTGTTTGGGAACAGGAGTGCTCTGGATGGGAAGAAGAAGGGAGGGGACAGTTGGTGAAAAAAGCCAAACAAGCAGGGGATTATGATCCCTGAAAATGTGCCCTTTGTCTAAGGCTGGAATGTGGCCAGAGAGGGAGCAGTGGGGCCCGGGGGGTGGCCACGATGGGATGGGGTGCTGCTCGGCCCGGCGGGCCTGGCCGGCCAGGAGGTGTGTCCTCTTCCCCTAGAAACATCAGAGATACGTGGCTAATGGGAAGAGCTTCCGGGTCTCTCCAAACCCACCGTGTGAGCTGAGCCTCCTGCCCGACCATTCCCCCGTCAGTCACTCAGCGGACATTTATTTACCACCTCCTGTGTACCAGCACTCACTGAGTGTGTGGGAAGCGTCAGTGAGCAGGAGACCAGGCCCCTGTCCTCACGGAAGTGACCTTCTAGCAGGGGGAGAAAGAGCAGAGACGTTTTGAGCACCAAGGCCTTGGTGACAGTCCCTCTGCCCAGTTGTGCTGCGGGCAGCAGGCTGTGGTCTGTGAGGGCCTCCTGTGTCCCAGGGCCCGGCCTACCCCCTGCCGGCGCAGCCCAAGGCTTTCAGTGACCCCGGGCTGAAGGCTCAGCCCTGCTGCAGGCAGCGCTCCGTTCGCTGGGAATTTCCAGAAGCACCTGGAGAGGGGAGGGGCCCCTAGGACCTGTGTGGCCCAGAGGCTTTCAGCCAGCCGGGCTAGGGCAGCTCAGACAGCAAGAACAGAGCTGAGAGCAGCCCCGGGAAGGGGTGGAGAGAGGAGTGCTGCAGGGCCACACGAGGCCCCCAGCTCCGTGGTGGCCCACTGCCTGACCCTAGAGAGGCTCCCAGACCCCGCTGTGCCTCAGTGTCCTCATCTGTCAGATATGAAGGTCAGACAGCTCACCCAGGCTTGTTCTGGGCTGGATGTGATCACAGTACCCGGCTTCTAGGCCCGTGGCAGAGGTCATCCGTCAGTACCATCATGGGGGCACAGGCCCGCTTTGCCGGGGGACTCCGTTGGGAATCTGCCAGTCTGGTTAGAAAGGTTAGAGGTCATTCTTTCTTCGCCAATAATCTGGTGGCATGGGGAAGCCTCTTCTTTCTGTGGGCCTCAGTTTCCCCCTCTGTCCGTCAAGGGAGGAGGCTCGCTGACATGGGAGCCAGGGATTGCAGTTTGTGGAGTGGGGTCACGGGTGCATCAGCTGCTAACAAAACCATATCAGCTGCCAGGCGTCTATGGCCAGAGCTGTTCCGGAGTCAGGCCGCTTGGGGATCCCATGGGGTCCCTCCGGGGCCCTGGAGCTCCCCCAGGCCTGCCGGGGGCTCCCATCTGCAGCAAGGCCTGGAACTTCTCTCCTCACACCACCAGCCGGCCGGGGGAGCGCAGGCTGCTCACAGCGCCTGGCAGGGACCCGTAAATTGAAAACATGATGTTTCCTGTCAGAGGCCAGTGCGGGGCTGGACTCGGTGTGGCCTTGGAAAGCTGGCCTCGCTCTCAGGAAGCCCTGCTCCCCACAGCCCCGCCACAAAAACAGTGGAAAAGTGAAACCTTTTCAAGTCTGTGTTTCCACTGTAAACAGGGGATGAAAGCTGGCCCCTGGCCTCCTGGCGCTGCTCAGCCGGTCCCTCCGCCCTGCGCCAGCCTGCCCAGTCTTTGCACCTCAGCTGCCCCCTCTGCCCCAGACAGTGTCCCTCCGATCAGAGGAGCCCCGTCCCCCTAATCATGAGGGCTTCCAACTGTGGATCAAGCATCCGTCCTCAGTACCCATCTCGTGAGGTGAGAAGGACGAGGGGTGGACACCAGGGCACAGAGAACGACAGGACTCGCCCAAGGTCACACAGCAAAGTGAGGGCAGCCCTAGTGCCCTCCTTCCTGCCTACAGTGGCTTTACAGGGCCTGCAGGCCCCGGGGGAGGCTCTGGTGGATGGGTGTGCATGCCTGCCCTTAGCCCCGGCCTCCTGCAGCCGGGGCTCCTTCGACTTTGTCCTGCAGATGAAGAGCCTCGCGCGAGTAGCATTTAGTGGAAGTGACTCCTTTCTTTTCAGCTCTCAGAATGTCCTTTTCTCCTTGTTGTAAAAGTAACGCACACTTGTTGTGGAAAGTCTGGAAGTCACATAAAAGTTGAAAGAAGAAAAATAAAAGCTGTCCATAATCCTCCCAACCGCTGGTCATCCTGATCAACATTCTGGTGTATTTCTTTCCGGTCACTTCATAATTTTCCTTCTCTCTTGGACTTATGTCACGAGCAGGTTTCAGGGTGATTCAGTGTTCCTAGAAAACGTGATTCTTCATGGCCCCATGGGAGGGGCCGTTAAGTATCCCCCCTTCACAGGTCTGTTTGGCCCCTGGCATGCGTGTGATGTGGCATTGGTGGGGACACGGTGGGGAGAGGCCCCAACCCTGGAGTTCATGGTGAAGGTGCCCTGGCCTGGACCCCGGGCTGGGGAACCCAAGTGGCTCTGATTTGCCATGCGACTGTGGGCCTGTCTGACCCGCCTCCCCATCTGTGAAATGGGCGCACAGGCTCCACCAGGTCCTCGTGGCTCGTGAGCCTGCTACCCAGGCCCTGCTCACCAGCTGCCTGCAGGCAGAGATCCGTTCCTTCGGACAGTCCAACACTGAGTGCTTACTGTGTGCCGGTGTGGGTGCCTCAACTGGACAGGAGGCCCCTGTTCCCAGCCCTGTTCTCCCCACAGTTGTGCCTCCCACACTCCTGCGCCTTCTAACCCTCAGGCTCCCCAGGCCCTCCTCCTTACCAACCCCTCACCAGGCGGGGGCTGGAGCCCAGCTGGGGTCCCGGGAGGAGCCATCTCCGGCCCCCTCCGTCCGCCAACGTCCTTGGTGGCCCTTAAGACAGCTTTATGGAGGACGGATGGAGGCTGTCTCCCTCCTGGCAGGTTTATTTCTTCATTTTTCAAGCCTTGCTCTGATTTTTCCATGTCGGCTTCCCCGGTTCCCCCCTACTCCTCCCTCTGCATGCTTCCCCTCCCTCCCCCTCCAATCTGTCAGCCCAGCCAGGAGAGAGGGCCACTGGCCTCCAAGGTGATTGAATTATTGGGGGGCGGGGGTGAGACAGGCCAGGGTTTTCTGCGTGAGTGCTTTTGGCTTCCTGCTCTTGGAGAGGGGCTGGAGGAGGGGTGCGACTGGCGGCGACTGTGGGCCGTGGGTTTCCCAGACAGCCCTGCTCTCTCCCGTCTGGGCCACAGGTGAGGGATGTCACTGATGGTGTGGGCTGGCCGGAGGCCACTGCCCCTATGCCCGGCCCACCCCAGCCCTGCTCAGGCCTCGGTTTCACCTCCGACTGAATGGGCAGGTCTCTATCCGGGCGAAGAGAGGAAGGAGAGGCGTGAGGGCAGCCTCGAGCACTGACTCCCATAGCAGGATCTCTTACGTATCAGCTATCTGTGCTGCGGACCCGGGCCCAGGATGAGGAAGAGAAGGAGGTTGACACCTAAAACGCCTAATGTGTGCCGATGTGTGCGCCAGGCATGCTCACATGCGTAACTTCACGTCAACCTCCCCTCTGAATAGTAGCTCAAAGATCCGTGGCGACAGGTATGCGTTCCGACCTTGTTTTTACGGCTGAGAGACGTGCCTGCTAGAAACTTCTCCTGCTGACCCCAGACTCCTAGACGACCAGGGGGCTCTGTCTGGGCCTTTTCAGGTTCTCCAGGGAAAGCAGAAGGCCAGACACTTGAAAGGGACCCAATAAATGCTTGGTGAACTTCCTTCTACTGAAGCGAGACCAGAGAGGTGAAGTCACGAGCCCGAGGTCACACAGCTAGAAATGGGGCCCCGCTTTGCCTGTCTCCAGGCCACCTTTCCCAGTCTAGGTGTTGGCAGGGAAGGCTGCCCTTCCGGCTGGCATTGTCCAACCACATGGTTGCTGTGGTGGGCTAAGAGTTTGGGGGCTCCGGGTCCCACCCCCTTCCCACTGGTGTCTGTGCCGCCGCTGGTCATGCCTGCCTCTCTCTCTCTCTCTCTCTCTCTCTCTCTCTCTCTCTCTCTCTCTC
>NC_058408.1:106840317-106878931 GCF_002201575.2 Neomonachus schauinslandi
CTCTCTCTCTCTCTCTCTCTCTCTCTCTCTCTCTCTCTCTCTCTCTCTCTCGCCAGGCTGCCTTCCCCCAGAGGAGGGGCTGAGAGGGGACAGCCCCCTCCCCCGCTCCGCTCCTCACTCCGCTCATGGAAATGAAAAACACATTGGCTTCATTATCCTGGACTGAATGAGCAGGGTTGCCATGGCGACAGCCATCTCAGGCCCGCGAGGGGGCAGGGAAGGGGCTGGCCGAGGCCATGGCAAATGGGGACTGGGCAGCAGGTGAGCAGGCGCACCAGGCGGCAGGCAGGCCTTAGGAGCAACTACCACTCGAGCCACCCACCCCTGCGCCGGGCTCCTGGCTGTAGACCCCCACCCTTGGGCAGAGAGAAGCAGGCAGGCCCCATCCTCCGCTGACTAGCCCCTCGTCCACGTGTACTCTGGCCTGTCCTTCTGTCCCCTTCCTGGAGGATGGCTGAGGGTGAGGGTGGGCCTCATGCCTCACACCGTCCCAGAGGTCAAGAATGAGGGAAAAGACAGGAGGTGGGGGGCCAGATGAAGGCGGGAAGCCCACTCCCCCCGGAGACCAGTCCTGGGGCTCCCCGGGCCTCTCCAGGGGCAGGGACGGAGGAAATGCATGAGGGTGCCAGGCTGTGCACACCCCCGCACCGCTGTGTGACCGGGCTCATCCCGGTGCCCCGGTCCTCAAGCATAACCGGTCTTCAAATACCCAACAGGAAAATAGGTGGGATGGTGACTGCGGGGATGCCAGCTGGGAGCCCTGGTCCAGCACAGTCTGTGCCTGTGGAGGCCCCAGGAAGGTGCCCTTGCCTCCAGGCCTGAGCTGGGTGGTCCCCATGACCCTGACCCTGGCCAGAGCCAGGAGCCCTGCTACCCATGTGGGCTCATCTCTTCCCAGGGCCCATCACCCCAGGGCTTGGGTCTGGGAGCAGCACTGCTAGGCAGGCCCAGACCCTACCACCCCTGTGCTCAGGCTGGTCCAAAGGAGACCGACTGCACCCCCTTTCTCCTCTGGGCTCCCTGGGGGTGTGGGAGCCCAAGCTGGCCCTCTGGAGTAGCCC
Organism: Neomonachus schauinslandi; assembly: GCF_002201575.2. Lineage (NCBI taxonomy): Eukaryota > Metazoa > Chordata > Mammalia > Carnivora > Phocidae > Neomonachus > Neomonachus schauinslandi. The sequence continues at coordinate 106,841,379 of NC_058408.1, forward strand.
CAAGCAAACACTGCGGCCTGCCTAAGAGCAGATTGTCTCAGCCGATCCCTCGTTGTCACCCAGAGGCGTTGGGGCAACGGCCACGGGCCCCTGCTCAGGAGTATTGAGTGCCCACGAGGGACTCTCCTTTCAGGCAACCCCGGTCAGAGAAACCCCACACTGACTCCAATCCCAATCTCACCCTTGCCCCTCAGCCCAACTTCAGACGGAGCCTCAGCCCATCTTCTGGCCCAGCCCGCCTGGGCACATTCCCAGCTGTGCCTAGTGCAGCTTCTGTTCAAGCCTTCTGTCCACCTGAACAACTTTCCCTCACAGCCTGCACATCGCCAGGTCTGGCCTGCTCCTGCTTCCTAGTCTAGAAGAGTAAACCCCTGCTGAGAGAGGGCACGTGGCCACAGAGAGGGCAGCATGGCTGGGGGAGGGGGGGAGATGTCTCTTTCCCAAGAGACAGAACCTTCCGTTCCCCAGTGAGATGGGTCAGGGGTGCACATGGCCCTAGACCGAGAGCCTGGCAACTCTGGGGGCTGGGGACAGGCTCCCTGCCAGAGCAGGTTTGCGGGGGGGAGGCCGAGAGCCCCAGGAGTTTAGCTCCTTGACAGCTGTTCTCGGTGGAGAGGGGCCCAGAAGGAGAGCTCAGGGGCCGGCCCCAGCCTCGCTGACCAGGCATCAGTAAGCGGACACGGTCGTGCGGCCCCTCCCCCGGGCGGGCTGTGTGCCTCCGAGGAGACAGGTGGTGAGCAGCCGAGCTCGGCAGAGGTGGCTGGAGTGTCCGTGGCGCTGTCATCGCCTTGCCTCCTGCCGAATGGAGGTTGGTGCTGAGGGGAAGGCAGCGCAGGCAGGAGAAACCCCAGCACCTCCCAGGGGCCGAGGAAATGCAGGGGTTCCTAGGCGGCCACCTGCCACTCAGCTGCAACCAGATCCCAGGGGCTCGTTCTAAAATGCTGATTCCCCAGCCCTCCCAGGGAGGCTGGGACAGAGCCCAGGAATCAGTGCGTTTGCAGCTTCCCAAACCCCAAACCTCAAGCCTTGGGCGGTGCTTGCCTTGCTGCTCCAGGGGCCTAGCCAGCCTGCCTCAGGGTCTCAGGCCCTATATGCCGTGAGCCTCCCTGCAGAGGTCCCCTCCCTGTGCTTCTGGTCCCAGGGTCATGTCCCCTTGCTTGACCCTCCCTGGGTCATGTGCTACAGAGGGCCAGCCTCAAGCCAGCCCTGGGGCTTGGACCTAGCCCTGCCCTCTCATCCATCGTCCACCCGCCCCAAAGCCCACAGTCCCCATGGCATTTGTCCCCCACCAAATTGACCTCCTCTGACTCCGAGGCTGTGTGTCCCGGGCCCGCCTCCCAGCTTCCACCACGGTTACCGCCCAGCTCCCTGCCCATCGGCCGAGGGCAGCCGCTGGGCAAAGCTGTCATTTTCCCTGCCAGGAATTACAGGTTTGGAACTAAGGGAGTCTGAACTGGAGGAGGAGCCGGGCCTCTCACCCTGGTGCCAACCCCAAGAGGCACCTCACGGAAAGGGTGGCCTGCTGTGGAGTGCTTTTTGGGCCGGATGGGGATTCCTGTAACCCCGTGTCACCCCAGCTCTGTGTGTGCGTGTGTGCCTGTGTGCATGCATGTGGGTATATGTCTGCATGTGTTCATGTGTGTGTGTGCACATGTGTGTGTGTGCATAGTCTCTCAAGAGTCACAGGCTCTCTCATACTCATTTAATTTAATCCTCCCAAGTATCATGTAGGCAAACCAAACCCATCTTCCAGCTAGAAAAGACCCAGCTCAGAAAGGGCAGTGGACTAGCCTGGATCACACAGGAGACTAGAGCGGAGTCAAGACTAGGCCCACCCTGGCCCTCAGCTGCCCCGCGCGCGCCCCGCCCCCCCACGGCTCCTCCTTGCCTGGCCTCCCCCCGCCCGCCCGCCCTGCTCATCCTCCCACCCATGGGGGGGGAGCAGCGGAAGTGACTGGGCCATCACAGACCTCCACAACGGCCCAAGTGCTGGGTCCCAGGGTCCAGTGGTATGTGCCAAGCCACCATGCCGGCTCCCAGGGAAGGCTCTGCAGGGCAAGATGGGAGGAAGAGGGCATGTGTCCCTTTTCTGCTCGGCCGTCACAGTGGCCCCTGGAGCCGGGTCTGGAGGGGATGGTGTGAGCTGGGCCTGGAGTATGGCAGCCCTGGGTCAGGGTGTAGAGAAGCTGGCAGCATCTTCCTGATGAGTCACCCACCCGTGGGGTGACTCCAACCAGACCCAAACCTGGCCCCCCATTATCTGCACTGGAGGGAACTGGAGTGAATCTCTGTGTGCCAGGAACGGGGCCCAGGGACCCCTAATGGATTTGAAGATTTGAGGGAACACAGTGGAGCTCTGGAATCAGGTTGCCCGTGTTGGGGTCTGAGCCCAAGTCACATAACCTCTCTGAGCCTTGCTCCACATGAGACAATCATAAAGCATTTAGTGCAGAATGATGAGGTGAACAATGTGTGTTCAATAGATGTCTGCTGGTCTCCCCCTTCTTGGTTCTGCAGGTGCTACGGGCCCTGCTCCTCGCCATCTGACCAGTGAGGACTGGATGTGAGGGCTGACATGCGGTGGGACCCCCGGAGTGGGAAAGTCATCTGTCCCTTCTGGGGCTTTCTCAGGCCTGGGATGGCTCAGGAGCCAGCATTTCTGACGAGCAGGACCGGGCCACGAGGTCAGCGGCCACTCCCTGGGCTGAGCTGGCCAGCTCAGCTGGGCCCATTTCAGGAGCAGGGAGCATGAGGGAGCCAAGGCTGGGGGAAGGCCTGCCTGTTTTGGGAATTCACGGCATGTCTGCCTGTCACAAGTACCTCGATAGGGAAGATTTGTGGGTGAGATTTGCAATTCTGTTTTCTCTGAGGGTTATAAATCAGCTGCATGCACACTCTGGCTACAGCGTGGGCCTGAGGCACACATATGCGCACACTCACACACACACGCAGAAATGCAGTCTGGGTCCTGCCCGCCATTCCCTGGGCTGGGAGAAGGAGCTCTCCAGGGAGCTGAGCTCTAGGAAGGGAAAATCGCAGGTCCCCAACTGCTGCCTAGCCTTACAGGATCCCAGAACCATCCAGAATCAAACACTCAAGGCTGGGAGTCAGGATGTCCAGTGGTTGGAGAAACAGCACATCGTGCGGGTTACTAGTATAAGCTCAAGAGTCTGCCTGGCTGGGTCCTGACCTTGGCCTAGGCCTTATAGCCATGTTGCTTACAGAGCTCTGTGCCTCAGTTTCCACATCAGTGAAATAGAACCAATTATAGCATGTACTTCATAGGATGGCTGAGGAATAAAATAAGTTAATATGTGTAGAGTGCTTTAAATACAAGAGGCACATCACATAAGCTCATGCAGGCTTGGCTATTCATCACCATCATCATCATCATTAATTAAGAGATACCTGTATTTTGGTGTCAGACTAGGTTTTGAATCCCTGCCCTCCCTCTTGCTAACTGTGTGAACTTAGGCAAGCTGCTGAGCCCCCCATCCCTCATCGATGAAAGGGACCATGACTCCCTACTTCGTGGGGCTGCCCTGGGCATAAGGGAGACGGAGCTTATGAAGGACATGATATCAGGCCCTCAGGTCATGTCTGCATGCTGGTTCGGAACCTCCAGGTGGCTCTGCTCCTTGGCCCGTCTTCCTGGGGAATGTGTAGAGGCAGAGGGAGGCTGAGGCGAGGGGAGCGGAGAAGTGAGTTCTGGAACCTCTGTCTCCCTTCTACCAGCAACAGGGGAGTCAGTCTCCAGCCGGGTCCACTCTCCTGTCCCTGCCCCTGGCATAAGAACAGGCTCGGGGACTGGCAGGTATGGCTCCCGGCTCTCACTTACTGGGTGGCCTTGGGCAGGTCACTTGACCCCTCAGTCCCCTCCAGCGAGGAGTAACTCTGCCTGCTTCACTGGGCACGTAGAAGGCAAATTAAATGAGATAATGTGTGTGGAGCACTTAGCACAGCACCTGGCGGCCAGATAAGTACTGCGAAGCCAAGGCCCCTGGCTGCCTCCTCTCCTTCCTCCCACCTGCCCCCCATTCCCTCCCACACCTGGTGCACGGAGGGCGTCTTCCCCGGCCAGGTGTTTAAATGTTCCTCTCTGGGAAGATGGGCCCTCAAATCCAGGAGGTACCTGGGGAGCCACTTGAGAGACCCTGGGTGGAGGGAGAGGAGCTCAGAAATTTGGACCTGCTCTCTTCTGATACAGTTCCCCCATGCCAGCCACATGAGGCTGAAGCGTGCCGGACAGGAGGCTCGGCCTTGCAGGTCCCTTGGCCGTCCACCCTAGAGCCTTCACTGCTCCCTCGGGGTCCTCGGGTGCCGTCACACGCAGGCTCGTGTCCAAGTTGTTTCTGGCATCTTTACCTGCTCCGTCCTAAAGCCCTAGGAGGCGGTGATCTGAGGATGAGTAGCTGTGTGCTCAAGGGTGGAGGGAAGAGAAGGGGACTGGGGCCCGCTGTTTGCACCTCTCCCCCCACCCCCAGCTCGCAGCCCAGGCGAGCTGGACAGTGAGGCCTTGGCCGTGGGTAATTGTCGGGAGCATCCCAGGCCAAGCCTTGGTCTCCGGGCAGAACTTTGGAGGCTGGACTTCTCCGTTGCTAGGGAAACCAGTGTGTTCCCTGGAAGGGAAACCACAGTGCTTTGGCTGTTAAGACACCCGCCCTCCCCCCTCCCCAAAAATGAGTTCCCTCCAAAACTGATTCCCCCAAAACTGTCGAGTCGGCAGCATCCCGTCTCCTCCCGGAGCCTGCTGAAATGATAGAAAATGAAATCTGCCCCTGACCTTGTGCTTTTCACCTCTTTTTTAAACATTCCACTGTAGCACAAGGACATGTTTTGTTTTTTCTTATTTATCTTCCTCCCATGCCAGCTGGGGCTCTGAGTCCTTCTCTCCTCTTGGTGACTGGAGCCAGAAGGGGAAGGACTACCACATTTTTTTTTGTTGTTGTTCAGCTGTCAGCAGAAATAAAACAAGCAGGTTTATATTTGGAAAGCAGAGGGTCTCAGCCACCAGATCGCTATGTCCGGGATAGGTCACAGCCTTCCTGTCCCCTCACGGCTTGAAATTTGATCTGCAGATTTGGTGGGGGGGGAGCGGTTTGCAGCAGGCCTGGCTTTCCTCACATTGACTTTTAAATGGCATTGGAGGGTCATGGGTGGTTCCTCAGTGGCTGACAACTCGGGGCCCAGGCCAAGATGGTTCTTTTTAGAAAAGAGCCCTCTGGGAGGACCTAGAGCGGTCAGGTGGGGGCAGGGTCTGGAGAGCCCCCATTTCCTTCCCATCCATCTTCCGACCCTGTGCAGGGAGGCATGGAGCCCTCACCCAGCTGCACCCGCGAGGCACCGAGGTCTCAGAGAGTCTGGAGATTGTCTAGGAGTGCAGTCCAGACTCCCGGCCAGGCCGCAGTGACCCCGTGTGTCAGCTTATTAGGAGACAAAGCCGACACAGGGAAGGAGGGAGAGAGAAAGGGGGCCAGTGTTCACTTTGAAGAGCCCTGAATGCTTTGGGGGATACGGTAGAGAAGGCAAACGATGTGAAGGGACCTTGCTCCAAATCCCAGACACCCCCCCCAGCCCCTCTTGGGCCTGGGTCTCCTCCCTCTGCACCCCTGCCTTGGACCCGCCTCCTCCCAGGGCCCCTCGTAGGCCTGGCCCCCTGTCTCTGCTCTCAGGGCCACTTTGTTTTGGTGATCCAAGCAGTTAATTTCCACCTAGAAGTGACTCTCTGTTCCGTAAGTAATTTTAAACAAATTCTCTTCCTGTCCTTGCACTTCTGTGGGGTGGGGGAGAAAAACAGGAGCCTGCTAGGTTTTCCACTATCCTTTCCTCGGCCAAGGAGGGTCTGCAGGCAGCACTCGGGGGCCGGGGGCCTCTGTCCCTGAGATCAGCCTCACGGGGCCCAAGACCCGGCCCCAGGTCAAGCATGTGGGTCCCGAGGAGCCATTTTGATGTGGTGTCGAGTCCTCTTCCACCCCATGCTGGATTTTCAACAGGTCTTTCTTGGTGACTCCTGAAACCCTCTGTCAGATCTTGCTATTAGCATGAGGCTCTAAGAGTGTAGAGTAAACTAATGAATTACAGCATGATTACACAGCACATAATTAACTTTGTAATTAATATGCAACTGCCACTTAAGCTAAAACACTGCTTACAGAGACGTACAGCAATAGCAAATCACAGGTCAGAAATAGCACTTTGGAATTTTCAAAAGAATGAGCGTAAGCAGGGAATCACTTAAGGCAGCAGGGCGAGTTAATTAAAAAGCAGATGAATTGTGAGCGGACGTCCTGCTTCATCTCAGTACCCTGTCCCTTAAGAAAGACCCGGATGCCACCCTTTCAGACTGGCCAGGGTCTGGTCAGAAAGAGACTGTGCATGTGGTTGTTTTTCCAAACTAAGACAGGCCTTCCCTGCCCCATCCTAGCTACCCTCAGCCTTAGCCCTCTGCCCAGTCCCTGCGGGGAGCCAAGCCCCCAGCCCTTGGGGCCTGGCTCCACCCGTCCTCCTCCAGAGAGCTTGTGGGATGTCCCCAGCCCAGCCCTGAGCCTTCCATTGTCCAGCCCCCCTGGTGGGTGCTCCCAGCAGGTGGGTTGGTGCAGTTCGTGGGCCTTCGCCTGGATTCTGGGTTTCTAGAATGCAAGGATGTCATCTCACTTTTTTTTTTTTTTTTTGAGAGAGAGATTGGGAGAGAGTGAGCACCAGCAGGGGAAGGCAGAGGGAGAAGCAGACCCCCCACTGAGCAGGGAGCCCGATGCGGGGCTCGATCCCAGGACCCTGGGATCATGACCTGAGCCGAAGGCAGACGCTTAACCGACTGAGCCACCCAGGCACCCCTCATTTTTTTTTTAATCCTTACTTCCCCCAGCCTCCTGCCAGAGCATTAAACCTAGAAAATGCCTTAGGAACCATCTCATCCACCCCCATTTTGCCAAGGCCAGGCAGTCCAAGGACTGAGTGCTGTGTTCACACAGTGGCGTTGGGCCCACGCCTGGTGGGAATCCCTCCCCCGTCCTCTGTTCTAGCTCCGCATCAGGCCGGGGAGGCCTTTGAAGTGTGTCAAACCCAGGTTTCCGTCCCAGCAACTCCACTGCCCTGCTGTGTTAGGCAAGTTACATAACCTCTCTGGGCCTCTGTTTCCTCATCTGTAAAGTCTGAGCAGTGATGCCCAGCTCCTTGGGTCAGTGTGAGGAGTAAGTGAAGTAATGTGTGTGAAAGGGCCAGGTGCATGCTGAGTGCCCTCGGCTACCCTCAGAGGTTTAGGGGTGCTTGGGGAAGTATGTGACACCTCAATCAGCCCCATCCTTCAGGGGCTGAGAAAACAGGCCCAGAGAGGCCGACTGCATGTTCACGGCACAGGAGCCCCCTGAGAACGGACCTCTTGCCCATGTGGCCCACTTGGGCTGGGGACAGCTCGTGCAAGCTAGCACGGGACAGCACCTGGGGATGACTGACCTGAAGGCCTCTTCCAGGGCCACCTGGGGCCTGCCCATCTGCAAAGCCCCAGGATGGTGCACAGGGAGCCTGGTTTAGGGGTTGGATGCTGGGCTTCGAGGTCTGATGGGTGTGGGTTCAGATCCCAGCTCTGTACTTTTGTCATCCTGGGCAAGTTCCTTCATGATTTTCTGTAGTCCTTTTCCCATCTATAGATAGCGCTCATCACTCTACCTTCGGTTATATTGTTACCATGATAATTCACATAAAACGCCGAATGTGCTCCCTGACACACAGCAGATACTTAATGCTACCCCTTTTGTTCTCATTATTATTCACAACTACCAACAGAGGTTGCCGAGTGGCTGCCCCAGGCTCCCCACCCCTACGGCCTCAGGGGGTGAACTCTGGCCTTCTTGGCCACCTTGGCCCATGCCCTCCCTTGGCAGTTCTTGGCTTGGGTGGGGCAGAGGAGGAACCAGTCTCTGCCTCAGGCAGCTCATGTGACCTTCCAGCTCTGGCCTTTGCCCTGGCCTGGGCAGCTCTCCTGACCTGGGCCAGCCTTGCTGGGGCGAGAGAGCTGAGGGGACCCCTCTCCCGGGGGGGCAGGCTCCAGGCCGGTTGAGTGTATCGCGCTGGCCATGATACTGAATTCAGAATCCAGGGCCCCAGTCGTCAGGGGTGGTGGGTTTCATATCTTGACACAGGTGTCCTGTGGCTTCTCGTCCCACAGACACTTCTGTTTCTGGTCCCCCTCCCTCAGCCCTCCAGCCCGCCTGTCTTCCTCTCTCTTCTCTTCCTGCGGCCTGGCCTCTACCCTACAGCCACCCTCCCTTAGGTCCGAATTTCTCAAAGCCAGTTCCTGGGAAAACAAGTTCTGTGGAATTTTAAAATGTGTTTAGTGAAAAAAAAAGTGGTTTGCAATATAGTAACTTCGGGAAAAACCAAGTTCTTTGAGCCCTCGCAGAGGAGAGTGCCTTCATGATCTCCCGGGGAGGGTAGAATACACAGCTTGCCTCCAGCTAATCAGACCAGAGAGTCCTTTGTTTGGGGGTGATCCCAAGGGCCCGGTTTCTGAGGAACAGACCTCAGGCAGCCTCATCCCGGGTGCACAGGGCCCCGCCCTCTTTTTGCCCAGAATAGGTAGTGTTTTCCCTCTGGCCTCCCTGCCTCCATCCGTGACACTGCCCGCCTGGACAGACTTCACGTGGGTGTCCAGGCTGCTGCCCAGGAGGAACAGAGCTCAGCTCACATGTTGTGAAGCGCCAACCTGATCCCTCCTTCCATCTGGAACTTTCCACAACTTTGCCTTGTCAGGGGTGGGACGAGAAGCCACAGGACACCTGTGTCAAGATATGAAACCCACCACCCCAAGTGCCTTTGCCACTTGGACAGAGCCCTTCAGCTCCTCACCCTGGCATTCTGATCGGTGGGCATGGGGCTACCTCAACCACCCACGTCCTTAGAGGCCCAGCCTTGAGCCCACAGGGTGGTTCCCAGGGTTGCCTGTGTGAAAGCAAGCAGAGTGAGCAGCCCCTCACCACCCCTTCATCCAGAGCACAGCCCCTTTTGTTGTTGCAAAAACTGAACTTCTGCCTAAAATGTTGCTGCAACTAGATTTAAAACGAGACTTAAAAACGAGATTTTTTTGAATACATTAAAAAAAAAAAAAAGGATGAAGATCTTCAGTGTCTAGGGCGGTGGCATTTACCACCAAGCCCCCCACCCGCCCCCTACCCTCCAGCAAGCACCGGCTCCTCTCTGGCCCTGGTTTCCTCCTGCCTGTGATGGAGACAGATGATAAGACCCACCTGGGCCTTGCGTAGAGCCAACAACGCTCTCGTGTGCTCGGGCTTCCTATTCCCTAACTCAGTGAACAAAGCAGGCACTGTTATGACTGCTTCCGTTTTACAGATGGGGAGCCTGAGGCACACAGAGAGTAGCGTTTTGCCCCAGGTCACAGAAGCTAGCAAACGGCAGAGCCAGAATTTGAACCCAGGCAGCCTGGTGATCTTGATCACTAAGCTCTACTGCCTGTGTAAGATGGGGTGATACAGGGCCAAATGAGGCTCCGACGCGGTGCTTTGTAAACTGTGGAGTGCCTTGAACAGCCAGAGTGTACGTCAGCATGCGGCTTCGGAACACCCGGTGTGAACTTTGTCTCTTAGCCGACATTCGGGAAATACGCTTTCAGGTTCCCTGTGGGATGCCTGGTTTGTGCCTGGAGGGTTCCAGGGATGAGGCCCCTCCTCCCTGCCTGGGACGGGGGTGGCCCAGTCCCTGAGTAGCCTCACACGCAGCAACTCCCTGAGTGCAGATCAGATGACAGGCACCAGACCCAGCCGACTCAGCCCCTGCTCTCCGGCCTTCCGGAGGCGTGCGCCCTTGAGGGGTCAGTGTGTCAGCCTTAGCCCAGCTGGGATGCTGAGAATCTCTGCATGGAGCATGGGGACCTCGCAGTCATCCTGCAGGGAAGCCACAGGCGCTGGCAGCGGGAGAGGGGCCCCTGCTCCCCCAGCAGGCCCCGGGGTAAGCTCTCCACGGCCACAGGGAGTGCCTAGACACAGGGAGGGGCAGAGAGAGAGTGGGGTTCAGGGCGGCTAGGGCTCCTGAGGCCTGGGTGTGAGCCCTGGCCCCACCTCTGACCCAGAGTAGGGTCTTCAAGGCTCTACTTCAACTCCACCCCCACCCCTACCCCTGCCGTGGGCCTCAGTTTCCTCATCTGTAAATGTTAGGATAGGCCTGAGCAGATGCGAGGATCCCTTCTAGATCTAAGGCATGAGGACTGTTTGGGTTTTTTTTAATCATCTATCACTCTTAGTGCAAATAAATATCTGCTTTCTGATTCCTTTGTTTCCCTCCCTAACTTTTTATTTCTTGAGATGTTTAAAAAAAAAAAAAAAAAATCTGACCACTCGCAGCAACTAGCTAAAGGAGCCCAGGCTCAGGAGGAACTACCATGGTGGGTCGGCCACACTTCCCTGTGTGACTGGGTAGAAATCGCCCATCCCTTCTGAGCCTTCATTTTCTCGTCGGCAAAATGGTTCACAAGCTGCTGTGAAGCTATGGTGTGGGGTTGCTTGAGACATGGTTGGCTCACCTGAGTGGTCCGTATGTGGCCTCTCAGCTCAGAAAGAGCCTGGCTCTGACTTCCAGTTTAGGGGAAACAGTACAAAGTCAGAAGGTGAGAAATCTGAGTGCAGATTTCTGCTCATGCCTTGATGGGGTGGTGAGCCCAGACTAAGCCCTCCCTTGGCTAGGCCTCTCTGTTCACTCTCCTTTCAAAGATGGGGCTGCCCAGAAGTTGTCTCCTCCTGTGTCAGTACCAGGTGGTTGAGAATGGCTGGCACAAGGGCGTGTGGAGGATTGGCCGGGCCATGCCTGGGTTCAGTGGGAAGAGTCCAGTGACTGATTAGCTGTGCCTGCCGGGGATATGGGGGGTGGGGGTGACTTCTCACAACGCCATCCCTGCCCCCTAGGTGACCCTTAATGGCTCATCTAGTTCTGTCTGGCTCTCCCTTGGACGTGCCCGTCTGGAGCTCCTGCAGAATGCCAGGCAGGTGGTCTTAGAGCGTTGAGGAGCTTGGGTAGAGAGAGGGCGGTGGAGAACACCTCTGTGCCTCTAGAGGACTCCACCTGGTGATCAGGGGTCCTGGCTCCATCTCCAGCTTCATCTCACCCCCTGTCCTCCAGGGGTCCTCAGAGAACTGTCCCCATGCTTCCCCATCTGAGCCTTCGGAATTGCCGGCATGAGCCTCAAGACGGAACAGGTAAAGGCCGCTGCCTGAGCGCCACTGTCCTGGGGCAAGCTTGTGACCCAGGCCCGGCACGACCCCCTGTCTCTGCACTGTCCTCAGCCCTCCTCAGGCACCTTCCTCACACATAGGGCAGTTGGGGCCAGGGGAGGAAGCGTCTAGTTGAGGAGGGCCGGCCGCGTTGCCACGGAGAGCTTGATGGGGAGTGTGAGCAGACGAGGGTCCCAGTCCTGGCACTGCCAGCTTCTCAGGAGCAGGACCTCGAGCAGGCCGGCCAGTGTCCTCACCTGTAGTACCGTCCTGATAACTGGGACACCCCGCGGGTGTGGGATCCTGAGGAGCGAGGGGGTGGTGAGGGAGAGAATCTAACGTCTGCCGCATGCAAGCTCAGGACTTGTTTAGGTTCTCTTCCCACTCTGGGGGTGCAAGAAAACCCAGTGACCTTGTCCGGGATCGAATCTGGCCTTCTTTCCGGCTGGGGAGAGAAGCTGTCAGAGCAAGTTCACTGTGAGGTCATGGATTTGGAGACGGGCGCGGCGGGGGGGGGGGGGGGGGTGCGGGCAGGAGGGTTCAGGCGTCATTGCATGCCCCGGAGGGACGAGGCACACCCAAGTGCAGCTGGGATTCCCAGCACCGTTTGGGCTGGGACCGCGGGCCGGCACTCTTGACAGGGCAGCACTGACACATGTTCTCCCAAGGAAGTCATCCCGCCCTCTGGATTAGCATGTGGGTTCCAGAACAGCCTGTCCGGCAGCTCTGCAGGGCCAGCCCTCAGGAAGCCCCCACTCTAAACAGCGAGGGTCTGTCGTGTTGTCCCATTACCTGCCCCCCCGCATTGACAGGGGGTGTTCCTCTAGACCAGGGCAGGTGCTCCGAGATGGGGTCACAGAGAGAAGCGGGCCCCCACCCTTCCAGAAGCCTCGAGTGCCAAGCCAAAGCATCTGCCCCACGCGGCCAGGAGGCTAGAGCCTCGGCACGTCTTGGCATGGGGGCACTCCCTGAGTTGAGGAGGGAGGAACTGGATTTGGAAGAGCTGTTGTCCAGATCAGAATTTCCCTTTTCAGAAGCTGGTCTCCTGAGTGACTTCCCTTTCTCAGCTCCTCACCCAGGGTTGACAGATGAGAACCCCAGGCTCAGGGAGATAAAGTGGCCTCCCCCAGCCTCTCAGCCAGGAAGGTCTGACTGTCAGGGCCCACCCCCCCACCATCCGGAGGGGCCTCACACTGGCCCAGGGCAAGGTCCTGCTCCAGCTGCCTGGCCAAGAATGGGGAGCAGCTGGTCCTGGTCAGCTGCCTGGGGCTGCCTCTTCCCTCCCTCTCCCTTCCCATCTCCCATCCCTCTGCCCTTCCCTGACTTCTCTGGGCTAGGGCACAGAGTCACTCTCCTCTGACAAGCTTTGCTCCACCCCTGCCCTCTCGCTCTGCCTCCAAGTGGTGTGCCTAGTGCGGGCCACCAAGGAGTGGAGGAGCCATGTGCTGTGTGACCACAGGCCGCTCCTGCCCCTCTCTGAGCTTCTGCTCCTTCACCCCTGAGACGAGGAGGGTGTCAGATTAGATCAGTGCTTCCTTAACCTCCATCACCTTCATCCCATTTATACTATGTTTAAAATGTTTCTCTTTTTTTTTAAGATTTTAATTATTTATTTGACAGAGAGAGACACAGCGAGAGAGGGGACACAAGCAGGGGGAGTGGGAGAGGGAGAAGCAGGCTTCCCGCCGAGCAGGGAGCCCGATGCGGGGCTCGAACCCAGGACCCTGGGACCATGACCTGAGCCGAAGGCAGACGCTTAACGACTGAGCCACCCAGGCGTCCCCTAAAATGTTTCTTTAATCCACTTGGGTCTGCCATTGTTCCCCAAGTTAACCTCATCCTAAATAATTATATCCACAGACTCACTTCAAACACTTCACTGTGAAAATGTACACGTTGTGCTCACAGACCACCTGAAATCCTCCCTCTTCCACCAACAGTACAGGCATCACCCTTTGGGAAGCTTAGATTAGGTTGATGGGAGTCTCTCCGAGGCCAGAGTTCCTCTGATGGGGGCCAGGTCATTGGGTTTTCAGCTCTTGCCACTGGGGGTCGTGTGTATGCCCAGCGATGGACGTCCATCCACCCATCTAATAAGCATTGCTGAGCACCTGCTAGGTACCAGGCCCCCGGGCTGGGGGCTGGGACTCCATAACCAGAAAACAGCCCAGCTGATGGGGGAGACAGATACAAAGACATACTACTGGTTTAGTACCACCCAGGTGGTGCATGACACTGGGGCACAGGAATGGAAGTGAGTAGCTGTGCTGGGGGAAACCTGCAAAGAGGGTGATGGCTGTCCCAGGCCTTGTAGATGAAGGGGGCCAGGAATTCTGGGCTGAGGGACAGAGGCCAAGACATGGAGGTATGATCTCCAGAGCATGGTCCAGGATGCAGGGAGCAGCCCCATGTGGAGGACACGGGGTGTGGCTGAAGTAGTGGGGAGGCGGCGGCCAGGCCAAGGAGGACCTCAGCTGACACCGTCAGATGCAAGGTTGGCAGGTCACTGCTGAACCCCGGGCCCATGACATCTGCCTCTGTTGGAGTCTGAGAGCTGGTAAAGGAGCTGGCCGGGATGCATCCACTGGACCCCCAGGCTCTCCCACCAGGCTGAGCAGTGGGTAGGTCCCAAACTCGCTCGCCCTGGCGATGTCTTGGAACGCAGCCTCTGCTCTGTGGGCTGTAGGTAAGCCCCCCCCCCCGCCCCGCCCCTGCTGCCAGCACCGCTCACCCCGGGGGATCTGAGCTGCAGATGTGCGTGGTGATTGAATCATTTCTGCACACCACCGCTCACACAGCTCCCCTGGGGACCCCGCCGCTTGCCTGTGCGAGCTGTCAGGAGCTGTGTGTGCTCAAGTGCATCTGTGCCTGCCCTTGAGTGTGTGTGTGTGTACCTGCACTTGGGTGTGCAAAAGGGCGCCTATGTACGTGAGCGTGCACACACATCTACAAATGCCTCTCCCCTGGGTGCGTGTGAGCCGAGATTACTGGTTAGCTTGTTGGCCTCAAACGTGAGAAATAAAACATGCTGATGTTAGTACAGCTGATGTTAGCCCACCACCCTAAGGAGCTGCCTCCAGGGCCCCAGCACCCGACGTTTCCATGGGGCAGCTAAGAGCACCCTGCTCCCCATTTCCAGGGAGGAGCCTGCCAAGGGCCATGACGCTGTCAGGGAGTCAGCCAGATGGGTGCCAGTCCCACTCAGCCCTTGTCTCCTTCCGTGCCCCCCTCTCTCCACCTCTGCCCCCCACCCCGTCCTGCCACATAGGGCATGGGACCAGGTGGCCCCCGGTATCCTTCCGGTTCTCAACATTCTAACTCGGAATAGCCCTCCGTGTGGAAAGGGCAGCTAACTTCTCTTGGAAGTGCCTTCTGTGCTAGGTACCACCAAGAGTCAACTCGGCCAGTGCTCTGCTAGGTGGCGAGGAGTGTGGAACAGGAGCTTGGCCCTTCCAGACGTCCCTGGGTCGGAAGACCACAGGGACTCAGGTGTCACTAGCAGAGAACACATACATGCGGTGTGAAGCCACACTGAGACTAGGGGGTGAGGTGAAGAGGAGTGTGTGCCATCTTAGGCTCCCCCGGACCAGGGACTCTCCCTCCCACAGTTTCCAGGGCGGCCTTGGGACAGGCTTTGCAGTTTCAAGTCAAGCATTCTACACTTGTTTGAGATAGAGTGTTCCAAAGAGCTGGAGTTCCTGACACAGGGATCCTAAGATGTTGGAGTTTGAAGGGCTGCCCAAGGCAGCCTTGTTTTCCAGGCAGGGAAACTGAGGCCTGGAGAAAGGTATCAGAGCAGAGGCCCCCCCAGACTCCCCAAGCTGACTACAGGCACATGGCTGCCCCAACCAGGGGGGCAGGGCGGGGGCTTGACTGCTTGAGCCCACTCGCCATTCAGAGACAGGCAGGCGGCCGGGAAGGGTCGAGGCCTTGCGTGCACCCAGAGCCAGGCCGTCAGCCGTCTCCAGCTGGGAGGGAACCCAGCCATCCGTGGGCACTGGACCTGCCGCCACGGAGGATTTGTAGCTACTTGTAAAGGCTCGAAGAAGCCCAAGTTCTGAGGAGGGAGGCAGCCCTCAAGCCAAGCCGTGCTCCCGCGGCCGAGGGCGACCTCTGCTGGCTGCCGAGCATGCGCCACCTCCCCGCGTGGCCCGCTTGCACGGAGTCCCGTGGCCCTGGCAGGCCTTGGAAGTGGATGAGTTTGGACAGGTTGGATGGAGCAAGGGGACATCTCTTTGGGCCCAGACACAGCCTTTGAGTGAGGACTTCCAGGAGGCTGAACGCCAGTCTTGGAGGAGTGAAAAGAAAAACACAGGAATGGTTAGAAAGGCAGTGGGTTTAAATCTCAGCCCAGCCCCTTCCTGGCCGTGTGACCCTGAACAAGTTGCTTCACCTCTCTGAGCCTTTTAGGATTCAGGAAATTGGCAATGCATGGGATCAGGCCTGCTGCCTAAACATGGCAGGGACAGGACAAATGCAAGATTCCAGACTGCCCCACAATGAGCTACCTCTCCTAACTCCTTCAGCCCACCCTTCCCCTCTCCACGCCCAGCACCCTTAGCCTTCCAGGCCTTCACCCTTTTTCTTTGTGGGCTGGAGCTGCCAGCCCCATCCATTCCTGGTATTAATAACCAAAAATTTCCACTGATCTCGGGAGTTTAAAAACGTCATCTCACCTGTGAGTATCTCCTTAATCAGATGGACATTTTGTTCTTCTATAGATTAAGACATATAGGACACACAGTTGTCCCTGTGATCTGTGATATCTTTCCTACTAGCTTCCTTGCCAGTGTTCTGGGCCCAGACTAGGGGGCATTGAGCAGAAAGAACAGCCTCTGGGTGCTAAGGTGGCTGCCTACGTGGGCCTAGGCTCCTGATGCCTGCTTAGGGCTTCCCTGGGTGGGCTGAGTGCCCCCTCAGGCTCCAGAAACGATCTGTCAGCCATTCAGCAAACATTTATCAAGGCCCCACTAGGGCTCTGACCCTAGATAAAAATGCTGTGTCCATCCTGGGAAAAGTCTACCTAGAGATAAGAGTCTTGTGAGGCCGCCTAATCCCCACTCACCATCCTGCTCTACAAATGGGGAATCCAAGGCCTAGAAAGCCAGAGAAGTCTGCTTAAAACCTCTCTGTTTGGGGCACTTAGGTACTCACTGCGGAGAAGGAGGGCCCTAAAGAGAGAGCCCCCCAGTGCTGGTTTCCAGCCCTCTGGGTACTTAGCTTCATCAACAGCGCCCCCTGCTGGCCAGCTGGGCACCATGGTTTGTCCCTGGCCCCAGGAGCCCTCTAGGAGTGAGCGCTGGCTGGGACTCTGTACACGTAAACCCAGGAGGAGAAACTCAGCCCCTGCCTGGGGGACCTAGAAGGGTAGCAAGGGGAGCGACACTTCTACCATGACACATGCCTACCACACCACAGCAATCTTCAGTGGGGACCCCTGGCCCCTCCCCACTAGCTGCACCGAAGTTTAGGTTGTCATGGGAAAGCCAGGATTCTAGAGCTGGCTGCTACTAAAACCTCTGAGCCTCAGTTTCCTCATTTGTAAAGTGGGAATATAGTAACGATGTCTGTCTATGCCCAGTGCCTGGACCAGCACCTGACTTACAGGAGAAGCTCAACGAATAGTCACTACTGGGTCAGATAGAGTGAATACTGGCTTGGACCATGGACCATATCTCCATGGCTCATGGATCTGGCATAGGACCCTGCACCGTATAGATATTGTAAAGTATTTACCGGGTGAGTTGGAAGCATGCATGTGTGGGCAGGTGGAGACTAGAGGTGTTTGGATGGATGCATGGATAGGTGGATGGATGGACAGATGGACAGGCAGGCATTTAGATGAATAAATGATGGATGGAGAAGTTGGCTACTTGGGTGTATAAACATGTGATCAGCGGGGTCAATAGAGGGATGTTGGAGGGCAGAAAAAAATAAATGTGGGGCACTACCCGTACTTTTAGCTTTTTGTGGGAGAACTCCAAGGTAGAGTGAACCTGGAAAGCATTTATCAAAAGTACAAATGCCCAGGGGCGCCTGGGTGGCTCAGTTGGTTAAGCGACTGCCTTCAGCTCAGGTCATGATCCCGGAGTCCCCGGATCGAGTCCCGCGTCGGACTCCCTGCTCGGCGGGGAGTCTGCTTTGTCCTCTGACCCTATCCCCTCTCATGTGTTCTCCCTCTCATTCTCTCTCTGTCAAATAAATAAATAAAATCTTTAAAAAAAAAAAAAGTACAAATGCCCAAATGACCCAGAAACTCCACTTCTAAGAATATGCTCTCTAGATTAATTCACACGTGGATGATGTGGCCAATATAAAAAGGTGCTCTTGCAATCCTGTTTGCAGTATAAATTTGGAGACGGCTTCAGGCTTCATCACTCTGTCTGGAGCATGAGCCCTCTGAGCAGAAGGGCCTCAGGCCTTAGAGCAGGGCCTAGCAGGGGTGGACATTCAGAATTTGGTTGGATCAATGATTCATCAGTGCCTAGGAATACTGTGCAGCTATTAAAAAATGAAAAGGCTCTTTATATCTTGATGTGGAATAAACTTTGAGATATGATTAAGAGGAGAAAAGCAAGGTCCAAGTAGTGTGTATTAGAATGCTATCATTTTATGTGGTTTGTTTTTTTTTAAGGGGTGACAGGGGATGGTACCCATAGATCTTTGCTTCTCTAAGATGAGACCCTCAGGAGACTGGTGACCCTGGTCCTCCCAGGAAGGCCATCTGGGGGCTGGGGACAAGGCCAGCACATCACTGGACTTTGATTTTTGAACCACGCAAATGAGTTGCCTTTTCAATACAAATGGGACGATAGGAAGTGCTTTCAAGGAGCTGGGTAGTAAAGAGCTCCTTGGAAGTACAACCAGGCCTTTCTTCCCAAGATTGGGCCAGGCATGCTCTGCTGGTAGTTCCCTCAGCCAGGGTGTTCACGCGGGGGGCAAAGAGCCAGGACATGGACTCAGACAGGCTCCTACTAGCGGTGGGGACTTGGCTGCTCTCAGATCTCAGACCTCAGTTTCCTTGTCTGTAAAATGGAGGTAATTCTAGTCTTACAGAGTGGGCATGAAAAGTAAAGGAGAGAACACAGAAAGTGCCTGGTAAATGGGACCTTTGGTGACACGGCAGGAGATGAGGGGACTTCTGGAGGGCAGTGCCACAGGAGAACGGAGAAGGCCGGGGGCCATAGGCCTCTGTCCAGCACCCTGTGTCTGTAGCCTGAAATGCCCACTGGGTTATGGGAGAGCAAACCCAGCGGCCATGGGCAGGCTTCTGCTTTGGCCCAAGGACCTGGACCACTGAGCAGTGGGTGGACTCCTCTGTCTCCAGCTTTCTCTCTCTCTCTCTCCATCTCTGCCTTTGCCATTGTGGCCTCTCTGGAGAGGCCTGGGGACTCTGGGGGCTTTCTGGAGCTGAGGGGGCTTCCTCCACTTAGCTTCATGCTCCAGGAGGAAGTCACATTCATGTTAGAATTCCCGAGGCCCACGGCTCTTCAGGAAGTGAGCCTGGTGGCCATGACATCTGTGGACCCTGCCCTCTGAGCCACGAGCTGGCAGCCAGAGCCCTAGTTCCTGGTTTGGGCTCTGATACTGGCTCCCTGTGCCACTGTGGGTAACTCCTGTCCCCCTCTGAGCCTCAGTTTCCTTGTCTTGGAGAGGGGTGGCGCTTACACCTGCCCTTCTTTCCCAGGAAGGCAAGGGAAGAATGGAATTGGGGTTCGTAGCGTGAAGAACTCGAAAGCATGGGGGCTTGGGGTGGGGGGCACGTTGTGCACTTACACCACACACGCGGTGAGGGCCTCATGGGAAGACCCCTACACATGTGTGTGCACACACACACACACACACACAGAGCCACGTAGGTAGCTAAGTCCTGACCTGGGAATCTGAAGGTGGGGTTGCCATCCCCACCAGCGCCCCCAACTCACACACACGTGTGTAGAAATGTGTGTGCCCAGGTGTGCTGTTGCATGTTCCATGGCGGACATGAGTACCCAGTGCTGACGTGAGTCATCCACAGAGAACACCCAGGAGCACCTCCTGCCCTCAGTCCAGATGGGCTTCCCCGTGGGCCGGGCAGCTGTGGCCGAAGTTCCTCCCTCCAGCGCAGGGCTGGCTGGGACGGAGGCCACCACAGCTCACAAAGGAGCCCAGAGCCTGCTGGGAGCCACTGGGGCCAGCAGGTCGGTGCTGGGGCTGGAGGGTGGCTGTCAGGCTGTCAGGCCTGGTGCAACCCCAGTTACACCCACCGTCTTCTGTCTTCACAGGCTGGACAACGTTCATGGCTCTCGGGTAGAACCCAGTGAAACGGCCAGAATGAATTCTATGGACAGGCACATCCAACAGACCAATGACCGACTACAGTGCATCAAGCAGGTGGGTGTGTGGCCCGCGCTCGCGCCTCCTCCCCTGCCCAGCCTGGCCCAGCTGGCGAGGGCAGGGCCGGCAAGGCAGGCCGAGCGGGAGGGGTGCTGGCCCAGCTATGGAGCTGGGCCTCTCGGGTGCTGGGTGGTGGTGGCAGGCCAGGGCTGACTGCCCGGGTCTCTCTGACCACCCCGTGAGAACGTGGCTGCATAGACAGGCCTAACACTGACATCACACACCAGGATCCATATGCCAGCCCTGCCCTGTCCCTCCTCATCTCCTCCCCTCCCCTCCCCTCCTCTTCTCTTCCCAGCTGTGTGATGTGGGGCCAGCCTCATGCCCTCTCTGGGCTCTGCTGTGTCAGCTGGGCCGCTGTGAAGATGGAGTAAAGTGCTTAGTCCCCTTCCCAGACCTAAGCTCCCCGCCCCTCTGCTTCCGTGGTTCTCTCTAAAGAAACAGAAAGGGAAGAGTTCTGGGAAATGAGATCATCTTACAGAAAAGGAAACTGAGGCACGGAGAAGAGAAGGGAGTCAGCTGAAGTCACACAGCCCAGCTTCACTTGTGCTGGGGTGGAGGGGGGCGCCTCATCCCTGAGGACGGCAAGCTCCCCCTCCTGCCCAGGCTCACGCCACGTTCAAGAGGCCATCTGCTTGCCAGCATCCTCTCGGGATTGTTCAGAGGTGGGGCATGTTCCAGGTGGGCTCAGAGCACCCCCCCTCCCCACTTTAAGCAGCCTGGTTGAGCCAGGGTTGGCGGGCGCCCCCCAGTGTTGACCAGGAGTGGTGCACCGCCCTCTGGGCGCAACCTCCTTGCAGCCCTGCATGGCAGGGTCTATGCAGACTCCTGAGTGTTATTGTACTCCCGGAGGGAGCAATATGGTAGAAGGGGCATGGGCTTTGACGTCAGAGAGACTTGAGTCCAAATCCTCACGCCTCCACATGCCCACGTGGTCTCAGGCTTTGTTTCTCTGAGCCTCAGTTTCCCCACCCATCACAAGGGTCCAGGCTGTCACAGGATGGCAGGGGCTGTTGTCCTCAGTGCCTCAGCAGCGGGGAGGCAAGCGCTGGGGTGAGGCCCCTGGGTCACCAGCACGGGCCGCTGGCCTCAGGACCCTTGGGGGGCAGAGCTCCCAGCCCTCCCCACCCCCCGGCAGCCTGCCCTCCCTGAGTGCCAGGGCCCAGTGGAGCTGAGGCCGGTCCTCAGGAACGAGGGCGTGTGTCCTCTCATAAATATCAAGTGGAGCTCTCTCGGAAGCCTGGGCAGGGTCTGAGGAGAGGAAATTGAAGAAGACTTGTTACAGATTGAACCCAGCCCCAACAGCTCCCCCAAAACGCCAATTACACCTCTGCTCATGGTCACAGAATAGAAGCCAGACGGTGCCCTCCCTCCAGCCCTGCGCTCGCCTCCTCCCTGGGGCTCTGCAGGCCCTCTCCCAGCTCAGCCTGTGGCCCAGCTTCTCCCAGCCCTGAGGGATCCGCTGTCAGTTGTCCCCACCCCCAACAGCACAGTCTCGCCACCCGGCAGGAGCCCCTCCTAGTGACAGGCATGCGGCTCCTCCTGAGACCTGCTCAACGACCTGATCTTTCTCCCATGGCGGGCTCTGCATGCCCAGAAATCAGGGTGCCCTTTACCCCCTCAGAGCATGGCCCCCAGGGCTCAGATTGACCAGTCAGCCAGTCCGAGCCCCCGTTCCACCACTTGCTAGCTACCTGACCCTGATTAAGCCGCCACTTCACCCCACTCGGTCTGTAGAATAGCATCATAAGGGACGCCCAGCCGGTGTGTGCCAGGGCAGCTGGAAGGCCAAGGATCTCCTCAGCTGCCTTCCCCCCCAGCCTGCCGTCCCATGCATGTGCATGCACACACACACGCACACACACACCTACACGCCCAGAGCTCTGCGCTAGGGCCAGACCCTGATGCATTTGTGAGAGTGAGCAGGCTGTCCAGATGCCCCCCTGGACCATCCAGAGCTCCTGACACCCCCCACATCCCCCTCCACACCTCCGGTCAGACACAGCTCAGTACTTGACATCTCTCTGCTCCACGACTGCCCCAGAGGGCAGCGCGTCTGGCTGAAGACTGCTGATTCTCAGACGTCCTCTCTCCTAATCAGAAGAGAAAGGCGAGCAGGTCTCCATGCTCTGAGGATGACAGATGCATTGGCTGGGCCTCATCGGGGCTTTGCAGCCTCAGACTCCCAGCCCTGCCTCACTTATAAGCACAGCTTCCCCCACACACACACCCACCCCACCCTAGTTCTAGCCATTGCTCACACTGGCCATCCCCCAAGCACCCTGCTACCTCTCTTCCCTCCAGGCCTCTGGCTCAGCTGCCTTTCCCCCATCTCAGCCCCAAGTGCTGGGAG
The DNA here is from genome assembly GCF_002201575.2 of Neomonachus schauinslandi. Lineage (NCBI taxonomy): Eukaryota > Metazoa > Chordata > Mammalia > Carnivora > Phocidae > Neomonachus > Neomonachus schauinslandi. Next base: position 106,863,324 of record NC_058408.1, read on the forward strand.
AACCAGTGCCCTCTCTACAATGGGCCCCACTCAGAGGTCACACACATATCTGGGCTGCATGTTCAAAGCCACACAAATTGGCTAATTCCTGCACAGCAGCCTCCCCCAGCCCCACGGGCCCTTCTGAGCACCTGTACCCCCCATCTCTGAGCCCCACTGCTTCCTGGGCACCCAGCTGCCTCACCCACCCTGCTCTTTCTCCCTTGAGCCATCGGCCCTGTGGGGCACATATCAGGCCTCCCCCCAGACTGAGTTCCTTGGGGGCAGAGGATGTGCTATATTCATCTCAAAGTCAGCAGAGCCTAGCGCAGCCCCAGGCCAGGGCCCACATAAGTAGAGGGGGAGCAGGGGAGGGGTGAACTGATCGATGGCTAGCAAAGGGAATGAGCAGAAGGGTGGATGGATGGACATACGGATGCGCAGTTAGGCAGGTAGATACAGATGATGGATGGACACATGGATGGATGAATGGATGGACAGGAGGTTGGATAACTTTTGGATGGATAGACAGGTAGGTAGATGAATGGATAGATGGGAAATGAATAAATTAGTGAACGGTCGAATGGGTAGATGGACAAGGGAATGGATGGATGGATGGATGGATGGATGGATGGACTGATTCATTGGATGGACAGGTTGTTTGGTTCATAGATGGACTAATAAGAAGATGCAGTCATCACTTGCTCTGGGTAGCCAATCCAACAGGTCTAGGCTTTGGTGTCCCCTAATCCTGCCCCAACAGACTCAGTGGCCAGTGGATATAACCCATATCTTCCTAGGAATTGTGGAGACAGGCAGACTGTCTGGTGGGAGTTCAGGCATTAGTATCCACTAACGGCCACACCCAGGGAAGCTTCTGCCTATGATTCAGATCTGTGCTCCCATCCCCAGACCATCCAAGCCTGGCCAAGCTCCCCCATCCAGCCCTGGCCACTCCACATGCCACGAGGGACCTGTTCTGAAGTGGCCAGGTTGCCAGCCTACACCACAGATGGACCATCCTTTGGACAGTTAATGGCTCACCACCCGTTTCGGCGCGGGCCTGGCCGTGAGTTCCAGAGGTGAACAGGGCACTATTTCTACTCTCCAGAAGCTCCTAGGAGAGAAAAAACTATACAGAGGTCAGAGCAGTCGCAGTGTTTACCTGGCACCGACTCTCACATGGGGACGGCATGATTTAAATTGTTCCTAAGCTGTGTGGCAGCCCTGCAGGCTGTCAGCACCCCATTTTATCAGTGAGGGGCCTGAAGCTCAGGAACACGCCCAGAACTGTGGGGCTCAGTGGCTGAGATGGGGTTTGATCCAGGTCACCCGCTTCTGTGCAGCCCAGGGACCTCATAGTCGAAACAGGAAACAACAGCACAGAGAGGGGTGGGGGCTTGGCCAAGGCCACAGAGCCGCCGAGCAGCAACCACTGAACGGGACGCCTGTGTTCTTTCTACCAATGAGTCACGCCCAGTGGTGACCACCCAGAGCCCAAGCTGAAGGCCACATGAGCTGGCTTGCGTAAGGGTGGAGAAGCGTGGAGGTGGGCTGAGCATCATATGGAAGGCTGTGTGCTCGGGGACCAGAACAAAACTGGGCCCCCGAGACGGGCCTCAGAGGCCACTTGTGAGCCCGGAGCCCCAAAGGGGTTGCCAAGGGTGAGGGTGCTATGGGCAGGCAGCTCTGAGAGCAGCATGTGGTGGCTGCTGACCCTGCTAATTGGGTGTGACATCACGTAAATAAACGAAATAACTCAGTTAGCCGAGAGAGGCCGCCGGACAGGGAATTAGCCGATTTGCATGGCTTTCCACGTGCAGCCCGGATGGCCCCCCTCCGGCCTCGGAAAGGGCCCATGTTAGAGAGTGAGCACTGGAGGCAGAGGTGAGGACCCCCTGCTGCCCTCTAAAAGGGCCCTGTCCTCCATGTGGAGGCTCCTCCCGTCTCCTACGCATCAAGTGCAGGGAGCTCTGCCTTTGCAGAAAGAGCCTATGTGAGCCAGGGCCGAGAGCTGCCGAGTGCAGCTGTGCTTCCAGGGGAGCCTCCGGGAGCCAGAGTCAGGGCCAAGGGCAGCCCCACGTGGGAGCACCCCACGTGCCAGGCGCCCTGCCAGGGGCCGCAGGAGCCTCATCTTGTCTCCCCGGCCCCATGACAGAGGGCTGTACCGCTGCTCGCTTGCCCTCCTTCTCGCCTTCACCGCTTCCTCCCGTAGAGGCACCATGTTCTAATTCATTTCACTGTCTTCCATCCATTTTTAAATCTTTCTTGCACGACCCACGTTGTAAGAATAGTCATGAAACCCTACACAAAAGAAATAAAAAGTCCCACCACCAAGCCATGATCGGTCATCCCCCTTTTATAGATGGGACAACTGAGGTTTGGGAAGGTGAGGGACTGCCCTGGGTTAGCAGCTAGCAGGAGGCAAAGGCAGAGGGAGCCCCCGGGGTCCTGCCCCACAGGGGCTCAGTGCCACTGTTGCATTCCATTCCTTCCTAATTCCGGGACCTGGCGGCTACTAAGACCCCTCCCCGCCTTGGCTCCAAGGCAGACTTGCGCTGCAGTTTGGAATAGAGCGCCCGCCCCAGGGGAAGCTACTTTTCCTTTCTCTCCCAGCACCAAAGCAACAGGGGCCTTAGAAGGTCCCACCAGCCCCTTTGCAGCTGGCTTATGACCCTTGCAGACACACCCTAGGTGTCCCGCTGGAGGACCCACACTCGTGACACCCATTGCTGAAATTCCTGCTCTGCCCCTAAGCAGCTCTGTGACCCTCAGCGAGTCACTCATCCCCTGGGCTAAGGTCTAACTCATCGGGACCTGGGAAGACCTGGGCAGGTGTTAGAGAAGGAAGCCACCCCCGCCCACCCTGGTAGCCCTGTGGCCTGGGTCTGAAGCAGGATCTAGAAGCCTTGGCCCCAGGATTCAGTGTCTGCTGACTCAGATCCCCTGACTGGAAGGGGCTTGAGCTCAGGCGTGGACCCCTCCCGACAATGCCAACAGCCCCCAAGCCTAGCCAGACCGGGCCTGCGAAATCTGGTTTTGGGGAGCTAAGCCACATATGCCAGACCCTGGAGTGAGAATATCCTGGGCACAGCATGCTTATGGTTCAACTCCCAAGCTGGGTTTGGCCCGGAGACCTCTTTCTAACCCACCTGACCCCTGCCCTATTTGGCCATGGCTGAGTTTTCTCTGAAGCCAGAGCTCGTGGGCTTCCAGACCTGGGCTGTGTTGGTGGTGGTGGTTAGTGGGAGAGGCCTTCATCAAAAAGGAATCTCCAGGGCTAGCCTGCCCTGGCTTGGGGAGAGCCAGCCCCCAAGGATGGAGGCCATAGGCCACCCTCCTGAACTCTGCAGAGTTTACCTGCCCCCACAGCCAGCATCCAGAAAACACTTTAATATTATTGTCTTTCTCTAGACCTTGGTTTTCCTATCTTTGCAATGGGGCTACTAATCCCCATCCTGCAGGGATTGGGTGGGAGGGATGCACAGGGAAAAATGAATGACAGGTTGTTTGAGAAGCCTCCTTAATCCTACCCCCCCTTTCTTCGAGTTTCATCCCAGTGAGGCCTGGGGTCTTCGCCGCCCCAGACCCACATGCTACCCTGCTGGCCTTGTTGCTGGAGCTTCACACTGCCTCCTTCCCTCTCCCACAGCACTTACAGAACCCTGCCAACTTCCACAATGCCGCCACGGAGCTGCTGGACTGGTGTGGAGACCCTCGAGCCTTCCAGCGGCCCTTCGAGCAGAGCCTGATGGGCTGTTTGACGGTGAGTCTTCATGCCCCCCCACCTGCACTGGAGCCCGGGGAGGATGCCCCAGGGGCTCGTGTGCCTGTCCAGGGGTCAGAGAGGCCCCAGACAACAGAGGATGAGAGATAGAAAGACACCAGTGCTGGAGGGGACAACCCTTCTCCTTGTGCCGCCCCCCAACATACACCTTCAGGGAAACCGGTCTGATGGGAAGACAGCCCTCAGGATGAGGTGGGCTCCCCACACTCGATGGGAAAGCACGGGGCCTGCCTGGGGGGGGAGTTCCACGTCTGATGAGGGTAAATGTTCCACCCTAAGCAAAACAGAGTCATGGAGCGTTTTTAGCCATCCTTTTATCCAGTCGTTCATTCATCCAGTTGGGCAAACATCTAGTGAGCTTTTTACAGTCATCCATCCTTCTGTCCATTCATAGAAGCATCTGTTGAGCTCCTCTTATAGCCATCCATCTATCTAAATAAACGCTGATTGATCCCTCATTTGTCACATCTGATCCCCTCAGCTCAGTCCTAGGAAACCACAGAATAAGACTTGGCCAAGCCCGAGTCCCTCTTTAGTGGGGGAGCCCTGATGTGGAGAGAGTGGGCCGAGAGAGCTGTGTGCAAGGGGAAAGCAGCAGCGAGCAGGGACGCGCTGATGGCCCAGGAGGTGGGGAGGCTGGTGGGAAGACCCGAGGGAAGGAGCCCCAGACACCTCCACCGGGGTTCCCCCCAGCCGCTGGGCAGAGTGAGCACGTTCTAGGCGCTTGGAACAGCATGTGCAAAGGCCCAGATGGACAATAGAGCCCAGAAAGCCGAAGTTCACTCAGCTCGGTGAGGGCCTGGGATGCGGGCTGGGCAAGGGCCAGGGCCAGAGCTTGTGACATCATCTGCCAAGCCTCGGAGCTTGCCGGCCGACCGCCGCGCAGAAGGAGCTCGCGGCTTGTGAATGACCCCAGCCACGTGAGCTTGAGGGAGACTTGGTGGCCAGCGAGGACAGCTGCTCAGAAGGCCCTGAGTCAGCTTGGAAGAGGACATGGGTAAACAGATTGCTGCAGAGCCCAGCTACCCCAAGGCTGGGGAGGAGGGGCCCAGGTGGATGCCTGGCTGGGAAGGAACAATAGGTAAAGTGCGGGGCACCATGTTCTCTGAGAAGCTCCAGATAGGAGGGAGGCGAAAGGCCCAGCGTGGCCCTGGCCTGGAGCGAGAGGATTGACATGATCGTGGGCCATCCTTACAGAGCACCCCTTCTGTGCCTGCCACTGAGCTGGGCCGGCACACACCTTCTCACTGACTCCTCACACTCCATGAGGCTGGCCCTGCCATCATCCCCATTTTACAGAGGAGAAAACTGAGGCTTGCTGGGAGGGCTTCCCAAGGTCACATAGCCAAGACCCCACTGCCTCTAGAGGAAATGTTCCTGGCCCGTAGGGATGTCGGCCAGGGGTACAGCCGAGACCCTCAGGGCTACCCCATTTGTTTGAGGCCAATGCCGTCTGGCTCCCTTGGAACCACCAGGCCAAATCAAGCGGCTGCCTACACTGCCCCACCCTCCTCATCCTCCAGCCCGCGGCTTCCCTCCCTCTACCAGCTCCTGTAATCCTCTTTGCAGGGATCCTGGTTCAGGCTAAGCCCCCTGGGCAAGGACAGATGTTACCAGAGGCCCCCCCAGCTGCCATCCTAGCTGCCGGCAGCCATAAGTCAAGTAGGAGGTGGGGACCACCACGAGGTGTGGCCAGACTGGCCGCCACAGTCCCCCAGCACCCTGCCCGAGCCTGGCCCTGCCTGGGAGGTGGGGATTCAGAGCTGAATCAGACGATGGCCCTGGGCAGGCTGGATGGGCATGATGGGGGCACGAGCTGACCAGTGACTGTCCCTGCTCCAGCCCTGTCACTCATTTATTCAGTTGACAAACCTTCACTGAGGCCCTGTGCTCACCAGAGGCAGAGCAACAAGCACAGTGGACCTTTCTCAACAGTGTACGTTCCAGTGGGGGATGGGGGAGGCGGACCCTAAACACTAAAGGAGTAAATAAGGACATAGGCCAGTGCCCCGTGGCGGGGGGGTGCTGCTCAGAAGAAGCCTCCTGAGGGGGTAACCCCCAGCTGAGACCAGAATGGCAAGAAGAAGTCAGCCAGGAGAGGGGAGGGTGCTCCAGGCAGAGTGAACTGCTAGTGCAAAGGCCCTGAGGCTTGATTTGTTCAAGGAACAGAAAGACGTCTCAGGGGGCACCTGGGTGGCTCAGTCAGTGAAGCGTCCTTGGCTCAGGTCCTGATCTCATGGCTCATAAGATTGAGCCCCTACGTTGGGTTCTGGGCTCAGAGGGAGTCTGCTCGGATATTCTCTCTCTCTCTGCCCCTTCCCCCGCTCCTGCATACTCTCTCGCGCTCTCTCTCTCAAATAAATAAATAAATCTTGAAAGAGAGAGAGAAAGAAAGAAGAAGGAAAGAAAAAAGAGAAGAAGGAAGGGAGGGAGGGAGGAAGGAAGGAAGGGAGGGAGGGAGGGAGGAAGGAAGGAAGGGAGGAAGGAAGGAAGGAAAAGTCTCAGATGGCTGGAGCACAGGAGAGGGAAAGGATACAAGATGAGGTTAAAGAAGGAAGCAGAATCAAGGCAACGCAGGACCTGCAGGCTGAGGGGAGAGGAGCTTAGATATTATCTGAAGGGTGATGGGGGGCCTTGAAGGATCTTAAGCAGGTGAGCGATAGGCTATGATTTATGTGAGGACAGGAGCTCTGAAGGGGAGCATCCTAGTAGGATAGGCTAGAGGGATTTTGGAGGTCTTCCTGGAGGGAGCCCAGGGAGGAGCCTGTAGGATCTGACTAGAGAGCAGGGAGGCCGTGGCTTCTGGGGCAGGGACAACGGTGTGGACAAAGGCTCAGTGCCGGCTCTTCTGGGTCTCTCCTCATCGCAAGCCAGCTTAAGGCACAAACTTGCTTGAATGGTGGGCTTTGACCCCCACCTTTCTGGCCTGCTGCTTAGCCAGAAACGGGCCTTTGGTTCACCTGCCACAGTGGCAGAGATGTTGAGTTTGACTGTCCCTTGGAGCTCAGTAGAACCAGCAGCAGGGAAGTGCAGGGAATGGGGAGGTCATAGCAGACCCCCTTGGTACCCGAGGCACTTTCCTGGGCCCCATCTCCTTGCATCCTTATGAAGACCTTGCAGGCCAGGCAGGGAAGGGATCATCACTTCTGCTTTATGAACAAGACAACAGAAAGGGGGAGCAGCTCGCTACAGTCCCAGGCTGGTACTCCTGAGCCCCCAAGGCCCTGCGGCTGGTCCTCCGTCCCCCTGCACATCCTCAGCCCCAGCCATGTCCCGTGGGAAGGGAGGGGATGCAGGAGGTCAGAGATCCCCAGGGGCCTAAGCAGGGCAAAGCTGCTGAGCTCCCCGCCAACACTCCCCATGCAGGTGGCAGGTTGAAGTGCTCCCGGTTACAGCAGTCCCCTGGGCGACCCCTGGGAATGAACTCCTCTGGACCCGGCTTACTTGGAGGATAGAAATTAAAAGCCACTTAGCCTCAAGCAGGCCCATTTTCGTCGTACTGCGCCTGGGCCCTGGGGTAAAGAATGGCTGGCAGTGCCCCTGCCCCACACTCCCCTTCAGGCCCTCTGACCCCCATGATGCAGAAGTGTGGGAGCCCTGGGGCCCCTCCCAAGGGGTGAGGGTGTGAGCCCTGGTCACCACTTGCTCCTCAGACCAGGTTTTTCCTGACAGTGCTGGCAGCTCACTTCCCGGCCCCTCCCCTAGCAGCAAGGCTGAGCCCCCTGTCTGAGGATCCCCCTCAAAATCAGGCCTCTCTGGACTCATTCCTTCCTCCCCTAAGGTGGAGTATGGTTGATACGCTCTAGGCACAGAAAGGAGAAGGCCAGAGAACGGGAGAAGGGAGATAGGAAGGAGAGGAGGTGGCAGAGGGAAACAGAGGCCAGCTAGCCTAACAGCAGGGCCCCCCCATCTCTCCAGGGAGAACTTCCCCAGAGCGGCAGAGAATTCGCTGCTGAAGCTGTCAGGGTATGTTCACAAATAGCCTTCACTGAGCTGTGTGCCTGGTCCTGGCTCTCATCCTCGCAAGGAGAGGGCATGTCACAGATGGGGAAACTGAGGCTCAGAGAGGTTAAGTAACCTGCCTTAGGTTGCACAGTACGGGGTGGGGGGGGGCAGAATTGGAGTGCAGGTCAGCATGCCTCCGGTTCCCCTGACTCCCTCAGAGGATGTCAGAGTCCAGCCCCATGCCTGGAACCGAAATCCCTTCTCTAACATCCCCCAGACAGCTTGTCCTGCTTCGTAGCCGGGAGGCTCACCGCTTTTCAAGGAAAGACACTCCCTTGATGGGGCTAACTGGCCGCCTGACCTTGAGCACACGGCCTCTGTCATCTCTGGGCTTCAGTTTCCCTCTCTGGCACGAGGGGCTGGACTCCCTGACCTGTAGGTCCGTCCCCCTGGGCCCCGGAGGGGCTAGGTCTCTGAGTGCCAGGAGCCGGCTGGGCCCGGGCAGCCAGCAGAGGGCAGCAGCGGGGCTGCCGCTCCCCGCCGGCCTTTGTAGAGGAGGGGTCTTCCCGGCCCACCCGCACACAGGACCCTCACTGGGGGTGCCATGCCCATAGAGGGGGGAGCAGGCCTCTGAAACACAACCAGCTACTCAGCTAAGTCCACCCTCCCCACCACTGTCAGGCAGACCCATCTCACAGGACTTTCCAGGGGGTCCTCATGTACCTAAGGCCTCGAGGGCCTCGGGGTCCAGCTTAGCCGCACTGCGCTGTGCTGACCTTCAGCAAGGCCCTGCCCTCTCTGGGCTTGGTGAAAGCTGGCTGTTGCCAGTGTCCCTTCTGAACACTAAGGCTCAGGGGATTTGGTGACAAGCAGACATTCCCAGGCCTGCAGGACAGCCCTTATACCAGCACCAGGCCCCTGTTGCTCAATTTAGCTGGGTTTTTTGTTGTGTGTGTGTTTTTAAACCAGAGCAACAGGATTAGCCAGTATTGGCCAAACAGAGGGACCTTTGCCTTCCTGCCCTCAACACAGGGCCTGAGGCTTCTCCGGGCAGTTGGGAGTAAGGCCTTAACCCTTTGTGGGCTGAAAAAGAGATCCTCTCATGGAAAGAGCCCAGATGTTGCAGCCTGACTGCCTGGGATCGCATCCAGGCTCTATCATGGACAAGACTCATAACCTTTGTCTCATATCCATACTCAGTTTCCTCCTCTGTAAAACAGATAATAATATCACCTCGTGGAGCTGTTGTGAGAATTCGGCACTTCACTGCTTACAAAGCTTTCACTTAGCCCTCCTACCGGGCAGCCAGCATTCTCATTATGCTGTTTGCCTCCATCAACATTTCCCACCAACAGCAGCCTCACTGATGCACTAGTCCAAACAAATTGTCTGTGCTCACTCACATCCACCTCAAGACTCTGCCAAAGAAAAGGCCACGATAGTCAACATCTAAGCTGAAGTGACTCTTCTGGGCCTACTGTGTTGAGTCCCAGCTCTGCCTGATCTTGGGGACCTGCCTTAGCCTGCCCGCTTCACCTGCCTCACCTGCTAAATGGACAGTGCTGGTCTCCAGACCTGAAATGTTCAACAGGCCACAGAGAGCTAGTGGCCTTGGTTTTTCTGCTTGGACAGTGAAAAAAACAGTGAAAATGCCCTGCCCTGAGGTGGCCCAGAGCCTCTGGATCAGGGGGTGTGTGTAGGGACAGGGGGTACCATAAGAACCACAGTTAGGGGCAAATAGAGCCCATGGAAAAGAGGCCTGGAGGAACAGAGGAGCTCTGCATCAGGGGCTCCTGTTTGCAGCAGAGAAGCTGAGCAAACATTCAAACCCGAGAGGTCCTTTTTCCTCCCTGCCCTGGGAGTTCCCAGGAGGTGGGGGTGGGGGGAGGAACGACACCCCATTCCAAAAGGTGGTGGTGGCCCTGGGAAGAGGGCGTCCACTGGCTCCTCCCTGGTTCATCAGGCTCACTCTGTCCAGGCCTTAAATGTTCATACTTTTTAAATGACAGGGTTGGCCTAGATTAGCGCTTTCCCCACCCTTTTTAGCCTTAGAGCCCTTGTAACGAACCCTTAAATACAAAGCAGATAACGGGGAACCTACTCTGATGGTCGCAGGGGCCGGGCCAAACCCCATGGCAGCCTGAGGCTCTCTGAGGGCCTCCAAGCGCCTCTGGAACAGGTGGTGTCTAGGGGCCTGCTGACGGAGTCTTCCCTCTCTCAAAAGAGCGAGCTGCCACATCTGGGAGCACTCCTTTCCCACTCAGCTGTAGCCGCTCCCACTGCTTCCTGCGCCGACTCCGTTTCCCAAGGTCCTTCCTTCTTCATAAGGAAACCTAATTTTGCTGCTGTCCCTGAGGGAGGTGGGCAGGAGGGAGCAGGTCTGGCCGTGGCAGGACACCTGGGAGTGGGCGAGGAAGGAGTGGAGCCTGATGGGTGTGAGCCTGTGGAGCCATTTGGGGGGCCCCCAAGAGCACCCTGCCCCACACTGCCCCAGGGACTGACAGCCCTCCCAGTCCCTCTCCTCTCCCCCTTCTGGCCCACACTTCAGAGGTTCTCAAGGAGAAGGGAGGGACCTCGGGGCTCCAAACACACAGCTGCTAGCAAGCTTCCGTCGACACTCTGATGGAAGCCTCCCGTGTGCCAAGCAGGTGCTCAGCCCTGGAGACAGACCCCAGGCTGAGCATGAGGGCCCTGCGGTCTCTGGGCCCAGGTCTGAGAGGCTGCAGGGTGCCTGGCACAGAGCTGAGCATGAGCACTGAGGAGCGTAGGCATGTCCATCTGGAAAAGCCTTAGCAGTCTGTCCGGCAGCTCCAAGCTGCAGCTCCATGGAGCAGTGTGTCCTAAATCCGTGCTTCTCCTTAGGCACAGGTTTTGACTTAGGAGGGACCAGTGCCGCTGGGTGGGGACCATGCCTGGAATGGTGAGGGCAGCAAGCACCCACAAAGGTGGGTGCAGGAGCTCGGGGTGGGGATGGAGAGAGGTGCTAGGTGTGGGAGACTTCCCGGGGCCGGGACTTAGAAGGGAGTTTGGGGAGCTGCCTGGGGTGGTGGGGGGAGAATAGAGGCCTGGCCTGTAGCCATCTAAGACACAGTGGTACAGCACCTTCTGGAATGTGGCCACATCGAGTCCTTGAAAGCCGCAGGGCCTGGGCTTCGGGGTTAGGCCCACCAGCGGACTAGAAACCCCTGAGGGCAGGGACCAGGCTCCCAGGGCCTGGCATGGAGGAGGGACTTGTCAGTGTTTATGGAGTGACTGAGCAAGGCACAGTTTGAGTCCCAGCTCTGCCTGATCTTGGGGACCTGCCTTAGCCTGCCCACCTCACCTGCCTCGCCTGCTAGATGGACACATCCGTCACTCCGGGCTCGGAGGCCTGGTGCTGGCCGTGACTCACCCTGCCCTTCCTCTCTCTCTTGCTGGCAGGTGGTCAGTCGGGTGGCAGCTCAGCAAGGGTTTGACCTGGACCTCGGTTACAGACTGCTGGCGGTGTGTGCTGCGAACCGAGACAAGTTCACTCCCAAGTCTGCGGGTAGGTGATGGCTGGGGGTTCCACAGATGTCACGGGGAGGTGGGAGTGTAAGCGGATTCGAACCCAGGGCTGCACGCCACCCCTGCCAGCTGGTGCCTTGGTTCCTCTGGGTGTGGTGTGAGCCTGCAAGGAGCAGCAGCTTGTCCACCGGGCTGTGCAGCCCGCGGATGAGGCTTGTCCCTCCTCTCAGGCAGTGTTCTCTCCTGCGGGGGGGGCCTCGGGGCCAGCGAGGGGCCCAAGCACGCCATCCTCCGACAGGCTAAAGGGAGACATGCATCATCTCATTTCATCTCCGTAATGACCCCTTGGCATTAGCCCTGCGATCATCCCCATTTGACAGATGAGGGAACTGAGGCTCAGAGAAGCTGAAGAGGTTTCTCGGCCACACAGCTGGAAACCGGCAGAGCTGGGGTTTGAGCCCAGGCCCATACGCCAGAGTGGACATTCCTAACCCTGTGTTCATTCAAAACATCTGCATTTAAAATAAAACACAAAATAAATGCAAATTGGTACATGCAGGGTTCTAAAAGCATCATATTCTCTGCATAATATTCTCCGTCACCACTTTGTCATTACATGGGACCTCCTGCCCCTGGGTTCAACCGAGGCCACAGATGGGGCCGGCAGCATTCTGTGCATGAGGGCTTTAAGCACACCAAAGATGCAGTTTTACATTTCCCATCATCCCCATTACCTTGCATAAGCTGGGGGCACGGTGTAAGCTCTCACTCCGACAGACCTGGGACAGGCAGGCCCTATCACTTGCTGAGCGTGTGGCCTCGGAGCTTCAGTTTATCCCCTTGGGAAGGCAGGAATGACAATGAGACTTACCCTGCAGGGGTCATTGTCTGTTCTAGATATATGTGCAGTGCCAAGCGCAGTGTCTAGAGGTTGTTAACATATTTTTATGTTCGAGTAATTCATTGAAAAAGAAAAGAAATCAATTATTGCCTTTGTATAACAATAAAACAGACGTTTTCTCTGAATCCGTCAATCAGTTCTTTGGAGTAGATCTAGAAACAGCCTTCATGAAAATGTTTAAGAGACATCTCACGGTGTATTTCCATAAACCCGCTCAACCTACAATCTCTCGAGCGCGGGTTCGTGCTCCTCCCTGTGTGTGTTTGCAGACCGTGCACGCGGACTGTGGGTGCTTTGCAGAAGGTGTGGGCAGCGGCAGCTAGCTCTGAGCTCCTTGCCGTGCCAGCCCACGTTGGGATGGCACTCTCGTATTGAGCTGCTGGCCAGAAAATGGTCTGGGAATCTCATAAGTGGTGTCTATTCCTAATGGAATCTGCAGTTTTAATAATAACTTAAGTCGATACAATTTTGACAAGGTAAAAATTGCTACTTATCCAAGAAACATTTCCGTATCTCTGTTGAGCGCCTGGTCCATGCGGGCATCTGGCCAGGTCTGGGTTCTGATGAGGGATGCGACTGACGTGGTCCCACCTCGGGAAACGTAGAGTCTAAAGCAAGGGGTCAGCAAACGTCCATGAAGAGCCAGAGAGTAAATAGTTTAGGCTTTGCAGGCTATCCAAAAGCAACATAGACAATATGTAAACAAATGAGTATGGCTCACTCCAATAAAACCTCACTTATGAAATCAGGTGATTGGCTCTGGTTTCCCCAACCCCGGTCTAGAAGAAAAGAAAGACTTCAAATAATCATAGGTATATGTGGGTGTGCATGTGTGCGTGGGTGTGCGTAAATTCAAGCTGTGGTAAGTTTCATGAAGGTAAAGTCAGGGATGCTATGAGACCACCCGGGGGTGGGGGAAGGCTTCCCTGAGGCCCAGAGATTGAGAAGGGTTGCATAGGTAAAGAAAAAAAGGAAGAGCTTCTTCCCAGGTAAAGAGAGCAGCCTGAACGAAGGTCCTGAGGTAGAAGGAAGCATGGCTTTGTGGCAGAACCAAACCAAGGGCCGTAGTTCCAGAGCCCGGAGGCAGGAGTCAACAGCAGTTAGAAAGACACATGGGGCCTGTCTTGAGGGTTGTGGTTTTTGTACTGAGAATGATAAGGACATGGCTAAATTCTCCTTTGGCACAGATAGCTCCGGCTCCAAAGGAAGAACAGATTGCACAGGGGGGAGGGGGCAGTGTAGATGCAGGGAGCGGGTTGGCAGATTGCTGGGGACATCAGGATGATGGTGGCTGGACCAGGAAGGTTCCGCTTCCTGTGGAATAGAGTGGAGAGAAAGGGATGACTCCAAACGCTATGTAAGAGGCAACACCAAGACAGGGAAAGTGTTGCCGGTGGGGGGTAGGCGGGGAGGAGGAAAACAGGAGAGTGGGTTGTCCCAGAAGACCCAGCTGCTCCCTTGTTGTGGAGGAAAGACTCAGGTCCCTGTGTAGCCCTTCCTCAGGGGTCTCTCGGGCCCCTGCTGGTATGTGCCAGGTGCTCTCTTATACTTTGCTGCAAATGCTCAACTCTGTGAGACACGGGGTATTGTCTCCATTTATGGGGGAGGACACTGAAGCTCAGAGAGATTTGTGACTTACCTGTGGTCACACAGCTCATAAATGGGACTTCAACCCATGGCCTCCTGGCTCCAGGCCCAGTCTCTGGCCACTACATCACAGTTGACTCTGGACCTCAACTTCGGAGGCCACTCCTCCACCTGGGAGAGCCCTTTACTTCACTCAAGTCACTCTAGGGTGGCCCTGCCCTCGGCTAAGTGGTACTTCCAGCATCGCTCCTCCTGAAACAAGGGCTTTGTTCTTCCCTCTGTTTGCACTCCCAGTTGTGCACAGCTCTTTACAGTTTATCGAGCCCTTTTCCAGGCATTGTATCTGTCAGTTAAGTCACATGATAGACCCTGAGGTGAGGCCTCAGCATACCCGTTCTGCAGCTGAGAATACTGAGGCCAGAGGCCCAGCAATGCCTGTGGCTTTGCTATTGCTTTAATTCCCTTCTTCGGAGTCAAACCGCTGTCGGCACCAACAGCCGTGACTAACCACCTCCTGGAGAAGTCGGGGCCTCAGGACTCAGGTTCCCAGCAGGGCCCCTGCTGGACCCCTCCTCTGGGAAGGCAGGCCACCAGCCTGAGGGCGAAGGCTTCCGCTGCTGCTTTCATTGTCAGCATAAAGGGTCTGCCAGGCTGACCATGAGAGGGGTGGAGGCTGCAGGGAGCTGAGCAGCGACCCCGGGTTCCAGAGGCGGCTCCAACACGGTCTCCCGTCTCCGCCATGTTGCCCGCCTCCCAGAGCCGTGGCCTCATCTATAAAGAGGGCCTATATGCCTCCCTCACAGGCTGCCTGTGAGGATCAATGAGATTCCCTAATCGTGGAAGTGAGGGGACCCGCCAATACCTGAGGCCCAGTGGTGCCAAGTAAATAGTACTCTCCAGCCCTCCTTCTCTGCTCTGCTCTGCCTTCCCCCTGCTCCCCACCCCCTACACACACACACACACACACACACACACACACACACACACACGCACGGTTCCTCTCTAAGGCTTTTTCTGCTCCAGCAAGGTTGTCTCCCACTGCTCCATTTCCCTGAGGCTCTGTGGGTGGTGCACGACCTGTGGTAACCCCACCTCTGGGTGCAGCTCTGAGCGTCCCTGTGGCCTCAGGTGTGTGTGTGGTGGCCACGCTGGCCACAGCCAGGCCTGCCCCAGCCTCTTCAGGCCAGGCCTCTGCAGTTCTAGAACCTACTCTGTCCATAGAGCTCCTGCAGCCAGCCCATGCTACCTCTTGCCCTCCTCTCCGTCTCTCCCCAGGCTCCCATTGTGTCTGACTGGCTTGTGCAGTTTTCACCCTCCTAATCTCTCCTTCCCCTTTCTCTCTGAGCATTCTGATGTCCTACGTCTGTCTCTGTCTGTCCTTCCCTTCGCTGCTGCCCCTCAGACTTTCTCCCTGTGTGATGTGCGTGTATGTCTGTGTGTGCGTCTGTGTCTGGGGGGCGTACGTGTCTGTGTATATATGTGTGTGTGTGTGGTAGTGAGCATACCTGTGTGCTTGTGTGTCTGTAGGGGCTACATGTCTGTTTGCGTATGTGTCTGTGTGTGGTAGTGAACATGTGTGTCTGTTGGGGATATGTGTCTGGTGGTGAGCGTGTGTGTGTGTGTTTCTGTTGGGGATACATATCAGTGTCTGGGGGCATGTATCTGTGTGTGGTGGTAAGCGTGTGTGTGTGGTGAGTGTGCATGTGTGTGTCTGTGGGTCTATAGGGACACATGTCTATGTGTGTGTGTGTCTGTTGGAGATATGTACCTGGGTCTGGGGAGTACATGTCTGTGTGCGGTGGTGAGCGTGTCGGTGTGTTTGTGTCTGTGTGTGTGTGTCTGTGGGGACACATGTCTGTGTGTGTGTGTGTGTGTGTGTCG
The DNA here is from genome assembly GCF_002201575.2 of Neomonachus schauinslandi. Classification (NCBI taxonomy): domain Eukaryota; kingdom Metazoa; phylum Chordata; class Mammalia; order Carnivora; family Phocidae; genus Neomonachus; species Neomonachus schauinslandi. The sequence goes on from NC_058408.1 coordinate 106,878,890, forward strand.
GAGGTATGTATCTGGGTCTGGGGAGTACGTGTCTGTGCGGTG
>NC_058408.1:106879031-106901770 GCF_002201575.2 Neomonachus schauinslandi
CCCCCCCCGCCCCTCCCGCCCCCTCTGGCTCCCCGTCCCCCGTCTGTGTCCCACGTCCGGAGGCCAGGCCGGGGCCGGCCCGGGGCCGTGGGATGAGCTCACGCGGTGGGCAGCGGGGCTTTGTCAGGAGGGACGGCGGGGCTCTGGGCTGGGCCGTGCGCGCTGCCTCCCCGGGCTCAGGAGCAGGGGCTCGGGCCTGGGGGCAGTACTGCACGGCGTGTGCGCGCATGTGTGAGAGAGAGAGAGACGGAGACGGAGCATGAGCGCAGAGCACACTGCAGCAAACCGCCAAGTCAGGCGTCTCCACGTGGGCCCCTCAGCTACCCAGCCCCCAGCTCTTTGTTCTGGTGCAGCCTTTAGCCTGTGCGCTCGCACGCGGGAGCACGCGCACGCGGGCACGACGGTCAGGAGCCTCCCCGGGGGCAGGGCCTCGGGGGACCCCCCCCGCCCCTCCTCTGCCTCGGTACAGAAGGTCACCTGCCTCGTGCCTCCCCTCGCCCCCCCCAGAGGCCGCAGCGGGTCCCCCTGCCCCCACCGCTGCCGCGTGCCAGCCCTCAGCGACTTGGCAGGCGGCGCGGAAATGTCAGCCTCCTCGGCACCGAGCGGGCCCACGCCTCCTGGCCGTGTAGGCACCAAGCAGCAGGCAGTCGCCATGTCCCGAGGTCCCCGAGAGCCCCCTGCATGGCTCGGCTACTGTCCCAGTTTGAATGACTCTGTGTCCCCTCAGCTGACCCCAGCAGAATAGGGAACGTCAAAACCCAAAGGATGGGGAACCCGGGGCCCAGAGAATGGAGCGGGACCCGCCCCAGGTCACAGCAAGGCAGGGCCGAGCCCGGACGAGAGCCTGGGGTGCCCGCTGGCCATCCTCATGTCCCTCCTGTCTCCCTGCAGGAGGGGGTCTGTGATGGCTCTGGGCTCTGGGCTCTTGTCTGCGAGATGAGAGGCCCAGGGCTGTTGGCAGAGGGGAAACACGCAGAGAGCAGCAGGTACGGGAGATGCCAGGCTTCCCAGGAGCGTCCTGGGAGAGGTGACCAGTGGGTTTCGGAGAGAGACCAGAGAACACAGGAGATGGATCAGGGCTGGAAGAGGCTGCCCCTGAGCACTCCAAGGAAGAGGCCAGCCTTAGGGACGAGCGGAGGGCGGTTGTCAATCACCAGCCTGTGGGCTGGATGTGGCCCACAGACATCTGAGCTCCGATGTTTGGTGGTTTTTAAAAATGCATATTAGTTGCCAACATTTGCTCTTTGGGAGACTGCACTGTCAAGTCCAATGGCCGTCTTCCTTTCAACGGGAACCTTGGACCCACAACGCACGGCTGACTGGGTGGTAGCTGACCCCTCAGATGCGCTCTGTGCTTCTGCTATTGTCTTATGCCGCAAGCATTTTCTGAATTTGAGAACCCACCAGGCCCTGTGGACATGTGTTTCTGACCTCTGCTCTAAGCACACCCTCGCATCCCAACACAGAAGCCTGGCCCAGGGTCCTGGAGTGGAGCTCCAAGCAAAGTTGCTTGCTTTGTGTTGACAAACACCTGCTTGGTCCAATTTCTGATGTGCTGACAGCCCCCAGAGGAAACATTCATGGGAAGGGGACTGAGACATGCCCTGGGCCCCCGGCCAGTCTGGAAGGTGAAGCCTCAGGAATATGATGAGGCCTCTGCCTTGTCCCTCTGGGTCTGTGGCCTGCGGTCTGTGTGGGAGGCGCTCGGGAGTGGCTCAGTCCTTTGGAGCTCTCAATCCCAAGGGACCTCCTTGTAGCAACTTGTATAGCAACCCTGGGGCTCAGACAGACCCCAACTCGGGGACCCCATCCATGGCGCGTCATACCTCCGTCACACGGTTGGGATGGGACTGGCATCAGAGGCCAGCCGGGTCATTTCACCACTTGTACCCAGGACTCGTAAGCAGAAGGAGGCTCGTAAACTGCTTCCCTCTGTCTTTAAGAATTCTTGCTCCCACCTGGCTGAATGGGGGCTCTCAGACCTCCCTAGTGGTGGAAACATCACAGGTCTCTCTTAGAGGCTGTGTTTCCAGCTCCACCTTCATGACTCCCCAGGACCTCTCCCCGCCCCCCTCTGCCTCTGCCCACCCCAGAGCACGCAGTCACCTTCCCGTCACCATCACCCGGGAGGACAAATGGCCTCATTCAGGGACACCCTGCCAGATCAGTCTCTCTAAGACAAAGCTGTGCACAGCTCTGCGTGAAAAATGGCTCGTGGCCGCCCAGTGAGCGGGCGGGATTGGTGGGTGCAAATTGCAGGGGATTTGTTAACGCTCGCCGGCTTCCCCAGAAACAGCGGGGCAGGCAGGCCCTTGCCCTTGAAATGCCAGGTGGCCAGGCTGGGCGCCTTGTCAAGGCTGGGGACAGACTTCCTCCTGGACACCAGCCCCCGCCCCCACATCCGAGCTCAGCAGAGCTGGGATGTGGGGGAGGGATTTGGCTTCCTTCCTCCTGCACTCCAGGGCAGGTCCCGCTCAGGAAAGGGCTCTGGATTTCATCACCAGGCCCCTGGGAACAGACTCATGGTCAGCCCTGTTTAATGGATGAAACCTGTTCACAAGGCTTGCTCACCTCCTGCTGATTCACTGCTGTGGGAGAGGCCTCTGGGGCTCTTGTCAGCATGCCCATTTTATAGAAGAGGAAACTAAGGCTCTGATGGGAGAAACAGACCCAGGCCACGTGAGTTGTGGTGCTGGAAGAGGTCTTGGACCTCCAGCTGGTGAGATCTGGAGCATAGGGAGCCATCCCCTGTCCAAGTGACCCTGAGTGAGCAGGTGGGGTAGGTCGTCCTGGGCCAGCAGCCCCTGGCTCCCCTTCCCTCCCCCAGCTCCCTGAGGGCTGAGGCCTGGGATCGGGTGGCCTCACTCCGCTCTTGGAGAAAAAGAACAGTGGGAAGGAGCCCACGTGACAGGGTTTGTGGACACAGCGTTCCCAGGCTAAGGAATTGGGGGGAGGAGTAGCTGTGATGGTCCCTGGGGTGTCCAGAGTGAACAGTGAGGAGCCGGGCAGTGCCACGGGAGAATGGGAGAGGACGGATTTGGAAACAGCTACAGGTCCCTGGAAAAGAGAGCTGAGTATTTCAATGGCCACGCCACAGCCATTAAAAACCGGTCTCCCAAGAATTACTATACGGAAATGTTTATGATATAATATGAATTTTTAGAAGGGCAACAAAAATGGTAAGTTCAGTGTGACCTCAACCAGGTGCACAGGAAACAAAACAGAAAAGAATATACCAAAATGTCAACTTATAAATAATGGATCTATCTGGAATGGGGGGGATGACACTTTATTTCCCACATTTTCTGCGGGGAGCACAGATTCTGTTTTTAAGCAGAAGCGGCCATGGGCATTGTTGGTTCCTCTGGCGTTTGGCTGGCACTGGCAGGGGTGGAGCGAGACGAGAGTGCCCTTGCCTCCAGGCTGGCTCAGCAGTTTTCCCAGTGCAACCCTCTCTGGTTCCCCAGGAGCCCTGGGGGGCAGGCCTGTGCTTGTCAGGAGGCTACTCTTCCTGTCTCCCTCTCTTCTGCGGGATTAGCTCATCGCTGGCTCCCCCACAGAGCCGGGGTGTGCAAGGACACAGCTGCCTGAGGCCCAGCTGGTGCGTATCTGCTTTCCAGGCCTGTCCAGAAGGAGAAGGGGCAGAAGGCTGAGGGCATCGGCTCGTGTGTGGGGTGGGGGGGCTCTGGGGGCCAGGACCCTGACAGGCAGTACAGAGCCCTCTCAGGATGGGGCTGTTTCTCCTACCTGGACCCTCACAACCCCAGTCCAGAGCCCCAGCTGGGACTGCACATGCTCAGGCCGCGTGATTGGGGCGGGGGTCTGCGAGGGGAGGGGAGGGGAGGGATTGCTGAGGCTCGTGCAAGGGGAAGGTGAGGCTGCCGGAGGCTCCTCAATCAAATGATGCGTGTCGGAGTTTGGGTGCCCCCAGACACAACCCCCAACCAACATGCTGGCACAAGAGGTTTATTTAGAAGGATCCCAGAGAATACCCGTTGAGAAGCAGGGAAAGACAGGGAAGGGAAGGAGTTCAATGAAAATGTGTTGTTAAGCACTGTACCTGCTGTGACCACCTGCCGGGGAGCTCTGGGAGACAATAGAGCATGCCCCTCAGCCTGAGAGGCAAGGACAAGGAGCTGTGTATCCTGCAGCTGGCATCCATTATTGGTGAGGGCTGCTTGGGGTCGGGGCGTGGGTCCACCCTCCAGCGCTCGCCTTGGCAACGATGCCCGGCAGAGTCGGGGCACCCACAGGAAGCAGAGGGTGTGTGACAAGGCCCTCACAGGGCCAGAGCAAGGCACTGGCCCCATTTACATCACTTGCATCCTATCCTCAGCATCTCTGCCCTATTCCAGTCCTGTTCGTATTATGACTGTATCCTCCATATTATTACTCACTGATTTTGACTTTCAAGATAGAAATTTTAAAAGGTAACTTTATATCTTGTATGCTACAGTAACTGGCAGACCAGTCTCCCTTACCACATTTAGAAACTGTCAAAATCAGGACGCTAGAGACCCTGCCCTGTGTCTGGGTTGAGCCACAGGTGTCTGGCCCATCCCTAGAGCCTGGGCCAGCTCTCTGCCAGTTAAAAAAGAGGTGGGGGTTTAGGAAATTGGGAGTCCCCTTCGTGAAATAGCAATATCCCAGACGTGGGAAGAGATCTGATGCAGCCGTGGTTTTCTCATGGCGGCCTGTGACCACCGGAGGCATCTCAGGGGCCCCAGGCCCTAGTCCATACCTGAGAGTGCTCCTGTCAAGGAGGAAAGTCCTGTCCAAGGCCACGGGGGCCTAGGCGCTGCCCCCTCCCCCGGGACCCTTCCAAATCAGTTTCTTCCATAGGCCAAAGCCTTCACTCCTTTTCTCTACCTTCATGGCTATGGGAAGAATGATGAGGTCGTGGGCGTGAGAATCCCTCTCAAAATAAAAAAAGTACTAAACCCGGCATTTTCAGGCCAGGAATGATTATCGTCTTGTCCAGTCCCACTCTGTGCCAAGCACAGGGGCTACAAACATATATAAATGCACCACTCACAGTCCCTGCTCTTGAGATTTGAAATAAATGAATGGTCCCATTCTGTGGGTGAGAAATGACAGTAATCCTACACACAAACACAGCCCTTTACACAGCCTCCCTTGTCCGGCCCCATGAGATCCCCAGGGCCGGCTGATCCCCCATTTAAAGAGGAGGGGACTGCAGCTCTGAGGGTTGGGGAGGTAGCCACAGCTAGAGCGGAAGTGGGGACCAGAGCTCTGGCCAGCCCATCCCTGTTTCTCTGCATGTGTCCCCCGAGGAGTGGGCACAGCCTCTGGGGAGATGCGGGCTCACAGTTACCGTCCTGCAGGCACCAAGGGTGTCCCCCTTCAGCCACAGTGCTGTCCAGCCCAAAGGCACGTTTGGGACAGAGATGCTACCAAAACATCCCCCACTGCCCCGGGGGGCCCTGAGGATGCCATGGCTGCCCAAGAAGTTAATAAAGCCATCGGCAGCAATTAATTCTGCAGAGGAAAGAGCCAGGTAAGAGGATTAAGGAAGCCAGAGCTTTGGTTTTAAGATGGAGCTTAGCATTCCCACCAACAGAGGAGGGATTTCGGGGGATCCGCGGGCGTGAGAGTGAAATGGAGCAGGAGCTTGGCAGAAAGCGGGCGAGGTGGTGACGGGACTTCTGAAGCAAGCTTTGCAAGCCACAGCCTTGTAAATACCTTCTGGGTTAGACAGACAGACAGACAGGGATTAACAATGGTGCTGGTTCCGGTACCATCCACCTCGCCTGTTTTCAATTTACAGGGCAGGGCATCTGGATTGGCAAAAAAAAAAAAAAAAAAATCTGATTTATAACCCCCTTCAGTCATGACGTTGGCCAGCATGTGGTCAGCGTTTTCTTGGTACCTGGCCCTCACTGCGTGTGGCACCCATGAACCCACTTATCCCACATGATGATCCCATTTTACAGATGGGGAAACTGGGGCAGGGGAAGATTGAGTCATTTGATCAAGGCCACTTGGCTAAAAAGAGCCAGAATTGTGGTTCAAACCAGATTATCTGACCCTGAAGCCATAGGCTGCCCCAAACTATGAACAGGTTGAAATGAAGTCTGGGGAAGGACACGTTCATGACTCAGGATCACCTGAATTGCTTGCAGGTGGAGGCATTAAGTATTTGACAATGATTTGTCTTTGTCGGTAGGTTAAACACCCTCCGGTCTTTGAGCTTATTCTCAATCACAGTCCCGTGGATGGTGAGTAGCAGAGAGGCTGGTACATAGTAAGCATTCGGTACGTGCCAGATGTTAGGATCCCAATGTCCTGGTCGGCCCCAATTTCAAATATTTTTCCCCAGAAACCTTCCAGCTATTTCATAGAGAGGAGTAGTGGTTAAAGGTATGGACTCTGGAGCAACCTGCCTGGATAGGAATCCCACCCAGCCTTCTACCCACAGACTGTGTGGCCTTGGACAAAGTCACTTAACTTCTCTGTGCCATGGTTGCCTCATGTGATAAACGGGGGTAAAAATAATGCCTACATCATGGGCATTAAGTGGGTGAACGTATGTATCACGCTCAGAACAGGACCTGGGGTATAGTAAGTCCTATTCAGACTGTCTTAGGATGTCTCTTGTACCTGAAGGTTACACAAAAGCCCGTGCCTGACCCTGTGTCATGATTTGGGGTGTGGAAAATATGGAACCTATATGTGTAGACAGGACCAAGGTAAGTGACACCCATACCCCACTTCAAGAGGGTAGGAGGTGAGTGGGGTGATGGCCCCTTCCTGGGGCTCCAAGAGAGGCTCACATGGGGCCAAGAACACATTTCCCTTCCCCCCAAGAAGAGGAGGCTGAGCCCCAGAGGGGGGAGGCAGGCTTCCTGCAGGAGTGGAGGGTAGAGAGCTGGCTGAGGGAGGCCACGCAGGGCCAGCAGAGCCCTGTCTGTGCCTTGGGCCAGGGAAGTTTGAGGGCCTCTTTCGTCCCAGCAACGCTTCCCAAAATTCTCTCGAGAGAGAAAGTAACCTTCAAGTACTGTTTATTAAGCTCCTGCTTCATGCCGCACACTGTGCTGGGTATTTTATGAATGTCAGCACTGATCCTCACAAGGAAACAACCCATTTTATAGATTGGAAAACTGATGCACAGAGATTTAGTCACCTGCCCAAAGTAACCCAAATCCTTTGTAACAAAGCAAGGGATGCTGGGATAGATGGCTCTGAGTAGATGGATGTTTGATTGGTTGGGACTGAAGAGAAGGAGGAAAGAAGCGAGAGAAGGAGGGAGGAAGGGTGTGGACCAGAGCCAGCCCCAACTCCAGGCATTTGCTCCCTCTATGCCTCCCTGGTCGTGCCTTCTCTCTCTCTGGGATCAGGCTCATCTTGAGTGACGCCCGAGCTGGTCTCCAGGGCCCCTCTGGCAAGCAGGGTCAGAGAGGAAGATGTTGGCCAACAGATCCTGCCCTCTTGGCTCGCGTCAGCTGCCCAGGTCAGCGTGCACAGCAGAGTCAGGAGAGGCCAGGCCTGGAAAACTGTGGGTCTTGGCCTGCAGGCCCCTAATTTCTCTTGCCTGCACATTTTCAGCCACCCTCAAGTCAGGCCCAGCGATCTTCTGGGATAGGACTGGTCTCAGGACATGCAGAGCCAAGATCTGGAAACCAGAGTGGGGGCAGCCTGAGGTGTAAGGGTCCAAGCTCAGGCACCAGGGTCAGGCTGACCTAGGCTCAGCCCAGCTCCATCACTTCCATGCCGTGGGTGACCCTAGCTGCGTCTCCTACCCTCTCCTACCCTCTCCTAACACGAGCTGGCCTCTCAGAAGGGCTCTGTCCATAATCATTCAGATTAAGTCTTGCATGGCAATGCAGGCTCTGAACCCTACTTGCTGTGTGACTTTATGCAAATGCCTTCACTTCTCCCAAGCTTGGGGTCCAGCCGATCTAGAATCCGGGTCTCCTGGCTAGAGAAGCAGCAATTCTGTTTCCATGGCAACCCAGCTGCCTCTCAAGGGACCATCTGGATCACATCCCCCTGGCAAGGTGCTGCCCAGGCAACCAGGTGTTTGTGTTTTGCAGTGCAAGCCCTGCAACTTGGTAATTCCCCTCACTGGGGACAAGATGGTGGCCAGGCAGTGGCTGGAAGGACGCATGGACACCTTGGCCAAGCCTGCTGCCCTTGCTCTTCCTGCAGGCAGAGGGAAACACACCCCAGAGCTTGGGAACTCTGACCAATGACTTGCCTCGAAGAGCTGTGAACAGTTGCTTCTTTATATTCCTGTGCACATTTCCTGGCTTGTTGGGGCTGCCTGGGGCTGGACTCCTGTAGGGAATTCCAAAGGACCCAGTCTCACCTGTTTGGGATGAAGAGCTACTATTGTCTTTGGGCGGGAAACAGGAATTACTGGGGTGGGGAGGAGGAGTGAAATTAGGAGTCTGCCTTTCAAACAAGCACATAATTATGACAACAGAAACTCAGTGCAAGGGATAAACTAAATTCACCGCACCTATTATATGCAGACACTGTGATTAACCGTGGAGTAACCCCAACAGACCCACATCAGCAGAGGGTGAAGTTGAAATGGGGCGAGATGGAACCCGCTGGGGCCAGCCGCTTGCTGCGGGCGCTGGCAGCCCCGTGGGATTGGACAGTTCACAGATAGCCCGCGCTCTGCACTCACTGCTTGTAGACAAACAGTCCCTGAGGCAGCGATCTAACCCCTTTTCCAGATGGGGAAGCTGGGGCTCGGAGAAGTGAGGTTGTGCCCAGCCTAGCACAGCTGGGAAGTGGCTGGGTAGGGATCAGAACTGGGGACCTCTGCCTCCTCGGGGGCACCCTGTGGGGGTCACTGCTCTTGAGTGGCGGGCTGCCCCAGGAGGCTCCCATTTCCCCCATGCCCCGAGGCCTCCCTCTAAGCTGAGTGGAACAGTCCTCTGCCTCTCTGTCCCTCTTTCTCCCTCTCTTCCCCTCTCTCTCCCTCCCCTTCCTTCTACTCCCCTCCCTCCCTCCTTCCCCTGTCTCCTTCTCCCCCTCTCTCTCCCGCTCCCTCTCTCCTTCAGTTCCTTTGTCTCCCCTTTCCCCTTGGGACTGCAGCTCCATGCGCCACTGGGCGCCCCCCCCCCCCCCAGCCAGCTGCAGCTCAGCCCTGCCCAGGAGCCCAGGGCAGCCACTTGATCCAGGCCGCAGGCTCCAGGCCGCAGGTGCGGCACCCAGGTCCTGCCCCAGCCCAGCCCTGCCCCTGACCTCAGAAACACTGGCTGCTGTGCAGGGCTGCCCCCCTCCTACCTTCCCTCTACCCTCCGCCGCCTGGAGGAAGTGACATAATTGCCTGTATTCCCATTTCCTCCAGCCTCCCCACTCTCAGATGTGTGCCCCAGATGTTTAGACTCACTTCCTCCCAATTAAGCGTCTGCCAGGAGGGGAGGCCGGGAGGCAAGGGGCCGCGTGTGTGCTAAGGGGCTTGGAAGGGAGAAAATGGGAACCAGCCCTCCCAGGGACAGAGGGGAACTGGCGGGCTACTGAGCTCTGCAGGGAAGCCCACCGACCTAGCTGCTGGGAAGTGCGGCCAGACGCCCCCTTGGGTTGGCTGTGAGCCCAGCTGCTGTGGAAGCACCAGCCTCTTGGCGGTCTCCAGGGGCAGATCTGGGTGCCCAGCCCCTGGGGACAGGGCTCCCGGGTCTGGTTCCTCTTCTCTCCTATAAGAAAAAGAAAGAGGAGGAGAAAGGCACTGCCCCCCTCTAAAGAGCAAGGTCAGAGAGTGGGCAGGTGACCCCACAGATTGGGTCTGTTTCCTCTGAGGTTTTGGCTGAGGCTGGGTTTCAGGGTCTGGTCCCAGGCCCCCTCCTTGTGCAGAAAAGGTCGCTCGGTATCACACTCACATGTCCACACAGCCAGGAGTCATTCAAAGAACAAGGGCATCCAGGTGGAAGATACAGAGTGGATCTGGGGACCAGAGAGCGCAGCGCCCCCAATGGGGCAGCTACTGCATAGGGAGCCCCCTGGGGCCATGCTGGACACAAACCCAGAACCACCAGGGTTTCCAGTTCTATGAGAAATCTCCTGAGGTTTTTAGTGTTGAGACCACCCCTTATTTTAGACCCAGTGCTGGCTAGTCCAGCTGTGATGGAGGGCTGGCTCTCGGGTGGCCAGTGGAGGCATGGGACTTAAATCACTGGGGACCAAGACCGGGACGGATGGACCCATGACTCATGGGAGTAGGAAGGGTCAGTTGGCAGAGTTTGTGGGACTGGGTCACGTTCACTGAATACAGAAAGAGACCTCAGGCCATGTCAGCAGGGAAGGGTCCTGAGGAGCACCTGAATGGGGCTGAGGGTGGGAGGGCGGGACCTGTGAGGCAAAGAAAGCACCCATTTGGTAAGTATCCAACGTGCAGGCAGGCCCCCCTGGGCTTGCATCCTACATCCCCTGCTTTCAAGCTGTGTCACTTTAGGTAACTGGCACAACCTTTCTGAGCCTCAACTGTGGCATCGGGAAATGGAGCTAACCATACCTCCCTGCCACGGCTGGTTGTGTTGGGGTGTTGAGGATTAGATGGGACGATGCGGGGGGAGCTGCGCCTGTGTGTGGTGAAAACTAGATATCCGTCTGCCACATCCCAGTAACAGGCAAACCAGGTGGGTGGATAGCACCCTTCCCACCCAAAAATCAGCTGTGAGAGGAAGAAGGCTGGGTCAGGGAGGAGGATTCTATATGTTGGACGGGAAGGGGGAAGCAGGCAGACGGTGCCCTTTTGGAGAACATGAGGTATATAATAATAAGGAATAAATATACATAGTAGGCGTCTGTAGTAATACTGTTTTTGCTGCTACTATTACTCTCAGACGTGAATGTCAGATGCAGAGAGCTTTTGGGATCACCTGGCCCAACCCCCTATTTTTATCGGAGAGGAGACTGCCTTGGAGAGGGAGCAATCTTCCCAGCATCCGTCATCGTGCCAGGGGTGGGGCTGGCGTGAGATGATATTTACCACCTAATACTCTTTTTGTTACTGCTAATAGTACCGTTAGTCCCACAACAGCTATTATTACTGCTAATGCTACCATTATTAACACTACCATGCTAAACCTCTAATGCTATCGTTTTTCTCCTACTAGTCAATTAAAGAGTTAACTTTTATTGAGTCCTTACCATGTTCCAGATGCTGGGCGAAACACTGCATGTACATCCTCTCATCTTTACAAAAATATTGAGGAGACTCAGAGAGGTTAATTATTTGCTCAAGGCCACACAGCTAGAAAGTGGCAGGGCTAGAATTAGATTCAGGCAGTCCTCCAGACCTACATGCTCGGGTACCAGGTCAGATGCCTTCCAGAAGGAGAAAGGACGCTAGACAAGCCCAGGGTCCAGGATGAATGGAGGCCTGATGTATCTCTGGAGCAGGGATGCCTTGTGAATTAGCCCAAGGAGAGCTGCCTTTGTGGAGAGTCTAATAACCTCTCTCTCTCTCTTGCCTTGTTTCATGAAACCTGAAATTCAACTGGTTTTTCTTTAGATTTAAGTACTTGTCCCTCTGTAAATGAGTCTTTTCATTTGCTCTGGCATTTGAGGACTATTGGGGGGTGGGGGGTGCGGAGTGAGGCCAGGTCCCAGACTCAGGCAGGCCCGGCTTCCAGTTCTGGCTGTTTGCAAGCTGGGTGACCCTAGGCCTGTCCCTTCACTACAGAGCCTCACAGAGTGGGCGTCCTGTCCTTCCGTCTTGGAGGCCGCTCTGTCTGGAGGGTGTCTCTGCCCTGAAGCATCACTGTAGCTCCCCTGTCACCCCGAGGGCCTCCTGGCACAGCCCCAGGTACAATATTTCCTGCAGATGAGACCCCCACTCCCAAGACCCAGGCCAGTGATGGCAGGGAACCAACACACTGTGTCTGGAAAAGACCGGATGTAGAGGTTTTTTTAGCCATTCATTGGGCAAATATTTAGTGAGCACCACAGCATCCCAGGCCCTATGTGCCTGGACACAGCGCGAGTGAGGCGGATGTGGTCCCTGCCTTCCGGGAACTCGAGACTTGGTGGAGAGGACAGACTGGGAACAAACACCCTTCAGTGATGATGTCATTGTGATCAGTTCTACAAAGAACGTCTTAGAGGCTTTCTCGAGGAAATGACCCTAGCAGGAAGGAGAAAATCTGCCCAGAGAAGAGGGCAGAGAAAGGCATTTCAGATAGAGGGAACAGCATGTGCAAAGGCCCCAGGTGCAGAAGAAATGTGGGTTCAAATCTCCTCTCTACTTTTTCCGACTTGGTGTCCCTGCATAAGATGCTTCTGGGCCTCAATTTCCTCACCTGTAGAATGGGAACAATGCCACCTGCCTCCCAGGGTTCCAAGCAACTGAGAGACTAAAGAATATGAAGGTGCTGGTGTCTAGCACTGCTTCCTTGAATGTCTAAGGATTCCGGAGGCTGCCACTTGGCTCCTGGTTTCCAGTCACCCCCTGACACCCGAGGCCTCTGTCAGTACTGGTTGTTCCTCAGCGCAATTAGGTAATTAGGCCAAATTCAATTACACACCACACTCCCAGGTCTGTCTGGGGCCCGAGGGAGGCGTGGGCTCCCCTTGCTGAGGGGGAGCAGCAGAAGACCTGGCTTGCTTCCCAGGGCTGTGCCTTGTTACCATGCATCTCAGAAAACTGCCTGCATCCCAAATGGGGAAACTGAGTCAGGGGAAAGGAAGTGCTGCTTGGCCCCAAACCATAGTATCCCCAGGGCTGAGATCTCTGGGCTGATTTCCTTTCCCCCCTTGGGCACCCCGACTCAGGCTACTGGCCCATGGCTTGCCCCACCTTTCAGATTCATCAGGGGTCCTGGCTCCTCATCCCTCTGGACAGGCCCCCAGATTGGTGGGAGGGTAGGGTTCAGCTTCTCTGTCACTCCTGGGTTTGTGGCAGTATCCTCTCCCAGCTGCAGGCTGGCACCCAGGCACTGATCAACACTTTGTTTGGCATGTGGGTTTTTGCAGTGAGCCTACCTCCAATAAAGCTGGGCAAGCCAGGGTTCATAAATGCCTTTATGGGACTTGCTGGAGGCATCTAGACAAGAGCAACTCAGGTTGAGTTGCAGAAGGACCTTCCTAGAGACCATCATAAGACTTCCAAGGCTTTGAATGCCAATCTAGGGAGCTCAAGCTTGCACTTGATCCTGGCAGCACTGGGGAGCCATAGAAGGTTTTAGACAAGGTAGTAACATGGTAACTAGTAACAGATTTACCTTTTATAAAACCTTAGCAGCTTAAAGCCCACAGACCGAGGGGCCAGAGGCAGAGAAAACAATGTGGATGCTCTTCTGGGTGTCGAGAAAAGAGACTGCTGGGGTGGAATTGTGCCATGTGTAGAGGGAAAAGGCAGATGGTAACTCCAGCAATGCCTCTTGCCCGTGGCCAGCCTCTGGCCACCCATAGCTGGGCCTCGGAAGCTCCGTTGGTGACTTGGGGTTGTTTTAAGTGTCACTGTAGAGTTACTGGTTTCTGACGACTCTGTACAGCATCTTTCCATGGGAAAAGTCTTAACTTTGGATTCATTTCATTCTAAGATAAAAGTGGTTTTATGGGGTGTTTTTTTTCTAATCATAAGAATAATATATACTCCTTATAAACAATTAAGGCATACAGAAAATTATAAAGTAGAGCTGAATCCCCACAGACATAGGATAATAACTTGGTCAAATAACAGGTATTCAACAAATATTTGTTGAGCACCTACTATGTGCCAGGTACAGAGCCACCAGGGATATAGCAGTGATCAAAACAGACAAAATCCCTGCTCTCATGGAGCTCACAGTCTATCAAAAAAGATAGGTTTACAGATACACTGCACATACATTTATAAGAATGGACCTTAGGAGGCCCACTACTTTGGAACGGGCTTCTTCGTCTTAAGAGATTGTGTATACTGTAGCTACACTGCCTGGCTTGCTCCATCCTTTATAGGTTATTAGTTGCACAGGGCGGGGGGGGTCAGCTCAGTTGTGACAGTCTTTCTTGGGGCCTTCCCAATCAGACTTAGGGAGACCAGTGCCCCTAGTAGCAAAGAGACCCAGCATCTGCACTAGGTGTCCACACTACGTGGGGAAGCTGTGTCCCAGAAAGAGATAGTGACGTGCTCTTGGTCACACAGCAAGCCCCCAGCCTCTCTCCCAGGCAGCATCTCTCAGCTGGGGCCTTGGCCTCCGGTGGAGGGGTGTGCTGTTCCCACCTGCCAAGCTCAGCTCTGCAGATCCTGATTTCAGCATCAAGCCTCCCACTCCTTGCCCTGCCCTGGCGGCCACTTTGGATTTTCCCCAGACAGACATTCCTCCGTGGCCTGTCTGCTCACGTCCAACCACCCCCCCCACCCTCGGGAGAGGGGGAACACCTGGGACCACACAGGGGAGTGAAGGAAGCTGCCAGATTCCCTGGGCTGCTGTGGGCTGGGAGCAAGTGGCTGGAAGGGAGTGGGCAGCGGGGACAGTGTCCTCTCACTCAGGACTGTCAGGAGGAGGGAAGGAAGCACACAGGTGATGAAGGGTTCCTGGTGAACTTTAATGGGTCTGGAAGATTTGCTCTGTTGCTGCCCAGAACATACTGGGGTGCTTGGAAATGCTTCTCAAGCACCAATCCTTTCCTCTTACCTATGAGAGCACCCCAGAGCAGAAATGGCCACAGAAGCCCTAGCCTGCTACTCCGAGATTCCCTCTGCATTTTCGCATCCTCAGCTTACACACCTCGGGTGACAGGGTGCTCACTACCACCCCAGGGCAGCCCTGACTGTCCTTCTTCTGAGCCCAGGTTGGATGCCCCCACCTACCTCCCTGATGTGCGGGACCCTCTGTGGATGAGGAAAGGAGCAGAAAGGTCCAGAGTCTGGCCCCCAACCTCCCTGTGAGGAGGAGGAAGACAGAGTGGGGCAGACCCTCCACCTCCATATCCCATCAGCTCATAAAAAGAGGCAGCCGATGGACAAGAGCCCTTTAGAATAGTAGCCCTTCATATCTGTCTAGCACTTTACAGTTGGGAGAACATGCCCTTGCCAGTACCCTTGGTGGGAACACAGCATCGGGAGACATGGCCTGGGGCTCTGGAACAAGCCAGAAGTCTTAGGGCTAGTCCTGGCTCTACCACTAATTTACTGTGTGGTGGCAGGAAGCCCAGGCCCCTCTCCTCTGAGCTCCGGTTCCCTCATTCCAAGTGAGGCTAGGGGCTCTTTACTCCAGTGCTAAATGAGTTGATGATCCCAAATGGTCAAGTAGAGGCTCTGCGGGGGAAAAGGGCTGGCTGTAACAGGCCACGCAGGCTGGGGGGCATGGTGGAGTCAGTAGGGGCCGGGCGGCCTGCTTTCAGCTTCATTGGCCCCCCATCCTTGGGCCTGAATGTGTGTGTTTTCATAACTCCTTCCCTGTCTGAGCTTCATTTCTTCTTCTGCAACGTGGAGGGCATCCTCCCGGGGCCTGCTTGAGCCTTTGTCTGGGGAATGTCAGGAGTGGAATTTGGCTGCCCTGGCCCAGACGGGGAGAAATGCTGCACAGGCAGGGAGGCAGACAGACAGACCTACAGACACCTTCAGCAGGAAGGGAAATTGCCTTTCCAACTGCAGGGAGCTTATGTCAGTCCAACCCGGGGGCCGTCCGGAAGCCCCCTGTCAAAGCTCTGTCCTGGGAGAAGCAATAAAATCCCAGGACTGCTGAGGCACGGACATTCGAGCTGCCTTGGCCGTCCCTTCCCTTCAAAGGCGACTCCAGAAATCAATGGAAAGAGATTCATTAGAGGCCTGGGTGGCGAGCTCCCCACCACCTCCGGTGGCCCCTTTGTTACCTGGCCTGAGCTTCCTGTCTGAACAGACTGCCTCCACTGAGAATCCACCCTGTTTTCTTCCAGACAGCGGGTCGGGGGGTGGGGGGCAGGCATTGGGCGCAGGGCACCACAGCTCCTCCTGTTCACTCATTCATTCCTGGCCTCACTCATTCGTTCAGGCAGCTGGTTCTTGTGTCCTTCCCAGAGCAAATATCCCACATCTGCTCGGCATCCTGTAGATCCTGTCCACGCGAGACGTCCAAAGCAGACAGAAGTCGCTGCTGATGTAGAACTTTCGCCTTCTAGTCAGGAGACAGCATTAACAAGAGAAACAAGTCATAAGTGCAGAGGGGAGAGCAAAGTCAGGAAAGAGTGGGAGGAAGCGTGGGGAGGGGCTGCCGTTTGGGGCAGTGGGGCTGAGGAAGGCTCCCGAGAAGGGGTCACCCGTGCGGAGGCCTGCAGGCAGGCGGGACGTGAGCTGGGCCACCTGGAGAAGAGCGTGCCTAGCCCACCTTGGAGGATGCGTCCGGGGCACCTGCGGCCAGAAGGGCCGGGAGGCTGGAGCAGAGTAAGCCAAGGGCGGACTGGAAGGAAATGAGGTCAGGGAGGTCACGTGGGGGCTTGTGGGTAATCATAAGGGCTCTGGCACTTCACACTGCCTGAGCCAGAGCCTCTGCAGGAAGGGATCTGAGGAGAGCAGGGATGTGCTGTGACTTCAGCTTTCACAGTGTCACCAGGGGCATTGTTTTGTCAGGAATGCCAGAACAAAGTACCACCTGCCCGGCAGCTCCAACTAGACAATCGCACCGTCTCAGGGTGCTGGGGGCCAGAAGTCTGCCGATCTGAGATCAAGGTGTCATGGCAGCAGGGCGGCGCGCCCTCTGAAGACACTAGAGGAGGATCTGTTCCAGACCTGTCTCCCAGCTCGTGGCACCATGACGCCACTGTCACCAGGCGTCCTCCCGCTGTGTGTATCTCCGTGTCCAGATGTCTGCTTTTTAAACAGACACCAGTCATAGGGGAGTAAGGCCCACCCCCATGACCTCATCCTAACTTGATCAGCTGCAAAGGCCTCCTTCCAAATAAGGTCACATTCACAGGTACTGGGGACTAGGACCTCAGCATCTTTGGGGGGACACAGTTCAGCCCACACCATCATAGCATAGACTCGGCCTCTCAAGAATGGCCATCGTTATCTCCTTTGGTCGCCCTGAGGACCTGGTGTTACGTGGTTTCACTTCCATCGTACCAAGGAGGCGGGAAGCCTACAGGACTTGTCCAGGGCCAGCAGCTCGTCAGTACTTGTTTCCTGAGCCTCAGCCTCCAAATCCAGGCACATCGCCTCCCTCCGCCGCTCCTCAGCTAGCGGGGACCTGGCCAGTTCCTTCCTGCCTGTCAGCCTCTCTGTCCCAGCAGCCCGGGCAGACAGCCTAAGGGGGTGGCCACCTTCCCAGCTGCACAGTGAAAGGGCAGACAGCTCTTGAAGACTGAAGCCACCCGAGTGCCCATTTTGTGCCTGGCTCCAGGGTTCCCTCCCCCATCTTCTCTCCTCCTTCAGCCTGGCAGGAGGTTCCACCCTCCTGGATAGAGGCTTGCCATCCTAAGGCCTCTCAGAGGTGCCGAATGGAGGTGTGGGGCAGGGGTTGGTTTTGTTTTCTGAATAAAATGATGATAAGATTTGGGCAGAAGCCAAATGCAGACTTCTGGAAACACAGTCTGAGTCTGGGACGAGGGCCCTGCTGGGGGAGAAATCCAGGAAGGGGGGTGGGGTGCAATGATAGGAGGTTCTGAGCCACGGAGTTCTCCTTCTCCACCGTGTCCCCAGTCCCCCCCTCATGGGGAGCCTGGCCAACCAAAATGTCAGGTGGATGCTTACAATCACGCAGATGGTAAATAGGAAAAAGAAACACAAAGGAAATAATTGTGCTGGAAAAAATATAAAACAAGAGTCAGGGGATACAGCTCTCATCAGCAAGCTGGAGTGACATCGATGGTCCTTGTCCTCTGGATCTTTGAGTCCCATCTTAGGGCTATAACATGATGGGTCCAGTGCAGACTCTGCAATCAGATGGCCAAGTAGTTTAAATCCTTCTGGCAAGTTGTCCAAACCTCTCTGTGCCTCATTGTTACTGTCTGTAGAGTGGGAATACCAATCACAGCTCGTCAGAGGGTACAGATCACACGTTGGTACTTGGAAAGTGCCTGGAAGCATGCCTGGCAGACAGCAAACACCCAGTCCCCGTGAGCTCTGTATGATTAGGAACGAGGAGAGGCCTGGATCCAGCTCCGGTGTCCCAGCTCTGTTTCCCAAGTAGGAGTGCACCCTCCTGCTGCCCCCACGTGTGGGTAGGGTTGTGAGGCCTGGCAGAGACATCTCCATTGGCTGGGTGCTGGACTTCCCTGGGGCCTTCCTCCTTCAGGAGTGTGCAAGTAGAATTGAGGGGATTGACCAGGGCAAAGGAAGAAGAGCCAGGGGGCAGAGGGAACGGCATTATCAAAAGCCATAGGAGCTTGTGCTCTGGCCCCTCGGAGGTGGGCAGGAGAAGCCCCAGGAGAAGGTCTCTGGAGGCAGAGCCCCTGAGTCAACTCCTGCCCCCAGTGCAGTCCCTTGAGCCTTCTGGGCCGGCCACACTGGCAGTGAGACAGACGCCCCACGACCAGTGACCCTCAGTACTTGCGCTTGCCTTTATTAAACAGACTCTGGACCCTGACCTTCCTTCATGGGTCCTGAGAGGGACCCGTTGTGTGAAGGTGGACAACCCAGGCCCTACGCCCCTGCCTGTCACACTCACGTGGCTACCCACCCAGCGCCTCCCTGTCTGTTTCATCCTCCCTCTGAGTGCTCCAGCCTGCATGGGTGACATCTCTGAGTCATCGGGATCCTTGCTGAGACCTGCTGAATCAGCAAGCCCTGCTTGAGGAAGACCCGGCTCTGGGGCTCTTCAGAACTGAAGGCCCAGAAGAGCCACCTCTGAGGTTCATTGTTCTGCCTCTCCTCAGCCTCAGTCAGAGGAGGCTTGGCTTTTGTCTGCCCCCGGGCCTCCCACACAAAGCCTCGCAGGGGTGGCGACCCAGCCCTGAGCCTGGAAGCCCTGGGCGGAGCCACTTTCGACCCCTGGGTGATTTACATCCTAGGTGGCTTGACTCCTTCTCTCCTTACCAGCCTGGGCTGGGACGGGCTCCGGGAGGCCCTGCCCCCTGGAGGTTAGCTGGGGAGCCCTGGAAGAGGCTTTTCCTGCACCCCCAGGCGCCTCGGTAATCCCCTCCCCCACTCGGTCCCGCAGAAGTGGGTTCCACATGACAGGTTCCCCCAGCTAGGTAAAGAATCCTCCTGCCCGCGCCCTCCGGACCGAGCCGCTGCTGCCTTCCTGGCTGCAGAGCTGTGATTTATTGGCGGCTCTTCCTCACCAGGGCCCATGGCTGGAGGAGTTCAAACACCCGCAAGAAAAGCCACCCGCTATTGATCCCCACATCAGGCTTCCCGAGCGCTCGCGGGCATTCATCAAGGAGCCTGGCGCCGGGGCCGCAGTTCTCCCTTTCTTCTTCCTTTCTTCTGCCTCCCAAGTCATTCCCCCGGGCTGTGCCCCCCTCCCCGAGGTCACTTGGAGAGCTCGGCGAGTGACTGCCGGCAGAGGTGGAGGACGGCTTTGTATTCAGCCCCTTTCCGGCAGATCCTTATCAAGGCGTGCGCCAGGGGGTGGAGCAGGCCACTTGGGCTCGGGGCTTTTGAGCAAATCTTTGGAAGTTGGAGAAACAGAGTTGGAACGTGAAGTGAGGAGAAGCCCTTCTGAAGCAGGAACTGGTTAGAGTACCCGTATTTCTGTAGGCTTGGGGCGTGTAGTATTAATAAAGGGCTCGCTAACCTAGTGGGCCGGAGAGGGGCTAGAATAGGGCCGTGCGGGCCTTGAAAGTAGCATGTGAAAACCCTAGCTTTGGGCCGGGAGGCCTTGGGTGCCGGCTGGTGAATGGATTCTTGAAAACAATTTGTTTTTCTAATTACATAAATCTGCTGGAGGGGGATAGTATTTGCTTTTTTGCTGTTGTTGTTCTTACCTGGAGAAAGTCAAAAACAATTGGTCCCAGACCTGAGGAATTTAAATAAGCATATTAATGCTTTTCTCCCACCCCATCCTGCCAGAACTGGGAGGCTGGGGAGGTGGCTTGGTGGGGGCTGTCTTACTCGTTTTCCCAGCAGTGGCGCCAGGTCGGTGTCCCTCTGGTATAAACCTCAGCTCCAGTCCGGATTCTGGTTCAACGGACAGGAAGTGGTTTTTCTGAACTCCGTGCCTGGGGGCTGGCTGCTTGGTACCAACACTTACAGGGAATTTCAAGAATGAACCTGGAAGTTCCAAACATTTAGGTCTTTGGTGGCTCAGGAGTCACTAAGGATCAGATTAATATCGTGAACTATCAGTGCACAGAATTTCCGGGAGGGGAAGATCCAGGAGGAGTGTATTCTGGTTATTTGAAGTCCTGGCTATTGGAATTCTGGGTAATCTGACACTATGTTAAAACCAGATTAATGTTAGTAATCTGGTTTTGAGGACTTCCATCTCAGTGTTTTCTTCTGAAATTTGGGCCAAATTGTCAGGCCCCATCTGTTTCTGGGTGTCACTGCCTGAGCACTGGACTTTGGAGAACATTGTCTAGGGGATTTGCAGTGGGGACTGGGCCAGCCAAAGTGAGAAAGATGGGAGAGTCTTTATAGGGTCTTCCCTCTTGAGATCCCAAACCCCATGGGGCTGGTTGCTTGGAAGGGCAGGGCCCCAACAAATGTCTCACTAAATGACTGTCCCCCACAGAAACCATTCTAACCCAAAATAAGGAAGGCTCCTTGGAAGAGGTGAGAGTAAGCAGAGCCTGGAATTTGTGCAGAGCAGAGAAGTCCGTCTTTCCCCAGCTGCCCCTGGGGTTGGCCCTGCAGGAAGGGGATGCCAATTAATCTCTCTTACAGGAAGCTAGTTCTTGTCCAGAAGGCAGCAAGTTATGAAGTATGAATTAATCCATTTAACCAGCTCCTCGGAGAGAAAGCCCATGACAACTGCATTTCCAAATGCCATCCCCGAAAGTGATATTTCAAGTGGCAGTGGGTGGGATTAGAACCTGCTAACGATTTATGTCAAACAAGGAGCAAGAACATAATTTCTAGATAAGTGATTTGTCTCAGCCGCTTCCAGAGCAGGCAGGAGGACAGACAGTAAGGTTTAGGGGCCAGCCAGAGGCTCAGACTGAAAAAGGAGGGGAGTATCCGAAAATGAAGTCTAGAGAATCAACAAAGGCTAGTGGATCTGGTCAGTTCCCGGGGATGTCTCAGAGAACAGTGCACAGCAGTCAATATAAAGATTTTAAAGACAGTTCTGGCTACCTTTCTTTAGGATGAATGATGGGACCCCTCTTACCTTCCTAGTCGTTTGAGTTAGGTCACCAAAACATTTTCACTGGCAGGTGGGTGGGGTTGGGGGAGGGGGCTATAAAACCTTTCTCCCAAGAGGGTGATGGTAGTGGAAAGAGGGAAGGGCGCAGAGCCCTTTGGGCAGGACAGCGGGTGGGCTTCCAGGGGTGTCTCGGGGGCGGAGGGGTGGAGAGGGGGCAAGCTCAGCTCAGCGCCAGGAGATCTTTTGAAAGACAGGCTGGAAGGAAGAGGCCGCGGCCACCACAGGATGCAATGTCAGGAAGGCAGCAGCTCCCGGGGCGGGGCAGGGCCGAGGCGCGCACCGCAGCCGCCCCCGGCTTCCCTACAGCCGCTGGCCCAGGGCACAGGAACTCCCCAAAAGTCGGGGAGGTCGAGCCTACGTACGCCCGCTCACCCTGCCCCCGGCTCCGCGCTCTGGGAATCCCGAAGGTAGAGGGGCCCCTGTGCCAGGTTAGATGCCAGGTCGCCTGCTTTCTCCGCTCCCTAACCGGTTCCGAAAATCCTGCAAACCGAGGTCGCAATCCGGATGACCCAGTACCGCCCCGCCCCGCCCCTCCCCCCTTCACCGGCCGGCCGAGACCGCCCCCAGGCCAGATCCATCCTCCGCCCCCACCCCGCCGGGGACCCGCATCAGCATGACCACTTGGGAGGATTCGCTGGGGGGCGGTGGGGGGTGGGAGACACCCCAAGTCAACCACCGCCAGCGCCTTCCCGGCGGCCCCCTCAGGCGACAGCGCTCCGGGAGACCCACTCGCACAAGTGTTGCTTCCAATTAACTGCCCAGGTGGCGGGAGGGGGGGGGGTGCGGGGGAGGGGGCCCCGGTCGCCGCCCCCGCCCGGAGGCTGGAGCGCCGCTCGTCGGGTCGTGCGTTCACTCGGCGGCGGCGTGCACCAGCACCACCCCTGCGTGCAAGTTTGAAATGTGAGCTGCCTCCGATTCATACTCGCTCGCGCTCCCTCGCAGCAAAGTGGCTGGGCCGACGGTCTGCGCGCGCGAGTGAGTGCGGGCGGCGGGCTGGGGGGCGGGGGTGCGGACGGCGAGGCTCGCGGGGCGGGGAGGGCGCGCGCGAGCCGGGGCTCCCTGGAGACGCCGAGGCAGGTCTGCTAGCCTTTCATCTTCCTCGCGCGCTCCTCCTCCTCCCTCCCCTCCCCCCTCCGCGGCGCGCCCGGCCTCCCGGGGGCCCCCAGCCCCACGCGGGCGTACGCAGGGTGGGTGGTCGCGCCAGCGGGGTCCCGGCGCGCGGCGCAGGGCGCGGGCCGTGGGAAGTTTCGCTGGCGCGCCCCGTGCGCCCCCGCCCCCCGCGCGCCCCCGGCCCATCCCCGTCCCCGGAGGGCTGTCGCTTGCGCCCGGGCGCGCGGCTGGCTGCCTCCTCGGCGGCGGCGGCCCCATTAGCGGAGCCTCCGCCTGTGATTGGCTTCGCCCGGGAAGCTGGAGACGGGCGATGAATAATTGATGTGTGCGGTGCGGTAGCCGGACGGCGGCGGCGGTGGCGGGCAGCAGCGAGCGGGAGCGCGGGAGCCGGAGCGCCCTCGGAGCGGGCAGCGCGGAGCGAGCGGGCGCCGGAGCCGCCCG
>NC_058408.1:106902170-106999701 GCF_002201575.2 Neomonachus schauinslandi
GCGGGGATGCAGGCGGCGCCCGCTGCCTGCGCGCAGCCTTTGTTCGGCGCCGGCTGAACCCTGCCCGGAGACGCTCGCCGCGGCCGCTCTCGGCCGGGCCCCAGCCCCCCGCGGGCGCCAGGGTGGGACCGCGGCCGGTGCAACTTCTAGGTGAGTGCTGGGCTGGAGGGGTCGGCGCCGGGGCGCCCGCGGGCCGGGCCGGGCTCCCTCCGGGCGCGGGGGTGAGTGTGCGTGCCTGTGTGTGACAGAGGAGGGCCGGTGCATTGTGGGTAGCGCCGTGTGCTGCATGGTGTCAGCCCGAGGCTTGGCCGCGAGAGTGGCACAAGCGTGCACTGGGCCCGTTTTGTGCGCCCACAGAAGGGGCCCTCATTTTTCCTCGGGGCCCGGGTGCTCCCCCGCTCTCTTCCCGAAGGTGAAGTGTTGGCTCTCCAGCAGACATTTTACAAGGCTCCGTCCTCAATCGGCTCCTATGGCAAAAATAAGAATCGGCCAGAAAGCCTTCCACCGAGGCAGCGGCCAAGGGTCTTTAACTTCAAGCTGGTCCTTTGTCAGGTTGCAGCCCTAATGCTGAACGAGCCCACAGATCCTCACGGGCGCTGGTGATGCCACCATTGCGGCAGGGCGCCCTTCGGAGAGCTGGTGGGCGCGGAACAGACTTCTGACAAGTGTTTGCTGGGAAGCCGGCTGGAGAAGGAGAGAGGGTTTGCACTAGGAGGCAGGAAGGCGCCTTTCTGGGGGTGCCTGACACCAGGCTGTGAGGATCTTGTTGAAGGCCTTCGAGAGAGGGTTTCTCAGAAGACTGCTGGGGCTAACGGGTTGTTTCCTGGTCCTGAGCACATGGTTTTGGTGTTGGGGTCCTGCTAGCCTTGGTGCCCAAGCCACGAGATAGGTCCCAGGTCCCGGCTCCGCGGAAATCAGGAGAGACCAGGCTGTGACTTTCCCTGCCCTAACCCTTTGCACCAGTGGGGGGAGGTGGCCCCTCCTCTGATGGGCTTCAGGTAGCTGTCATTCTCAGGGTGGGGGTCCAGGACCCCTGTCCTTGACCATCAGGCCAGACTGCCAGATGGGCCCTGGGCATGGCTGGTGGCTCTTCCATCAGGAAGATTTTGCGAGGCAACTGGCAACGAGTTGGTGCTCGAGTGTTTCTTAATGGCCCAGCCTGGAGAGTGGGTGCAGTATGGGCCAGAAATCCTGCTGGGGAGTGAGTTGGAGTGGACAAGGTGGTGCCACCCTGAATTCAGGGTGACCCCAATGGTATGTAGGGCCTCAGGCCCCTCCAGTTCTGGGGCAGGATGTTCGTCTCCCATCCACTACAGAGCAAAGGGCTCTGTCCCATGGCAGGGACAGGGGTGGGGGTGGGGGGTTGGCTCTGAGCCTTAGGGTCCACGTGGTCACTAATAAGCCTGTTCCCCTTTCTTGTGTATTAGCTAAGCAGTGACTACCCGCCCCCCCACCCCCACCCACAACTAGCTGGATTCAAGTCCCCTCCTGAGCTATTTTTACCGTGAACTTCCTTAGTGAGAAACCACCAAACAGCGATGCTTTGGTGAGAATCTGGGTCTGAACCGGAAGCAGCAGCCTGCACAGAGTTTGACTTGCTTTACAAGGCCGTCTCCACTCCCCTGCACAGCCGCCCAGCCCCTCCACCATGCTCTCTTGCCCCTGGGGTCTCACCACAGCCTGTGCACTCAGGGACTTGGGAGCCCCAGTTTCAGATGGGAAAACGTGTGAAACCCTGAGACCACCCAGTAGGGGACAGAGGAAGCCAGTCTTAGCTCCCACTGGAAGGAGGCCTTGACCCTGAGCTCCTTGATGGCAGGGATCATCTGCTCCTCATCACCATATACCCCAGTATCCACCACCGTGCCTGGCAGGTGGCGGACCCTCAGTGACTGCTGAGGGCTGCCTAAGCAGAAAAGGCAGGTCTGGTGCTACTTTCCCTACTAGGGTGGGGGAGGGCACAGAGGGACCGAAAGAGCACTTGTGGATTTAAACTCGTGTTGGTTGGGCACTAAGCAGCCAGACCCTGCTCAGTCCCTGGGAGCTATCGGACGAGTCCCCATTCTGGTGTCAGCCAGTCAGACTGAGAGGGGCCCCCACAGATACTCAGCCAAAGTCCTGCCTGGGAATTTCCTGATGGCTCTTTCTGGGTCACACCCGGGGAAGTAAGGATGGCAGAGTGCATCTAGAACTGTGCTGTCCAGTATGGTGGTGACCAGCCATGTGTGCTGTTCAGGTTGTAGAACATTTGCACTGTGACAGAAAGTTCCAGTGGACAGCGCTGGCCTGTAAGGCTGGAGACTCAGAGCAGAAGTGAGGTGAGGACACTAGTCCAGAGCCCATAGGTGTGACAGTGCAGATAAAGTGATCTTCTGTTTTCTTAGCACTTTATTTTCTGACAGCTTCCCTGTGAGGGGAGTAGAGACGAGCCAGGTACTCACATGTAGTGCAGGAGAAAGCCGAGGGTCAGTTTTGCCCAAGGTCACCCAGCGAGTGGCATGAGCCCCTCCTCTGCCAGTGCTCTGCCACCCGGCAGAGGTCAGCCAGGGGGCAAGGGTGGGCAGCAGTCCCAAGCGCAGCCTTAGAGCTCCCTGAGGAGCGCCTTGGTGCCTGCTAGGCGTCAGTCTTTGTGAAGTCATCCATCGATCGGGCGGGAGAGCCAGCTCAGCCTCTGGTCCCCAGGAACAGAGAGTTCTGGGCTGGCAGGGCTGGGAGAGGGAGAGAGACTCTGGGGGAGGGAGGTGTTTACCTTGATCGACGCCGCTCTGGTCCGCAGGGAGAGGCTGGCTTGTCTCTGAAGGGAAGGACCCCGTGGGGGGGGCCTGTGGCCAGGTTCGTTAGCACCACCCCAGAGGAGGTGTGCAGACCCCACCCCAACGGGAAGAATTATCTGGGGACTTGGGCTGGCACAAGATGCCCTTTGCACCCTCCCTGCCAGGGCCTGCTGCCCCTTATGTCGTGGGGCATTTGCTTGGCACACTTGCCCTCGCTCACCCCCCCTCCTGCCCCCCCCCCCCCCAGAAGCCTCAGCTGCTGGAGGAAACTCTCCCAGGGCCTGACAGAGAAGCATCAGCCTCACGGGGGAGCCTGCTCAGGGAAAAACAAGCCCCTGCCCTCCAAGCACACCCAGCTTCTCAGGGAGCTCCCAGGCCACTAACCGCGGGCACGGAAGGACAGTCAGGCCACGGCCAGACTAGTGAAGGGACTCCCTGCCCCAAGGTCACCCAGCAGGGCAGGCCTGAATGAAGCTAATGCCCTCTCATGGCCTACTGCAAATCCCAGTCTGTCATTTTGAACTTGAGGTTTATATAAGATTTAATTGTGCCTTGCTTCAGTTTTCTGTTCCAGCCCTGAGGTGAGGTCACTTTGTCTCTGGCCTTGGCCCTATGTCCTGAGGTTACCGCCCCCCCCCACCAGCATCAGCCTCACTGCAGCCTCCAGCTCTTAAATGGCCCTGAGCTGACTGAAGGGAGGGGTCTGAGAAGGGAGTGGCCCTCTGCCAGAGACCCCCACACACCTGGAAGGTGGTCTTCAAGGCCCATCCAGGGGAACTGGAAGGATGAGAGGACCTTTGGCCACACGCCCAGGTTCCCAGTCCCCTTGAGTGAGGTAGGGCGGTGTTCAGAGCCCCTATGCCTTTCCCTGGGGTCGGGGTGGACTGCCCTGGGACCACCCACAGCACTCTTGCTCCCCAGAGTCTGATGTGCTATGTGTTCTTCAGAACACACCGACAGAGCCAGGCCCTCACCCTGCTGCCCAGAGCATTAGGCTGGGCTGCCAGGCAGTGGCCAAGCAGGTGAGAAAGTGGGCCCTTTTCTTCCCTTTCGGTACCCAAGCCGTGGCACTGACTTCTGCTTGGAGCTAGCTCTCAGGCTCTCTGAGCCCCCCTTGACCCCTGCTAGGTCCTACTGGCCCCGCCCACCTGTGGGTAAGCCCTCCCCCCACCCCACCCACCCACCCCAGGCAGTAGTGGGTGCTTCCTGCAGGTTTGGTGAATGAAGAACAGGGGCTTTAGCCAGGATACCCGCATTCCTGGATGCTGAGGCTCCCAATCACTTTGGAGATTCAGAGTAGTTCTGAGGTATGGCCCGGCCTCTGTGATTTGGCTTTGGTTTTGTAAAGGTCCTCCAGATAATTCTGATGCCGTTCATGGAAATATGGCTCCCAGGGCCTAGCCCTTGAGTGATAACGTCTGTGATCTGGTGCCAAATTAGTGTGAGCCCTTTGGCAAGTCACTTCCCTTCTGGGGGCCTCTGTTTTCATCTCTGCACTGAGAGCATTGCTCTGTGTCTCATCTCTAAAAGGTAAACCCCACTCGGGGAATCTTGTGCTGGGGGTTGCTGGGGGGACACAAAGACAGAAAGGCTTGGTGCTGCCTTTGGGCACTGCCAGCAGCGTCTGATGGTGCAGGGGCCGATATTCAGGTGCAGCAGGGCAAGGAAAACTGAATGAACAGAGGACCGTGCCCCACACCCTAAGAGCTGTGGAAGGAAGAGGGGGAAATGGTAAATTCGGGGCTAGAGTAGCCTGAAACTCCTCCCAGGTGGAACTTGATTTTGGAAATGGTAGGATTCGGGTCTTGGGCGCAAAGGGCAATGAATCTCAGGTAGGAGGGTGGAAAGATGCAAAGGTTTGGCAACCAGGAGAGGTGTGGTACTCTAGGGGAAAGGAGGGTATCCCTCCAGAAGAAGCACCCGAGGTAAGCGTGGGAAGTGCCAAAACTCCATGGGGAGCACACATTTTATCCTGGGGGCAACAGGGGAGCCATTGAAGGCTTTGGATCCACAGATGCCACTGGGACTCCCAGGGCTTCCAGGAGCAGGGTTGCTGCTGAGTTGCAGGCGGGGATCCATGCAGGGAAGTAGGGAGCAGTGCAGGGTCTCAATGCGAGGTCGCAGTTTTGCTGCGGGAATATCCCTGCGTCTGCTGACGCAATGGAAAGCCTCCTCTTGTTGCAGGGTTCCTGTTTTGCGGTTGCCCATGGTGGGGGGCGAGGGCAGCCAGCTCTTCTTCTGAGGAGCTCCGGAAACTTGGTGGCACCCGTCCAGACCTCCCTTCGCGCCCTCAGCTCTGTTCTGGGAAAAAAAAGGGAGATGTGTTTGTGTCTCCAGCTACCCCCCCCCCCCCCCGCAGGGGTGACAGCCAGGCCCCAGAGGTTTGAAGTCAACGAGGGCAGTTCCCTGGGACTGGAGGGGACAGGTGACAGGGGATGGCCTCTGGGCTTGCCGAATTTGTTCTCATACCATCTCAGTGGTGTCCTCTGTCAGAGACTGAGGCGGCTGGAGATTTATAGGCACCCTCTCCGCCTCCCAAGAGTGAAATCTGCTTGACAGGTTCACAGAAGATTTAGCAGGGTCTGGTTCAGTACGTGTGGGCGGGTGGGCTATGAAAAATTGGGGGGTGGGGAGAAGCCCAGGGAGGCCTTCTTTTCTCTCGTCTGCATCCTGTGGCTTCCAGGCCCAGCTCAAATGTCACCTCCCAGGAGGCCTTCCCTGGTCCCTTACCCCCAGCACACATACAGACGGGGGACCCTGTCTCCTGGCAGCCCTTCACACCCCTTTGGATGTCCAGGTCCCATCACCTGATCCCGGTCTGTTTCATGTGGCCACGTGTCTACCCAAGTGTCTGCCCCACCAGGCTGTGAGTTGCAGGACAGGACCTCCATGGCTTTTATCAGTGCTGGGTGCTTGATAAGAGTCTCTTAAATAAGCAGCCCAGGGCATAAGTGGGTCACAACAAAGGCAGTCACCCAGGAAGAAATGGAGAGGCCTGAGTTCCTGGCCCAGCTCTGGCTTCCCAGGTTGACCGTGTGACATGCCAGAGCCCTTGTCCTTCTTGGGGAACTCACCTGTAGGAAGAAGCCGTGGGTTTGTTGTGCTGTCCTATAGCATGTCCGATAGCCACATGTGGCCACTTAAATGTGTATTAGGAAAAATTAAGTGAAAATCGATTCTTAGTTCCTCAGTCACACTAGACACATTTCAAGTTCTCAGTAGCCCCAGGAAGCTAGTGGCTGCAGTGCTGGACAGGGCAGTGGTTGAACATTCCCCACCATCACGGTTCTGTTGGACAGCCCCTGCAGGGCTCACAGGGGCCTTCGTAGCTCTGCCCTTGTGCTTCTGTAGGGGGGCGGGGTCCCAAGACCTGCCTCCCTGGTCAGCAGCTCCAGCGGGAGCTCCTACCCCTGGCTTGGGGCCCCCCAGACTCCCCCCGCCCCCATCCTTTCTGTGAAGCACGGGGTCCCAAAGGACCTCCCTGCCTGGTCCCCACTGGGGCTCTTAAAATGGGGCCACCAGCATCCTTCCAAAGACAGTGTCAGGGAGTAATTGTGAAACCCACATCTGTCACTTACTGGGTGACTTTGGGTAAGTCACTTCACTTCTCTCAGCCTGTTTCCTGGTCAACAAGATAGAGCTGCTTATACTTGCCTCTGCCTGGCAGGGCTGTGTCAGGGGAAATCAGTGGGACAGGGTGGAAGGCGCTTAGCTCGCTGTCTGGCACATAGGATTGCTTAGTACGAGGCAGCTTACATTACCCTCGGGTCCACTTAATGCCCTCATAGCGGACGTTTAGCCTCCCAGACCAGCTGGGCTTTTGGTTTCTACCGAATTCCTGAGTCCGAGAGACTGAGTTCTTTCTTGTCCCCAGCTCCACCTCGGGCCTCAGCGTCCTCATCTGTGAGTTGCCCCTCCCACTGTGTGTTGTGACCAGAGACCTTGCTGTGCCGTCTGGAGGGTGGGGGCGTCCAGGGGCTTGTCGTCCCCCCTCCTGCGGGACCGTGGTAACCTGCGATCCTGTGAAAGCCAGAGGGAGGCAGCAAGGGTGTGAGTGTGCCTGGCACTTGTCTGTCCTGACAGGGGGCCGTCCCCTGCTGGTGGCCTTCAGGAGGTCCCGGTGGGCATCCTAGCTCTGCAGGAAGTGTGCATGGGCCCCCACACATACCCACTTTCGTTTCCCTCTTGGGGAAAGAGCTGTAGATCTATACCCTGGACTCCAGAAGCCCTCTGGGTGACTTGCACAAGAACCTCCCCCCTTTGAGGTCCGCAGACAATTTGCTGGGGTCTGTGAGCCCCCAAATTGTGTGGGTTGTGTTTTCCGGGCAGAGGGTCCCATGAGCCATGCCGTGTTGACGTGGCTCTTGGGACCACAGTAGTCCTGAAGAAGGTCGGCTGACAGGGTTAAGGCCTGGGGGTCCAGGCCTGGCTTCCAGGTGTCCAAAGGGCTTCAGGAAAGGTGCTCAGTGAAAGAAAGTTCTAGGAGCTGGGGCAGGAGGTCCCAGGAGCCTTTGTGCTTGGTGCTGGGCTCTGGGCAACAGAACAGCACTCAGGCCCGGCCTTGAGGAGTGAGGCAGCAACAAGTCTCAGGGAACAGACTGAGTGTAGGGAGGGTGCAGGGGCAACTGGGGTGGAGGCCTGGATAAGGGGCTCCCCGGGGATTTGTCTCCATGCAGAGAGGAGGTGAGGGCTAGGCATTCTCAGGGAGGGTTCCACAGTATGGGGCAGAGGGGAGGGGTGTCAGGTGGGAGGGGTATGGCCCTCCTGTGGCTCCCCCATTATGGGTTGGCAGCCCTCAAGTCCTCAGAGGTCCCCCTCCTGAGCCTTGCCTGCCAGCATCCCCCGCACCCCCTCTCCTGCCTCTTCCACACACTGGGACTGGAAGGGACATACTTTAACCCTCTCTGAGCCTGTTTCCTCTTCTGTCAAATGGGCAAATAGTGCCCATCTCATAAGGTTGTAGGAGGATTAAAGAGTATATTCCAGCTATAGCTTTAAACACAGTGCTAGGACCCAGTCAGCCCTGAGTAAATGTTAGCTCTCCTTGCTGCCCAGTCATGGGTGTCCCTGTATTTGTGCAAGGCCCATTCCTCTGGGGACACATCCTCCCACTTTGCTGCCTCGTAACCCTCCACCGCAGCCCAAGCCTCTCAGAATGCCCCCCCCACCTCCGCCCGCCCATGTGCCTGCGTGGGGGTGCCTTTACTCCAGCACAAGCCCTGAACTGGTGAACACGCAGAATGCCCACCTCCCCAGCGGGCCTGGGAAATCCTGGAGCCAACAGCCCTGCTGTTTCCCCACTGGTGCCTCCCGGAGTTCTTGGCCAGGAGCTCAGGGCTCCTCAGCATTTGCTGAGAGAAGCTTGTGGCTTCTCTGCAGGGGCTTTGGGACGGCTTGTGTAACCCTCTGGTGTGTCTGCTTTCCATTTGCCAACAACGGGCCCCTAAAAGCTCTTGGGCAGTCCTGGGAGTGCCCTGGAAGGATCGCAAATACCACCGTGCTAGAGGCTCAGGGCAGTGGGACCCAAAGCAGAGCACGCCTTCCCCCCAACCTTGCTGGACCCAGGGCAGCCTTAACCACTGGGTCTCCACTTCTGAATGCCCCCTCCCCCCCGAAGGATGGCAGCCTGGCCCAGGGAGAGGGTGCCCTGAGGTCAGCATCAAGCTAGGAAAATGGGCAAGGGTCAAGCATCTGCTTCCCTTTGTAAGCACAGGCTCCACAGGGCATGGAACCCTCCCTGCGAACCCTCCCTTCTGTCCAGGCCACTTTGACCCTTGAAACAGAGGTGGGTCCTCTGCCCTCTCCATGCCCCTGCCCAAAGGCATAGTGAGTGGGCCTGCTCCTGCTGGGGAACAGGGAGCATCACTGCCTGGTCAGGTCCCCCCCCTTACCCGGCACCCCCGCCTCACTGTGAGCTGGGCTCCCACAGCCCTCCCCCCAGCCCCCAGGAATTAAGCCTCCCCAGCATCGAGCCTGTCAGGGGCTGATAATCCTCTCAGAGCTTTGCATGGAGTTGTACCTTCTCCAAGAAATACGTTTGATGACCTGGATAAGCTCTTTGTCCTCAGGTTACGGTCTCTTCAATGGAGATTTCTTCCCAGGTTGTGGCTTCCTAATTGCTCCCTCCTCTCTCGCAGGAGTGTGGGGTGCCCCCCGCAGTGCCCTTGGGCTCCTGCCCAGACGGAACCCAGCCTCCGGCCAGGCCGGACCCGAGCTGGCTTCCCTGGACACCTCCCTGGTCTTAGATACCTCTTACCTGCAGCCTTACTGGCCCCCACCCAGGTGACCTGAGCTTGAGATTTCTCTCTGCCACTTGAGCTGCCTCTTCCATAGAATGGGGGCCCCTCCCTTCACAGGCCTGTTGCAACAGGAGCTAGGGAGTGCATGCGGGCGTCCTGCTGAGGGCACGGGATGCACGCCCTCCGCGCTTGTGCGCTCGCCGATGTGCTCGCCTGTGACCCTCTCCCAGTTCACTGTGCAGTAATTATAGCACTCAGCACAGCCCTGCGTTTGTGCAGGGCTGTTGGATTTCTTCAAGTTCATGGCTGTAGCGCATTCGAGTTTTTATGATCCACATCCAAATGGGCAAAAAAGTATACGCTGTTATGTTTTGAATGAATGAACAAACAAATGAAGAGCTGGCTCTGGGTGAGGCACTGTGGGGACTGGAAAAACAAAACATGGTCCCTGCCCTCTGGGAGCCTAAAGTCCCCAAATGAAGACATCAGCTGGAAGGCACTGGGTGTATGGGGCCATGGGTGTGCCCAGCAGTGGAGTGACAGTGAGCCTATTGCAGGGGGTACGTGTTGGAGAATAGAAGTAGAAGATGGAACATGTGGAAATGTTCTGTGGGTTTGGGATTTGGGTGCAGATACCGCGAACCCGTGCAGTGGAACATGCCTGTGGACATGTGGCCGGGGAGGGGGGGGTGCATTTGCAAGTTGAATGGCTGTTGGATGAAAGTAGATGGCGATGTTCTTGTGGGCTTGTGTAGGTTTGCGGACACAGGGGTTGTTGGGAGTGTGTCTCCGATGCAGGAGCCAGGTGGGGTATGTGTGTGTGTGTGAGAGAGAGAGTTAACATGTTCCCATCCGTTTGGGGCATGTAGGTGCTCACATGAACCCTCTCACCATGCTGGGCAGCGTAAGAGAGAGTCAAGACCAGGCTGTGTGTGGCCAGCCCCTCCTCTCAACAGTTGTGTGACCTCAGGCCAGTTACTGAAGCTCAGTGATGCCTCAGCTTCCACGTCTAGAAACAGGGATAATAGCAGCAATCTTGAGATGGCTTGTGAGGACCCACCGAGTCCATGTGCCTGGCACAAAGGATGGACTTCATAGATATCAGTTGTTCTCATCGTGTTAGGGTAGGAGGGATGGTCCCTGACTGGCCTAGGGGCCCACGACTCTGAGAAGGTGGCCCCAGATAAAGGCAGTCACTGTGCCTGGCCCTGTCCCGCCCCTTCCCCAGTGTAGGCATCCCCTTGGCCCCCGCAAACTGGAAGATGGACATGGAGCTTGGGGAGAGGGGTCTCGCCCCGAGGCCTGGACATTTCTAGGGATATTCTTCTCCCTGAGAGATGGCCAAGGGCATCTAGCCCAGCGGCCTTCTCGGTGCATCACTCCGGGGACTAAGGGAGGGCCTAGGAAGACTTGCTGGAGCTGACCCCAGAAGGCCTGTCCCATCCTCAGGAAGATGACTCTGGACCCTCCCAGCCCTCAGGAAAGGGTGTTCCGTGGCTTCCCGGGGAAATCAGCCCTGACTCTCCACAGCTTCCTCTCTGCCTGTCTCAGGGATGGCAGAAGAATACTCTCAGAGCTACTTGCAGAAAGAGACCTTCAGATTGTTGGTCTATCAGAGCACCGCAGAGTCGGGAGACTGCTGCCTCCCACCCTTCACGAGAAGTCACTTGCCTGTCAGGGCCCCTACTTTCCCCATCTGAACAGTGGGGCTGTTAATTCCTGTCCTACCTAGCGCTAGGATTGACTCAGGGCAGGCTGCATCTCTCTGCCCTCACAGCCCTGTCTCTTGGCCACAGCCGCCTGGGCGGGGAGCAGCTGCCCCGCGAGCCGGCCCTGGCCTTTTCCTGCCGAGCCTCAGCATCCTGTCGCCAGGTCCGCGAGCTTGCCTGGGCCACTCCTCCCCTCGGAAGGGTTGCTGTGGGCCTGGTGGCCTTCCCTGAGACTTCCCATCCAGGGCCTGACTGCAAGGTGCTCTGTAAACAGAGATCGGCGGGGGGGGGGGGGGGGGCGGGGGCTGCCCCCACACTTGAGATTACAAGTTGGAGCAGAGCCTCTTCAGAGTGTAAAAATGTGCTTCTACCCAGGCAGTACCTTCCCTCCCCTGGGAGGGGGGCTGCTGTCATGACCAGCACTGGGCAGATTGGGAGACTGAGGGGAGGGGGCGGGCGGTGTCAGGGGCTATCCGCCTTCAGAGCGAGAATCTTTGTTACCCACCGGTGACAGCACCTGCAGAGGTGTGGGGTCCAGACGGGCTCCTGAGCAGAGATAGGACAAGACAGTGACCCCAAAAGATAGCCACCTGCTGGACATCCTGCATGCTCGGCGTGGACGCATGGGCCTGCGCACACATGCCCACGACCCTTCACACAAACACATGCGCACACGTACTCCGCACCCTGGGGTATTCCTCTCCATCTAGACAACCTGACTGCAGTTTCAATTCTCGTTTTAGCCAACTTTGTTTTTAATGTTGAACAAGTATCACTTGTTTGTATATCCTTCAGCAGCATAGTCCCTGGGGGAGAAGCAGTCTGTTTTCTTAAGCGGAATCCTGGAAGTCCAATTAGGGAATGATTGTCCCACTTCTAAGATTTTTCCAGTGGCTGCCTGTCATGCCCTGCTGAGCCCCTAATTAGGCAGCCGGGACACCCCAGTTCAGGGCCCAGCCCGGCTGGGGGGTGGCCTGTTGGAGGGCCAGGCCAGGGCAAGTTCAGGGCCTGACCCCAGGCCGAGGAGGGCCTGCGAGGGACAGGGCGCAGTCCCCTCCTCCATTCAAGGAGGGCTGTTCTGACTGCTCACCATCCCCCGGCCTTGACTGACTTTCAGGGCAACATGCAGGGCATGACAGCAGAGTCAGGGCACTCTGGGTTTAAGGGAAGCCACACCAGTAGGTCAGGGTGGCCTTCCAGCCCACGCTGAAACTGTTTAGAAGGCTGCTGAATGCCATTCTCACTCCCACTGCTGGGAGTTCACCCGTGATGGGCTCCAGCCCGCCATCCCGCTCACTGAGCTAACTGGAGCCAGGTCTGTGGGCTGCCGGAGTCCTGCCTCGCGGTCAGCGTGACACTCAGCATCCTGAAGCCCAGGAGAGGAGGATCCACTTGGGTGGGGGAAGGCCTCCCTGGAGAGGCCAGGCAGCACTGTGTCTGGAGGGTGGTTGAGATAGGTGCCGGGAGGGGGGCAGGCACTGCAAGGAGAGCTGGCAGAGACTCTGAGGCATGGGGCCTGTAGGCTTTGGGAAGCAAACACCCGAGCTTTTCACCTAAGTTGTGATTTTTAGTACGTTGCCCAATGGGCTCCGTGCACTTTTGCTGGGGAAGAAGGGCGTGTAGTTGAAAAAAACACATGCCTTGTAGCCAAGCGCAGCCTGCAACCTACAGGCCTGTCTGAGCTGCAACAGCTGGTGCCTGCTTGCTCCCCGTGGGCCTTGGCCCCCAGCCTGGGCTGGCTCAGTCCTGTGGTGCCATCGAGTGCCTGTGGCCGCCCCGGGAGGCATGGCCTCTCCCCAGGCCCAGGCCTGTTCCCTACAGCCTCTGGGAGGTTCGGGTTTCTGCCTGCCAGGTGGGCAGCTCCCTCTGTCCCCCGCAGCAGTGGCTCAGCTCCCAATACCGTCGTGCTCCTGCCACCTGAGCCCCCCAGGTGCCATTGCCACCCTGTTTCCAGGCAGCAGGTAGGTGGCCTTGGGGCTGGGGTGAGGGGAAGAAGGCAGGCAGATCCCAGATAGGGCAGGGAGGGTGCTCTAGCCCTGACGGGCAGGTAGGGTTGGGCCTGCCACCTGGCACCTGGGTGGTCCCACCTCTCTAGGAATGGGTGAGAGTAGGCCTAGTAACGAGTGCGCGCGTACGTGCGTGTGTGCGCGCGCGCATGTGTAGGGAGGATTCCTTACTATGTCTCTCTTGGTGTCTCTGCATGTTTGAGCAGTGGGTCTGTCTGGGCGTCGGTGTATCTGAGTATCTGACCATCTCTATCCCAAGCCTGGCCATTCCCCAGGCTTCCCTGCCCACCTCCCTCTGTCTCCGTGGGTCTCCACCTGCACCTACCGTGTCTCTCGCTGTCTCTGCATCTCTGTGTCCCCGCCTGTCTCTGTCTCAGTTCTGAGCCGATGAGGGTTCCTTTGCCATCAGAGCCACCTCCCCCCACATCGAGTTGCTCTGCTTAATTTCATTTTCCTGGGGCTCCAACTCACAGAAATAAACCCTCCCTTCCCACCCCTGCACTTTTTTGATTTAACAAGCCTGCTGGAAAACAATAGTGATTTCCGCATCGATCATAAACAGAAGTGATTACCATACAATTACAGCCTGAACCATCAGCCTCCATGCAATCACTGCGCCGCATTGTAAATCGGAAGACAATTGCCTGCAGAATTACCCCCAAATTGGTTTAAGTGGCAACAAAAGAGTGTTGGCATTTTGGCATTGTGGGGAGGGGGGGGAATGCTGGTGGTCCTGGCGGCAGAGGGTCCCCACTGGGGAGCTCTTGGGGTGGCTTCCTTGCCTTCGAGCAGGTGGCTTGCTAGGGAGAGCTGCCTGCCACCTTCCCCCACCCCATTCTTTCTGCTGCAAGTATTGCTTCTTGCCCATCTTGGCACAGTTTGTTATAAACTCATTTATACTAATGTGTGAGTGGCTAAGTGTACCATCAACTGGGACAGTGGAGAAAGATGAATCTGGGGAGAGGGGGTGTCCCAGGAGGCCTCCTCGGCTCCCCTGCTGGGCCCCTCTCCCCACTCCCATCTTCTATATGGCTCTTCCAGGTCACCTCATCTCTCTGGACTCTTGGGTCTGGCTCCCACCTGATAGCCTTCCCTTCTCCTCTCCCAGCCTGGTGGAGATCTCCCGCCAGGAACCTCCTCCTACATTCCATCCAGGGGAGACCGTTCCCTCCTACAGCTGCAGCGTGTCCCCGGCATCCTTCCCAGCTGCCCAGGCCGGCCCACTCCTGGGAACCTGTTGGCAACCACACAGAGGGTTTCAGGAGAGGCTCCCAAGGCGGGCCTCTGTTCACCTGAGCCTGCCTCTTTCCAGCCTCGGGCTTTATGAGAAGTCCACTGCCTGCTGGACGTCTCTTGAGTGTCTGAAGACCCGACTCTGAAGTTCTGGTTGTTTCTGCAGGAGGCTTGTCTCTTGGGGAGGTGATTTCTCTCTAGGGGGTGGCTGCTCCGAAGTTATTGGGAAAGCCTTCCCACTGGCGCACTTAGATTCTCTCAGATGTGTCCAAATCCAGGGTATGCGCGCATTTGCCTGTCCCATCGGATCCTCACTGAGCGGTTTGCGCATGCCTGTGATTTTATTCTTGTTTTTGATAACGACAGGAGCCCCCAAAGGTGATGTGGCTTGTGCCAGAGCCAGTCAGGAAGGAACGGGGTCTTCAGGCCCTGTGAGAGCACGCCTTCCGAGGGGCCGTCTCTCCAGCCTTGCCAGCCCTGCACAGGCTGGGGGGCTCACCTGGTCTCTGACCTGCCCTGAGACCTCAGGCAGTCCCAGTCATTCGAACAGGATCCCAGTGAGAGAGCACCTGTGGGGTGCTGCATCCTGTTCCCAGGTTTGTGAGCAGCCCCGTAAGGGGACTCAGCTCCCCCAGGACCGGCAGGTTCCTGGCGCCTGAAGCTGGTGCGAAGGCAGCTCTGCCAGCCTTCCAGACTTCCAGTCTGTGCTCAGCGGCATCCTGTAAAAGCAGGAACGATGTCCCGGAGCTTTCTCGCCGGCCCTGGAGTCACCGAGGCTCCATCTCTCCTTGCTCTGGTGGCTCCGCAAAGCTGGAGGGTGGGGCCCCATGTAGACTTGGTCTGTTTAGAACCACAAATCGTGTTGGCTGCTCCAGCACTGCTCTGTGCTGGGAGGGGCCCGGGGGCCACCCTGGGGTTGGCCTGAGGGGCTGGGGCAAGCTGGACAGGGACTCTGGGGCGCCCCTCTGCCTGGCACCCACCTCCTCGGCTCTGGCACTGAGAGGAGACCAATGTAGAGAGAAGCTGGCCCGCGTGGCATTGCACAGAGGCGAGGCTGCCGCCAGCAGGACAGCTCTGAGTGTCCGAAGACCCGACTCTGAGTTCCAGTGCCCCGGGGGAAAGACGGGGTTCGCGATCACAAAGACCTAGACTCGAGTTCTGCGCCTGCCCCTTTGGGGACCGTGCTGTCTTTAGCGCTAAGGCTGCTTTTTGTTTCAAATGGGAGCGTGCCCACCCCGCCGGACTACGAGACGACAGAGGTGACTGTGTTATCGGTTCAGGTTCTTCGGATAATAGCGGCTGTTATCCTTGGCCTCAGAATCCAGCCCTCCCGTTGCGAAGGAAAGGGGTCTAGCCTTCAGGGAGCGTTGGTCACGTGCAGAGCTTTGCACGGGCCATGGTCAGGCCGTCTGGTGTACCCCTAGCTACAACCCTGGAAAGGGGCCAGCCACTGGATTTGCTTTGTCCAGCTCCAGAGGCAGAGCCCCGTGCAGCCACGTACACGGACATTTAATGATGTAGAAAGAGTGAGATGCAATTAAAAACTCCGCTCCTCGCACGAGCCACATGTCAGGTGCTCCGTCCTCACATGTGGCCTGTGGCTGCAGGCTGAACAGTGCAGATACAGGCCACATCTGTCCCCGTAGCGGTCGTGTCGGACGGTGCTGCACTATGTCGGCGCCCCATTTCACAGCTGTGAGGTCGAGGACTAGATCAGTGACATGGCACTCTCGGGGTCCCAAGCGGAGGAGAGGGAGCATGGGACTTTGACCTGGGCCCGCAGCTACATCAACATGCCGAGCTCTCCTCTGGCCAGCTCGGAGACTTGCCCTTTCACGAGCCCTGCGTGGCCTCCCTAGTGGCAAGGCCTGTGTCCGCTTGCACCCGTGCAGCCAGCCCGAGGCCTACCCCTGGGTGGGCACGCGGGACGGTGCCTGCTGAGTGGATGGTAGAAGGCACGACCGAGTGAGCGCTGCCTGCTAGGACTTGGGTGCTCACCGAACTCCCCTCCTGCAGGAGGAGGCACAGAGCCAGCTTCTGAGGAGTGATGGATGGCCCCTCTCCAGAGATAAATGTGGCAGTCAAGGTAATCGGATTGTGTGTGACGGTCTAATTTGTAGGCGAGGGTAGGAAGCGCCCAGCCATGCCTTGCCCCAGCCGCCCATATTAGTTTAATCAAATGCCCAGTATCTAAATGACTGGGCCCCAGTGATGGATGATCTGAGCTTTGCTAAATGCTGTTGCCCTGTCAAACCAAACTTCCCGAGGCCCTGCCAGGCTCCTGGGCTCTTTAATTTGTTTTTTCTTGCTTGGTTATCTCTGCATGAGGCAGAAAAGGGGGGGCTGGGGCTCTTCTGTCTGTCTCTGGTTTTTTTGGAAGGAGGAGGAAGAGGCCAGAGCTGAGGGAGGAGTGAGATAGAGTCATCTTCCGCCTCTTCTGAGAAGCCCTCCTGGGTCACTGCAGACAGTCTTGGGGAGCCCCACTCCCCAGAGCCCTTGAACCCGGGCCTCACAACACGCTGTCTTCTGTCTCTTCCAGATTCTCCCACCACCCTGGTCTAGCTCTTTCATTCTCTTAATGGCGTATTTGGGGATAGCAGAGGTTCTTTGCTTTAATGTCAGAAAATTTATCAACTTTCCCTTATGGTTAGTGCTTGTGGTCTTCTTTGAGAATCTTCCTCAATCCCAAGGTCATGGAGATAGTCTCCCATACCATCTTCTAGACAATATGTTGTTTTGCCTTTTTTTTTTTTTTTGTCTGTGGTGTGAGGTAAGGGTCAAGTTTCCAGCCTGGTCATTCTGTGCTCTGAGCATCTCCTGTGTGCCCCCAGGCCAGGCTGGATCCTTGGAGAGACAAGAGGTAGAAAGGGCTCTGTCCTGTCCTCCAAGAGTGACAGTCTCTTTGAGCTGCGTAAGAACATAGAAAGTTCTTAGAAAGAAGGTTGAGAACAGCGTGTATAAGATGCCACCCTTCGTGTCGGGTGGGGTCTGCCCACACACACTGGGGCCGGGGCCAGCTTTTACCTTCCCGTTGTTACCCTCGTGTGGGTCATTGTTCTAGGCACTGAGGATGTGGCAGCGAAGGCAGCATGTGGAAACCCTTGCCAAGGGAGAGCTTTTGCTACGGTTCAGGGAGTAGGGCATCGGATAATAAATCCGATCAAAAGCAGAAGGGAGCTATGGAGAATGATCACTCAGGGGAGGGAAACGGGGGGAGCCGGGAGCAGGGCAGGTGTTGCAATATGTATACTGGAAAGGTCAGGGAAGCCCTCACCGAGCAAGGACAACTGGGGGGGAGGGGGGAGATGAACCATGTGGATTTCCAGGGCGAGAACCTTCCAGCCAGACATTGCCAAGGCCGTGATGGATGTAAATGACAGAACAGCTCTGGGAGGAAACCCCAGAGCCTCGAGCATGATTCCCCTGGTTGAGAGGAGCTAGACAGCAGGCCCGGGGTCGGCGGAGACCGTGTTTTCCAGTACGTGCCCTTTATCGACTTCTGTCCGTAAGTCACGTGCACACGTGACTTCTTCAGAATTACGCTGAAAAGTTAAAGAAGGAAGGGCAGCGAAGTGGAGTGGAGCTGACACCATCAGTGGCGGTGGAAAAATGAGGGGTTTGGAGACCAGCAGTTGTGGGCCCCAGGGCCTCTTCGGGTGTCCGTCTGAAATGTTAGCTTTAGATAGAGAATGCGTTAGTGTATTATGTAAGTAAGCGGTAATGGCATTAATTAAAAATAAATAGTCCCTTTCTGCCAGTTGTTTTGGCTGATCGTCCTTGGGCAGGTTCCTTAACCTCTCTGAGTGCCAGTTTCCTCCTAGAAAATGGGAGTCGTGATCCTGACATCACAGGACGGTCAGGAAAACGAACGGAGCAAAGGGATGTGTCGAGTTTCTGCCTGGCTTGCAGTTGACCTTCACGAGGGCATGTCCCCGCATGGCCTGGCCCTCTTCAGGGCAGAGGCAGAGAGTAGATCCCTGTCCTCAGAGCCTCCAAGGGCTTGAGATCCTAGGAAGGCCCAGGCTTTGCATTCCAGCTCCCTCAGAGGCAGCTGGATTTGCTCCGGACCCCCAGGCCGATGGCCATCCAGACCCCGGGGTCCTGCTAGGTGGTCAGCTGTGTGACCAGCAGGCCCTCAAGCGCCTCCTCAGGATCCAGCTTGCCCAGCCGGGGCCTGCCGGGCTAGGACCAGTCGGTCAGCTGGCTCCGACGCCCCTCCCTGCCCCGG
The DNA here is from genome assembly GCF_002201575.2 of Neomonachus schauinslandi. Lineage (NCBI taxonomy): Eukaryota > Metazoa > Chordata > Mammalia > Carnivora > Phocidae > Neomonachus > Neomonachus schauinslandi. The sequence goes on from NC_058408.1 coordinate 106,920,360, forward strand.
TGTTTCCTTCTCTCTGGGTGCTGTGTTCATTTTTCATGGCTTCCATCAGAGGCAGAAGGCAGAGAGCCGTTTCCTGCAGGGAGAGAGCAGGCGCTGGGGTGGGGAGTTGGGAGGCAGAGCTGTGTGGTGATTAAACACTGCAGAGACCTCAACTAATGACGGCTCCCTTCCCCAGCCGCTTCGGAAGAGAGACACGGAGCCAGGCCTGGACCCAAGGCGGCCCAGGCTGCTGTCTGCCCCCCGCCCGCCTACCTGGGGCCGCCTCCTGCGAGTCACAGCCATGCTGGGCCCGGCAGGACCTAACTCCGTCCTTCCAGCCACTCTGTGAGGCAGACCCCAAGGCAGAGAGGGCTCAGGGCCGCCCAGCCAATGTACTAGCAAGTTCTGGGGAGACAGGAGTAGTCGCCTCACGGAGTCCAGGCTTGCGTGAGACAGCGTGTGCCAAGTGCTCAGAACAGGGCCTGGCCACAGTACGGGGCCACTGCCGGGGTCGCCCTAGTACACCTTCGGAGCAGGTAGGAGAGATTGGCTGGCGGGCAGGAAGAAGGAGATGCATAGATCTGCCAGGGCGTTGCCTACTAGCTGTGGGCCTGCGTAGGCCCACAGCTAGTAGAGAAAACCGGGACTCACCCACTTTGGACTCCCTGCCCAGTGTTCTTTCGCCTGTACCAAGGCCAGGGAGAGAGTCCAGGGTCAAACCTCCAGCGCCTTGAACGTAACAACTGAGGAAGTCAGCACCAGTGTGGGAGACCATGTGCCAAGCACACAGTTCCCCTTGGCCTGAGAGCCTGTGCGCGTTCTGAACCCAGAGAGGGAAAGGGAAGAATTATTCCTTCTTTCTCCGTTCATGCAGCAAATGGCCACTGAGCTTGCCCCTCGGGCTAGAGCAGTGGTTCACAAAGTGGGGTTCTCGGACTAGTGGCATCAGCATCACCTGAGAACTGGCTAGAAATGCAAATTTGTGGGCTCCATCCCACCCCCACTGAATCAGACACCCCACGGAGGGTGAGGCCTTCCAGATGATTCTCATGTACCAGGCAAAATTGGGAACCCCCGGCCTGGAGACCTGGTGGTTCAGTCCTGCCCTGGGACCTCAGCATCCAGGACACCGATTCACCCAGACATCCCCCAGGTGTGTTACACTCTGAGAAACAGGTGCAGCCAGGAAGCACTATATGTAAATGGAATTCTTATAAATGATTATTTTCATTGCAACAAGGCAGCTGGATATTTAAAGAAACCTCACAGAGAATCATTTCATCTCATAAAGGAGTTTCTGCAAAGAGAAAACTCCTCTCCCGTTTCCTGCCCACCCCCCTCCCCAGTGTTCTAGAAATTCAGTCTCTAAGTCATATTTTCTTTGAGTTGGTGTCCACCTCTCCATAACCAAAACAGGTAGACAGTATGACAGAGAGTCGCCAGAATGCACCAGGGGCCCCAGCAGTCTAGGGAAGCCCAGTGGAACCAGTTTGGTGTTTCAGGCAGCCAGGTTACCCACGACCACCCCCTGCTAGGCACCTGGAGAGGTGGTGACAGCCAGGTACCGGTGGTTTCCAGGGTTCCCTCAAACATCCACATACACAGGGTTTCCTAGAAAAGGAGTGATCAATCAGGAAGCCAAGACAGGAATGTGAAATGTGTGGGTGATGGGCTGCTCTTGCTGGATACACGGATAAGAGAAAAAAAAAATCCTGCAACATGGTTTTGGATAGAGAACCCACTGGAAGGTTGTCATCTCCCACAGCGTGGGGCCAGGTCACCTGCCCCTGAGCTAAAACACCTGCCTGATTTGCCGAGTGACTGCAGTTGGAACAAGAACCTGTGTCTACCTCTGAGCCACCTGCCTTGTGGCTCAAGCTTTTCGCACAGCTCAGTCTCCCCTTCACGAGCCCAAGCTGGGGAGGATGGAGGCATGGTCTGCCTCTCTTATGCTGTGCACCTGAGATTCTTGCACGATGATGAGGTCCCTCGGGCAAGGGAAGCAGAGGAGGGTTGGTGGTGGCCCACGTGATTCAAGGCAGAAGAGCTGGGGGTCTGGTCAGCAGGTTGGTCCTGAACTCGCTCTCTCAAAGAGCAATGAGTGACCTAAAGCCAATTCTCAGTAGTCAAGTGCATGGACCAGGCAAAGTGCCCCCCGCCCCAGATCTCTCTCTTGTCACCATGGCACACACACCCTCAGTCACTCTAGGGCTGGGGAGTTTTCCAGGTGGTTCCTTAATAGAAACAGAGGTGCCCTGGGATCAGCACCTCCCCAAGGCCTGGTCCCAGGATCCCAGGCTGGTCTACTGTGGCTTTGTGAGCCCAGGCTGGGTGAAAGGGAATCTTCATCTGAGGGTCCTGGTGTTTGTTGCTGGCTCCCAGTCCCATGAGGATCAACAGCCTGGGTGTGGCCTTGGGAACCAGAACTAATAGTGGGGGTGTACAGCCAGGCCTCTCAGCACTGACTCACGGCCATCTTGCCTTCCTTGAAGGTGGACACTCATAGTGTTTAGATTCGGCTTTTGGTTGAGCCTGGGAAGGGCCTGGCTTCACTCCGACCTCTCCTTAGGCTGGGAGCAGGAGGACCCAGACCAACTGCCAAGCACTGAGCTGGGAAGCCTCAGGAAAGCCAACTACTCAGGGAAGAAACTGATTCCTGTCACCACCCCCGCCCCACCCCTCTAGCTCCCTTAGAGTGAGCAATGGGCAGTGGTGTTCAGGCCCCAGGGGAAACTATATGTACAGGATAGAAACAGGCTCTCCAGGTAGCTCCTGCTGGAATGAGGGCTCCCGGGGGCACGCTCTGTGCCTGTGGGGCCCGGGTCTGGTCTTGCAGACCCACTAGGGGCGTCATCCCCTCGCTGTCTTAGGCCTCTGGGCTCTCCTCTGCCTTGTTTGGGTGCTGCCTTGGAGCAAGATGGAACTTCGAAGACTCTCGACTCTCAGGACCCTCCTCCCAATGGCTATTCTGGTCAAACCTTGGGTAGCCAAAGGGATCTGTCCTGTTGGAACCCATGTCCTCCCAGAATATGGGGGTGGAGGCGCAGATGCACAGAGGCCACCTGGCTTCAGTCTGTTGTGGGGACGACTCAGGGCCCTTCTCCCCTTCCCAGCATGCTTGCTTTGCTGTTAATGCTCTGTAATTTTCAGCTGAGGTGGTCTAGATCCCCACCCTTACTCTACTACCAGCCAGTATCCCTGGGGTAAGAGGAGAAAGTCCTGCCTTGGTCCCAGCCTGCCACAAGCTTGGTGTGCCTTGAGCCAGGATCCCTAGCTTCTCTGTGCCTGCCCTTCGTCACTAAGATGGGGGCTGTGACTGCCCCACGCCTGGGGAGTTCATGCGGTCCAGGGGGCAGAGCGAGGGGCACGGGACACAGTGACGGCTTGCTGCCAGCAAGCCTCAGCGAGCAGCACTTTGGCCCGCGCCCTCTGGCCAGGCCCACCCCTCGGGCTGGCAGGACTGAGGAAGCACCACTAAGGAAAAGGGGGCAATCTCTTTCTGATGTAAAGAGCCCCTTGAGCTGGTTTTGGGGTGTCTTTACAATTAAATGGGTTATCCTGGAAGGCTCCAGATGGTGGTGTGAGATAGGCAGGGAATTTTCCAGGCTGGGATTTTCTTAAAGCCCACAGACAGGCTCAACCTGTCGGGCATCTCCTCCCGGGTCTGACGATCCTGCCGGGCAGGATGAAGGACGGCCGAACCGGTCTGGGAATCATTCCTGCCAGCTCTGGTTCTGAGGTCCCCTGGAGTTCAGTTCCCAGGGTGAGCTCACATGCCTTGAGACTCCCAGCTCCTGCCAACCCAGGCAGCCCTTGGGGAGGGGGGTGGGAGCATGTGAGGAGTGTTCTGGGAGGAAGGGCACAGCCCAGAGGCCCTCTCTGGCCGGCCAAGGACCTGAAGGGACGGAATGAGGAGCACAAGGACGGAGGTAGGGCCGGGCAGGGCAGGCCGTAAGGCTCTATGCACACCCGGGGCCAGCCGTACCCCCAGCCCGCTCGGTCCTCCCTGCACGTGGGGCCCGGGCGTGTGCACAGGCGCACATGGAGGGGGCGGGGTCACTGGCAGCCGGAGGGCCCGCAGATGACTCCTCCTTGTTTTGACTTTCTTGGCCACCCAGCGATGAGATGACAGAGCAGGGAGCAGCATGGAATGATCCCGCACACTGCCCTCGGTGTGCTCCTGCTTCCGCCGGTACAGTGGTACGGCTGTTTGGCAGGAGAGTAAGATTTCCCCCCCAGGAAAACATCTCTTGTTTCACGGTCCACAGGTCAGCTGTCAGGGCCACCGAAGTCCAGCCTACAACCCCCCAGGAGCAATGTTTTCTGGAACCGGCAGGAAGTCTTAGCCCCTCAGCAGCCCCAGCAGCAGAGACCGTAGCGGCCCCCTCCCCGGCCCCCCTGTGCCCCGGGTCCTGCATGTGCTGGTCCTCAAACCTCAGCTCATCCGCTCCCCACTCTGGGCTCCTGGCTTTATTAAATGGGGTACCTGGGCAAGGTGAGATCTCTGGAGCCCTTTCCATCTGTCACCCGGGGAGGGGGGGATGGACGTGTCCAGACCAGACAAGAGGACAGGCAGCCCCTCCCATAGCCCCTACAGGATTGAGAAGGCCGGAGGCTGGCCTCAGCCCTGAGAGCCATGACCCCATTATGAGACCAGGGTTGATTCACGGAGCTGCATTCTCCAGAGAGCGCGACACCTACCCCCGCTCACTTAGGGCCCAGAGACAGGAGGAAGTTGCCTGAGATCACACAGGAAGTTGGTGGCAGGCCCGGGACAAGAAGCTGGGATGGTGCTGAATCATGGGGCGGGAGGTGGGCAGGAGGTACAGAGCAGCCTCTAGGGCTGTGCCTGTTCTCAGATCTGTGACATCACAGACTCGGGGGGATGAGAAGGAAGCCATGCTGAACTAGCAGCGGGGTCACTGTCCTGTAGCGTGAGTGTGGTTGAATCACCTCCTCTTGGGCTTCCCATTTCTGCTTCGTAAAACACAGCCAGCCTCATCCTTGGCCAGGCCCCTCTGGGGGTTTGTGAGGCTCGGCGGGGCAGAGGGCACCAGGCAGGTGAGAAAAGTCAAGGGCTGTCTCTGCACCCTCATGATCCCATCAGGCTCTCCCTGTCCCCGCCAGGGTGAAATCACCCCATTTCACAGGCATGCACATGGGGCCCCCGGCTGACCCACTGGGTCCATGGCCACATTAGGGCTGACACCCGGTCTCCTGAGACCCAGCAGCCGCTGACCCTGGCTCTGCCCCTTTGTGGTCATATGCATCCTGTACTGTTTTCTGGGAGGAGATGACCCAAGACAACTGACAGGGAGGGGCCCCCTTTTTCCATTTCCAGGGGACCCAGCAGAGGTGGGCCCACTGAGGAGGACAGGCAGAGGAACAATCCCGTGGATAGCTCTGTTTCAGGGGTCATGGGTCAGAGCAGGAATGCTGACCTTGGCTTCTGTCCCTCATCCCACCTCCTGCTAGACACGCAGAGGGATGGGGACTGAGGAGGGGTCGAGGGTCTGCCCAGGCCTCGCAGCTGACCCACAACCTTGTTTGGGGCCAGAGGAGAGGCTCTTTGTCAGCCGCTCTATTGGCCCAGTTGAACAGGAGGGCTGCAGAGGCCACCCCCCCCCCCCCCCCCCCCCCCCCCCGCGCTGGGGGGGGGGGGGGCCCCCCCCCCCCCCCCCCCCCCGCTCCCAGGCATTCCTGAGGAAGGGGTCTGCCCAGACTGGCCACCTGCCCTATGTGGCGCAAGAGCTGGGTCAGAAGTGAGCAGCTTCTGGGGCTCAGCTACGTGGGGGCCTGCCCTCTGCCTGGTTCAGAGAGTCTGGCAGGGAAAACGGAGGGTGTGGGCCCAGCTGAGAGCTGGGGAGTGAAGCTGCCTGCCCAGGGAGCACCGAGCGTGAAGAATGTGATGCAGGGCTGGGCCGAAGGCGTAGACACATTTTTGTGATCCTCTTGGAGATGAGTGAAAGGAATTGTATTTTATTTGAGCAACAGCATGTAGAAGGGGAGACCGAGAAGCCTCTTAACTCTAAAAGGAGCATGTGCCTGGTAAGAAAACCAGAACAGTTTATTTGTACATAGTCCTTCCTGGATGCCAAAAATTGTACTACCATGTTATGTGCATTAGCTGGTTTAATCCTGACACTTTAGGAGGTATGTAATGTTTATTCTCCCCATTTTACCAAAGGGAAAACCAGAGCACAGAGAGGTTAAGTAACTTTCCCCAGGTCACACAGCCACCAAGTGGCTGAGCTGGGATTTGAACCCAAGCTGCCTGGCCCCAGTGTGTGTGCTCAGCCCCTCTGCCTTTTGGAGGCAGGAGGTAGTCAGTATTTTACCGCTTCTGCATTTCCAGCTGAGACTCTGGCACAGGACTTGCCATTTCTTCCATGTGATTTAAAGCTTGGGTCCTTCTTTCATCTCGGGCCTCTGGACAGAGGTTCCTCTTATTGTCTTCCCACTTTACAGATGACACGGAGAGACCAGTCCACACCCGAGTCATGTCAGACTCCGTGGCTCCTCCCCCTTCGCCGTCCCCTCCCAGCCCCTCACTACTCTTCTTCTCGGCTCTGGAGAGTGTCTCTTCCCCAGGCAGCGGTCCCAGGGGCCAATGGTTGGGAGATGAAAGAGGAAGGTCAGAGACTGGGAGGGCATGGCCTGGGTCTGGAGACAGGAACAGCATCGCCAGGGAGCCCTTGGCCTGCCCCTGTCGGGTGGACACCATCAACGTGAAGGCCAGTGTCACACCATGAGCCCGGAAAACCCAGGGCTGCAGCCAGCCTCCCAAAGTATAGGAGCTGATGTAGTTCCTATAATCTGCTTACCTTTCCTTCCCCGTTTTGGCACGGCCCACCAGCGAGTATGCATGTCACAAAACAGGTGTCAGTTACTCAGACAGATGGTTTTGGATGACAGCGCCCACCTCTGGACACATCATGATAGGATTCCATGCTGGGCTGATAGCTGCTGAGGCCAGGCCTCTGCCCTCGAGGAATGGGGGGCTGCTGGCAAGTTTAAAAGCCACAAGGAGCCTGTCGCAGATTTACCCTGATTGTCTGGCTCTTGGGTGCAGCGAGCGCTGTCTGTCCAGCCCTCCCATCTTCCGTGTATTAGGTTCTCCAGCTGTGATTCGTTTCAGTCCATCGGTCGGGTCGGTGCGTCGCCTGTGCCAAGGGCCGTGCTGGGTGCTGGGGTTGCAGAAGCGAACCCCTCCGATCCCGTCCATGGCCCATGGGGCTCATGCTCTCGCGGGACAACGGCGCACCTTTCCCCTGGGGTAGCCCGGCTCTCTCACTCATTTCTGCATCCATTGAGCACCTACCATCTACCAGGCTGTGTGCGGCCTCCGGAGACACAGATTGGAAAAGAGGTGATCAGAATACATTTATGGAAAAATTCCTCTGGCCACCTTGCAGAGTGTGGGTTGGCGGGAGGCAGTTTTGGAGACAGAGATAAATGAGGGGCCGGGCTTTTCATAATTCAGAGGAGAAGGGACAAGGCTGCAGAAGGTGATTGGAACAGGCAGGAATCAAAGGGGACATGCTGCAGAGATGATCAGGCTGCAGTGGCCCCCACGTGGGGTGGGGGAGGGGGGCGTCCTCCTGAGGTGGCTTGAGGTGCTCCTGGGGCTTCGGGGAGCATAAGGGGACAGGAGGAGCTCAGACATGGGCTGGGGGTCAGGAGGAGACCCACATGGAGGCCGGTACTTCCTCCTGACTCGCCAGGCAAGGCCCCCCAGGGGCCCATGCCAGAGCTCCCCGCTGGGAAGTGGGGTGTGCTCCTGCCACTTCGAGGGTCCTGCGTGCATTTAGAGAGCCGAGAGCACGGAAACGTGTGAAAATGGGTCCTTCATACTTCTCACTGAGCAGTGGACTCCACCGTCATTCTCCCAAGGGTTCTTTGTGCCTCAGCCTGCAAGGCTCTTTCCTCACCCCCTTCCTCAGGGCACACCTGAGTCCTGCCCCATCCCCGGGTCTCAGAAGCCCCTCCTTTCTCCCTCCTTCCCTTTCTTCCTCCCTCTCTCTCTCTCTCTCTCTCTCTCTCTCACACACACACACACACACACACACACACACTCACAGAGTTCCTCTGTTCTCCAGCAGCCTTTTAGCCACTAAGATGCTCTTTGATACTTAATACGCCTTTGTTTCATTTCGCATGTAGCTTCCCCAGGCTGCAGTGCATTTGATAATTCTCCAGCAGGGCCCTCACATCCAGGTCTCTGTGCCCTCCCCCTTATGCCCCCCAGGCCGCTCCCATCCCTTCCCTATCCCCAGACCTTCCCCAGAATGAGCAGACCAGGCTTCTCGCTGTCTGAACATCCCCGGCTCACCCCCATAAAGAAGGAACGCCTTGTTTCCTGTGGCCACTTGGCTGCCTCTGGTTCCTGGCTCCTTTTCAAGCTGGAGTCCAGCCTGGCAAGGGGCAGCCTTTCTCCTGTGCCCGGGTGAGCTTGCTTACCCCTTTGATGCTCCAACTCCCAGACCCCCAGCCTCTCTGCCTCTCCGCCTCTCCTCCACCCCCACCGGCCCATTGTCTGCTGGCGGCTAGCCCTGCCTGGAGAGTACAGCTCTACCCTCCCTACCTGGAACTGGGTGATTCCAAATCTTGCCGTGCAGCCTCTTCTCCCTACCCCCGCCACTCCCCTTGTAAGACCAGCCCGTCCCACTGGTCCATCTAGTCAGCCCATCCTGGGTGTCCCCTCTGCCAGGAGCTGCGGGTACAGAGACAAGTGCAGGGCCTGTCACTCTCCCCAGGGAGGACACATCAGGGACAAGCCAGGACTGAGACGCTCTAGAACGCCACTCCAGACCTGCCCTGACTTTGACATCTGGTTCCTTTTGCTTGTCCCTCGAGCATACTGTGGTGGCTATTGTCTGCAGGGGGAGTGGCCAGGAAGATCTTGGGGAGCAAATGTCTGCAACTCTCCCTCCCTGCCCTCCTTCAGACCTGAATCCTGTGCCCTCCTGATGCTCGGACCTGGAGCTCATTTCCATTTCTCTTCCGCAAGAGTTCGTGCCACCTTAGCCATGGCATCTTCTGGCGCCGGGGTCCCTAGACACATCTACTGTATCTCATTCATAGAGGACGCCCCCCATGGTCATACACACCGTTTAATGTACCACTAGGAAGGAAGTCATGCCACGAATCACACCACGACGTGGCATCGACTGTAAAACACGTGCTGTTGGCAAATGACCCTAGTTGTTGAAGTCCGAGGCGGGTCTGCAGTGGGAATCCTGGTGTCCCTGTGGCTTCCTGGGTAAGCTACAGAGACAATGCAGGCAGTGGTCAACCGTCATGTCTTCTCCCAGCCGGGATCCACTGACCCTCAGGGCTGCTGCTTCCCCTGTGATGTGGCCATCTGGAACTTGGCTGCTAAAGACCATGGCCCAAGACAGAGCCAGGTGAGGTGCTGCAGCCTAAGGGTGTTCAGATCCCAAGGAACCCCTCGTTGAAGATGGCTGCTTGTTGGGCCAGGAGTCCCATGGTGGATCCTAGGGAAGCCAGAATACCTCTCTTCCAGACAGGTCTGTCTGTCCTTGTGTGGCCCCCGACCCGCCTCTGTCTGGCAGGCTTCCTGGCTCTCGGACAGGAAGCCAGAATACCTCTCTTCCAGAATACTTTTCCACTGGCTGAAGTGAAGGCATAACTGCCTCTAAAGGGGGAATTGATTTTTGCCTTCTGTGTCTCAGGCAAAGCAGGGCACATGATATTGTCCTCACTTTTCCCGTCAGTACCCACTTCAGTGGCTTGGGAAGGGGGCAGGAGGAAGGGGCCACTTGGCAGAGCCCACAGCCAAATGGGCAGACAGGCCTAGTCATCTGCTCTGGGGCTTGGGACTTACCGACGCCGTGCACCCAGCCCGGCCCCGGGGACTTCTAGAGCTGCACATCTCCCCAGGTCATTTGTCTCTGTTGTACGGTCCCAAGTGGCCAGAGACACCAAAGTTCCATCCTGGTGGTCACTTCTCTACTGACCAAGGTCAGTAATACTAATCGTCACTGTAGCAAACACGTGAATAGCCCCAAGTAGTGCGGTCCCCGCACTATGTGATGGTAACTCAGCTCATCCTTACAACTATCCTACCAGGTGGGGAGTAGAATTACCACCACCCCATCTTAGAGATGAGAAAACCAAGGCACAGGAAGGGTGGGCAATTTGCTCAAGGTGCCACACGGTGGTGGAGACTGAGCTGAGATCAGGTCTCATGGATTGGTTCCAAAACCAGTGCCTCATCAGCTCTCCCAGGCCTATGTGAAGGGCGTGGGATTGACAGGCTGCTTTTCTGGGGCTACTGTGGGTTACAGGGTTCCTTCATTCCTGTGCCCACCCTCCCTCCCGTTCTGGCTTCTGCTTGGATACCCTTGCAGTTGACTGACAATGCTAATTTATAGCTCACGTCCACTCCCCGAGGCAGGCAGCTCCTGTTAAGCCCATTTCACAGATGGGGAAACTGGGTCTCCAAGCCTGTGTGAAATCCCCCAGCCAGAGAGCGGCAGGACGGGATCCAAGCCCCTTCACCTGTGGGACTACAGAGCCAGGACACGTAGCCCCCACTCCCCGTGGCCTGCCTACCATTGTCCCCTCCCCTGCCCTCTCCTGGGGTGGCATAGGCACTGATGCCTATTGGGGCTGCCCTGACACCTCCTGGAGGGGGCAGGGCTGGCTTCCTGCTGTTCACAAGGTGCTTTCCTGCCGGTGGGAACAGGGAGCATTCGCAGACCCTCACCTGCTGTCCAGAGAGTGCGCACAGTGCTTTCCCACCCTCCATGCTTATTACATCAGATACTGTTCTCAGCACCGTGTAGGTGTTAGTGTCATTCCAGTGTCACAACCGATCTAAGGAGCATTAGCGTTATTAATTGCCTGTTTAACAGATACAGAAACTGAGGCCCAGAGAGCCTGTGTAATTCACCCAAGGTTGCGCAGCTCTCAGTGCTGGGACCCAGACTGTCAGGGTTAGTGGTACTCCCAGGACCAGATGCAGGGCTGGCCGTGGTGGCTGTCCAAGCAGCAGGAGGGCCACTCCTGCCCCTGCCTTAGCCCCTTGAGATGGCTGGTATCTCTTCCTGAAACTCCGCCCAGCGCGGGCATCCTCGTGCACGCCGCACCGTGCCTTCCCATCCCTCCCACCCCATCCAGGGACTCTTCATGCCTGGCATCCCTCCCGAGCCCCAGAGCCTGTGCTCAGTGGCCCCTTTTCCTTCCCCACCGCAGAGAGGGCCCAGAGTACAGACCCACAGGACCCGATGGACCCGCAGGCAGGGCCGGCCCCATCAGAGCACGCGTGCTCCACTCAGCCCAGATGCAGGCACGATGCAGCGCGCACCCAGACACCCACCCTGCTGGCCCGTCTGTCTGTCCTTGTGTGGCCCCCGACCCGCCTCTGTCTGTCAGGCTTCCTGGCTCTCGGACAGTGCCCAGACTCCCTCCTTGGCTGCACACTCCCACCTGCGTCAGAACAGCTTGTGTGGGTCTGCAGCACGAGGGAGCACGCACTATGTCCGTGCCATGGCCCCCGTGCGTCTGTGCTAGCCGGCTGAGTGGGGGGGGGGGGGGGCGCTGGGGGTGCCTTCCTTGCTCCCTGCCCTCCTCCTCCGGGGTTGTCCTGGCATCTGTGGTACGTCGTGACGGGCCAATACACACGTCACATCTGCTCCCAGCGTCCCAGACTCTTCGTAGCCAGGCCCTGCGAGGCCACCAGCTTCCTTTCATTCCCTTTATGGGAAACCACTCCACTAGCAATAGGCCGGCGCGGGCTGTCCTTGACCAGGCCGGGGGGTGGCCCGTGACATTGGAGGAAAGCTCCCGGCCGGCGAGGTGGCCCCCGGGGGGAGTGTGGGCTGGGAGGGGCGGCCACGGGCAGCGGGCGGCACCATCTGTGGCCGTCCTTTGTGCTGGCAGCCGAGCAGTCCCTCTGTCGCCGAGATCCATCAGGCCTCGTGCTTGGCATGCAAATGAGTTTCCAGATGCCCAGTGCCGCGCCCCCCCCACCACCACCACCAAGAAACGGTAACTAGGGGTTTGGGAGAAGAATGGAGCAATCTGGAAATTCATTTCTGTTTGTTCCAACCTCTCTGAATAGACCGCCTCCCCCTCCAGCTGCGACAGATGTGTGCTGGATGCCCGCTTCAGGGGCGTTTGGCCACAGTTCTGGGCAGACACACGCCGGGGTAGGGGCCTCTCTGGCACCCTCCTCCCTGTGCAGGTGGTGGCAAGATGAGCCTCACAGAGAGACCTAACTCCCCCATTGGCACCCCCCCTCCCGCCCCAGAGACAGAAACAGGTGCTCTCCTGGCCGGGGGCACAGGCTGGTGTTTAGCCCGTGCTGGCCTCCTTGATTGGGTGTCTTTGGGCACCGCACAAGCAGAGCAGACGAACCCGGCAACCCTGGAGGGCCCCTCCCCACCCTGCCCCGTTCCCTGCGAGAACCCCTGCCCTTCCCTTGCCCGGCAGCACCTGTGCTTCCCCGGGAACAGGTATGCCACCTTGGCAGGCAGCTTCCAGCTGCACTGCGGACACAGGGCTCTCCCGCTGGTCCTAACAGCTGCCTCTTGGCCCCTGCCCACCCGGTGAGGGGCAGGAAAGAACCCACCGCTCCGCACGACTGACAGAGCTGATGTGGGCCATGGGCAGGGGCAGACAGGGCTGCAGAGGGTCCCAGCCCTGCCTCCCGGGTCCGCAAGCTGATGGGGCACCCAGTCCAGGATCTGGGTGGTTTGACATGACAGCCCTGGGCAGCCACCACAGGGCTTTGTGGGGCAAGGCATCTTCCCCAGTGCCATCCGAATGTGGTAAAGGGGGGAGGTTCAGACGAGGCCGGAGGGCTTCCTCGCTGGTAGGGTTGGAGCCCATGGCCACTTGGTCTTTGCCTTCTGAAGGGTTTCATCTGCTCTGCCACATTTTGGTCCAGGCTTGGGCTTCACCAGTGGGGATGGGGCAGGGGCGCCTCCTGTGTGTCCGCCGTTCTAGCTGTGGTTACTGTGAGCGAATGACTTCCCCCGCCTGAGCTCAGTCTGCTTATCTGTAGCATGGGAAGAGCATGGGGCAGGGCAGGGCTCATTATTCCTCTTCCCCTGCAAGCAAACTGAGGGAGGCCCAGAGAGGGTCTCTGAGCTCCACTGGTCCACACAGCAAGGTGGTGGCAGGCCAGCCTTCCCAACTCTTTCAAGCTCGTTGGACAGACTGGCTAGACAAACTGACCTGGAGGCTGCTTTTGGCCCCTGGTGGCCGCATTAGGACAGTGAAGTGTGATTCCCCGGCACCCCGTTAGCTTCAGCTGCTTTCTCTTGGTGTTTAAGGGCTCAAAGCCCGGATGTGGAGGGTCCTCCTGGGCTTCTGCCTTCCGTGCCCCCGGCCCACTCTCGCTTAGGCCCCCACCCCACCCCCGGGCTACCCTCTGCCCTGCAAATCCTTAGTCCTCCTAAGCGTGGGTGCCCAACAGCACAGGGACCAGCCGCGGGTCTGCACTGGAAGGCGTGGGCACTTTTGCGGGGAGGACTTTCAGGGAGAAGCCTGTGGGCACTCTTGGGATCATCAGGAGGCTCTAGAAAGGCTCTGGATTCCGGGTGACTTTTGTCCCTCCTACCCTATCCACGAAGAGAGGCCATGTTGAGCTGAGTGTCCGCAGGCTTCGCTGAGAAGTCTGGGGGAGGCCAGCACTTCCTAAGCTTGCCCAACACAGGGTCTGTGCTGGGCTCCCTCCCTCCCACTCCAGTGGCCTCTCCTTGGCACCATCTCGGATGTCCCCTCCATCGTGTCCATGCTCTCGACTGTGCCGCCTCTGGCCTGTCCTCATCAGAGTGAGGGCCGTTGACATCAGCCCTCCTTTGGGGTGTCAGTCCCACTATAAGGGCGCGGCCAGTCTGGGAGGGCGAGGTGGCAGCGGGTGTAGCCGGGGGAGGTGGCCACGGGGCGCCCTGACCGTCCTGTCCTTCCTTGCAGCCCTGCTGTCCTCCTGGTGTGAGGAGCTCGGCCGTCTCCTGCTCCTTCGGCATCAGAAGAGCCGCCAGAGCGACCCCCCCGGGAAACTCCCCATGCAGCCCCCCCTCAACTCCATGAGCTCCATGAAACCCACTCTGTCGCACAGGTGAGTGGGCGTGTACCTCCAGGGGCGGGCGGGGGGCTGCCAGGTGGGCACTGGGCAGTGCCCCTCCGGTGGAAGACCTGGGGTGGGGGCCTCTGAGCAGCCAGGAGGATATTCTCTGTTTTTTAAACCCTGGTGGGGTGAGCACTGTCTCTCCCCCATCCCAGCAGAGGTTGAAAGTGCCAGTCTTACCCAGCCTGGCTGTGTTATCCCTTCGGTGGAGGGCTATTTCTTCTTTGAGGTTCTAGACTTTGGGCTGAACATTAACTGTCCCGAACTCAGGGCCTCCCCTTTCTCCTGAGCAGGGCCCTGGGCAAACCTGGAGATACGCAGGGCCCACAAGGGGCTCAGGAACATCACAGAGCTGGTGCTCCCACCCTCAGGTGGGGACGGAGCCAGCCCAGGCCGGGCAGGCAGGAGCTGAGTGAGGCTGGGCTATCAGCACAAAGGCGGGGTCAGGAGAAGCCCGGGGTCAAAGGTGGGAACGCCGGGGCGGAGGCCATCGGACACTGAGGAAGTGGCTGGTCTGCCCGGCACCAGCCTGCGAAGGAGCCCGTGCTCAGGACCAGCCAGCCCTGCAGTTCCCTCGCTGAGCTGGGCCCACTCTCTCTGCGTGCTGACCCTGGAACAGCAGGGCCTGCCATGCCGTCTGCTTTCCCTCCGCACGTCCCACTGATGACAGGCTCGGCGGGGTATGTTTGTAGTCAGAGCTAGGCTCTCATTCACGACCCAGCCTGACCAAGGCGCCCACAGCCCAGAGCATGCGACAGGCGACCTGGGTCCCACCATGGAGGTGCTGCCACAAAGTCGGGCATTGGCCACGCTCTACAAATTGAATTAGGGGCTTTTGATTCTCAGAGCTGGGAGGGAGCTCCTTAGGTCCAGCACCCTGCCCCAACACGTGTTTCCCTGCCTCGGTCAGAAGCACTTTGTTCGACAGCAAGCCCACCACCACAGCCCCCCAGGGGCGCTGCCTCGCCACCCCCTCGGCCCAGCCTGGGACCCCTCAGACTCAGGACAGCCCCCCTTCTGTGGGTGTTTCTCAGTGGGGGGCACTCCTGGCGTTGGGCCCAGGGCATTTAATGTCTCAGTCCCTGCCCACTCAGTTCTTCTAGGGCCCCTCACCCCCATGTTGTGAAAGCACCTTCACACATTTTGGGGGGTGAGGGTGTCACCCGTGGTTAAGAACCACCACGCAGGAAAGGCAAAACCCACCTCTGGCCGCCATCCTCCCCTTGCCCTGGCTCGGCAGAAAGCCACAGGGCTTCTGCATCTGGACTCCTGCCAGCCACTCTGCACAGCCTATGGCTAAAGGCAGCCTCGACTGCCTGCCTTTATTTTAGCTTCTTACTGCTCTGCCCCGCCCGGCTCCTCCCGCTTCTTGTTGCCTCCCATCTGTCCATCCAGCCTTTCCTCCTCCGAGCCAGGACCGCCAGGAAAGCGGTCACCAGTGGTGGGCCAGGGCCCTGCGGCCCCATGAGAGGCCTGCCTCACACCTGCTCGGCCGTGACCATTCAGGCCGCAGAGTGCTGCGGCTCTAGACCCCGGCCAGGCCTTCGCCAGGTCATGCTGAGCTGATTTGGAGGCCTGAGACCGTCCTGTCCTGGAGTTAACCAGATGGAGGGTGTCTGTGCTCCAGGGAGCTGCATCTTGCTGGTTGGAGAGGAAGTAAGACCCAGTGAGGCAAAACTGAGACCTGCTGGATTGAGGCAGGGTTAGGGGTAGGTGACAGGCAGGCCTGGCCTTGGGGACAGAAGGAGGAAAATGGCCAGGCTGTCAAGAGGCTGCCCAGAGGACATGGATCTTGACCTTCAAGGACTTGGTCAGAGAGTTGGGCAGGTGCATTCTGTGAGTTTGAACTGGCTTTCCCTCGGGGGGCTGGGATGCAGTGCTCTTCTACAGATGCCACACTGGTTCAGCTCCCTGTAGGGACCCATGAATGATAGAGGATGCAAAGAGGCAACCTCTCAGAGACGGGAGAGCCCTGTGCCTTGGAAGATTCACTGAGAACTGAGGGATGACCACTTGCTTCCATGGAACGTGACCTCCTCACGTTCTGCACCATACCTCCCACCCCGAATGGCAGAGCTAGAAGGGAAAGTGGGCCCAGAGCAGGACAGTGACTTACCCAAGAACACACAGCCCAGAAGGGGCAGGACAGTGCTCTGCCCTTCACTCTGCTGCTGGCCATTCAAGATCAGTGAGGTGGTGTCCGGTTGTTAACCCAACTCTGATCCAGACCTTGCCCTATTTCCCAATTCTGTACGAGGGCGGTTGAGACCGGAAAGAAGTGTCATCAGTTGAACAAGGACTGGTCCACGTCCCTGCAGGCCCCACACTGAGGCCACAAGCACATTGTGGCAGGTGATGGGAGGTTGGCCAGTCTCTACTTGTAGCTTCATGAATTTCCCGGGAAACCCCAATAGGAGGCATCACCTTTTAAGTCCTCATGTAACTTCCCAAATAAGAAGGAAAGTCAAGTACTTTTCACAGAGAGGAAACTTTTCGGGCCCCCACCCCCACTGCTATATTGAATGACTTGGAGGACAGAAGTCCCTCTTGCCCATTGAATTCAGGAGACCCTGGGCCATGGGTGATGTTCAGGATTGGGGCTTGGAGGTGTGTGGCTGTTCAAAAACTCAGGGGTCCTTGTCTTCAGGCTCTGAAGACAATAGGAGAGGGTGGGGGTCCCTGAAAGGCCGAAGCCCCAGGCTGTCTCTGGGGGACCCCGTGGCTGTGGTGCCATGGTCCCGGCCACTTAGGGGGAAGGTTACAAGGAGGCGGGCACCACAGCCCCCACAGTGACCTGGACATGTTGCCAACAAACATTTCAGCCTTCCTTCTCAGATTTAAATGACTGGTTAAAAAAGCCGTTTGTGATTAGCACATTGTCCATATGCAAATCAGTGCTGCAAAAGTAATTAAAAGCCTAATAAATCTTGTTTACACGCCTAACTTAATTACCAGTCAAAGCCCGCTAGAGCTGGGGAGGACTCCAAAATCAAGGGGTGCCGCCCTTCCTCTTCCGGGGGAGGGGGTTGCGCCCCCCCCCCCCAGAGGAGAGGTGCCCAGGTGCAGCAGGTCGGGGCACAGGCACTGAGCCGGGCCGCTGGGCATGAGTGGCCGCCCTGCCCTCTTCTGGCAGGGGGCCTTTGGGCAGCTCTGTAACCTCTCTGTGCCTCAGTGTCCTCATCTGTAGCGCTAGAAACAGCAGTGCAGGACCTCCAACATGCCCACCGCCAGTGGACCCTGACGCGCTCACTTTGGTCAGCTAACAAAGAAGGGCTCCATCAGAGCTGACCCCCCAGCCTCCTCCTTTCCTTGGTCCCATCGTACCACCTTCGCCACGTTCATGGTTAGCTGCTTTTGTGGAGCTGGACCCAAAGCTCAGGTTGTAATAGGTCCTTCTTCTTGCCCCCAGAAAATTAAAAAAAAGAAAGAGGGAGGGAGGGAGGAAGGAAGGAAGGGATTGAAGGAGCCATAAATCCTGCCCCATCGGTTCCAGATTGCTGAGGTACAGCATCTTTTCCTTTCCTCCTTCCTACTGAAAAAATTTAAGACCCTCTAATATGCAGTTAGCTGTGCAGGTCCCTCTACGTTTCACCGCGGGGAGGGAAGGAAGCGGCCCAAGTCATTGTGATGATGGAGAGCCCCGTTAACGGCTCCCCTAAATGAAAGAGGGTGGGAGCTTCAGCTCCTCACTGACTTGGTGTTTCATTAGTGGTAACTCTTCAGCCTTGCATGGAGACAGGACCAATATAGCCACATCAGGAAAATTAATTCAGGTCTGACAATACCCTTAATAGGAATTTGTTATTTCTCCCAAATAAAGTGGCTGTTAGAAGTGCAAGGGAAGAAATAACTCAGCCCTCCCCACCTCTTCCCTCCATGAATGTCTGTGTAGACACTGCTACAGCAGGTACCCGGGAGCCAGGAATCAGCACTCCCCTCTTGCTGGGCTTTACTCATTTTCTCACATTTAGCAAACATCAGTCAGTGCCTATGGAGCTGCCAAACAGACATGTAAATCATCTACTCTAACTGCAATGTGAAAAGCTCTTTTATGTGACAAAAGAGTTGAGGGAATAAAGGAAAACGTCCTTGATTCTGCTTAAGAGAATCACAAAAGGGAGTATCCAGGCTGGGCTTTGAAGTATAGGTAGGAGTTCACTAGTGACAGGATGGCAAAGGAACACTAAAGAAAGCCTCAGAGGCTTGGGAAATCTGTTCAACAAGCAGGAATGATAAGAACACCCCCTCTCATAGCATTTTTGCAAAACTTGTAAGCACCGTCATCAAGTAAATAGGGGTACCTACACACAGTCAGGCTGCAGAAATGGAGAGAAAAGTGTAAGTACAGTTAAGCAGGGACTGTGTGCCAGGCACTGTGCTGAACTTTACCTGTATTCGTATGCTTCATCCTAGGAGAGAGTTAGTCCCATTTTACAGATGAGAAAGTTGAGCTGACTTAAGTGATATGTCCGAGGTCACAGAAATTGTCAGTGGCTGAACCAAGGCTTGACCCCAGAGACTCTTAAGTTTAGAGCCCAGATAGTTATCCACTGTGCCGCAGGGCCTCCCTGTGCCATCTGAATATTAGCCTCACAAATGTTTAGTCGGAGTTCCTGAGTATTTGCTAGGATACTCTGTGCAGGCCAAAGCTAATGATTTGATGGATAGAGTGTTGTTGTTTCTTCCCCTGGGTCACTGTTTGGGTTTCCTCTGCAGCCAGTCTTTGAGACTAAACTTTACACGTCCTCTGTCCCTTCATGCTGGGTGGCTTCCCCAAGAACCCTCGGGAAGCTGTGCCCCTTCTTGGAATTCTTGGGGACTGCTAGATGTCCCTCATAGCATGTGCCCCCTCGTGTTAGCACCACCTTTTTTTTTTTTTTTTTTAAGATTTATTTATTTATTTGCGAAGGAGGGGAGGGCCAGAGGGAGAGGGAGAATCCCCAAGCAGACTCCCGCTGAGCACAGAGCCTGATGCAGGGCTTGATCCCACAACCCTGAGATCATGACCTGAGTGTGAAATCGGAGTCGGCTGCTTAGCCAACTGAGCCCCCCAGGTGCCCCTCCCCATCTTTGTGCAGGGAGGTGCTATCTTACCCAATCCTTAGCTCCCTGAGACAATGGGATGTGGTCAGGCCCACCTGGCAGTCTTGCCCTTGACAAGCCCCGGGACATTGGGAGCCTCAGCTCCTATGGATGCGTCTGTTGAGCCCACTTTAAGGGATTAAATGAGTTCTTAGGTGGAAGTCCCTTCACGCAGCTCCTTGCTTCTAGAAGCCACTCAATAAATCATAACAACAGCAGCGGTCAACAGTTTTCGGTGCCCGAGGTCAGCTGCATGTGGTCATTTTGCCTTACACGTGGGAGCTCACTCAATCCTCACGACAGCCTTCTGAGAGACGTACTGTTATCATCCCATTTTACAGATAAGGACACTGAGGCATAGAGAGAGCAAGTAGCTGCTTCATTAGCTTCCCTCTGTCCCTCTCCCTGGAGGGCAGGACTCTCACTTCCTGGGTGCCAGTGCCCATGGGGTCACAAGCACACTGTAGGTGCTTAGCCGTCAGGTTTAATGAATGGACACAGTTACTCATTCTCAGGCATCCTTCTGAGGAGAGTATGGAGAGTCGGTGTTTCTCTCTGGCACTTTGGTTAGCAAAGGCTTTCCAAGCCCCATAGGTGTGTGGTGACATCATGCCAGGCACAGGTAGCCTAACTCAGGATTCCTGGGGCAGAAGGAGAAAGGGGGGGGCCTCTCATTTGGGCCCCCACTCAGGCCCTACGAATGTGAGGAACAAGTGGAGCTCAAGCCAGTGAATGTCACAAGGGCTTCCTGGAGGAGGTGGCCTTTGGAAGAGAAGCCTGGGAAGGATGAGCGGCAGGGTTGAAGCATCCCAGACTAAGATTAGGCACAGAGGCGGGAAAGCAGGTACCTCCCTGTGAGGAGGTGCTTGGCAGGCAGAACACTGCCGAGATTCCAGGTGGCTACTGGGACCGGGGCCTCTCTGGGTGGACTAGGGTTCTTGGGGCGGTTTTGGCTAGACAGGCCTGCAACTGGGGGCAGCTGTGGCACGAGACTGGGCTATGGGGTTGTACACCATGGGGTGTACCCACTGGGGGTGCACAGAGCTGGACAGGATTACTAAGACTGGGATTCTCACATTCCAGGGGCCCTGGCCTCCCTCTGAACTGCAACCAGCTATGGAGAAGAGGAGAGAAGTGGTTCCTAGCAGGCAGTCCCCAAATGCCAGGGACCCCTGACCTGGGCTGACCTCATCTGCAGGTCAGATAGTACTTGCCAGAGGAAGGAAGGGCCTCAGGACACCCCCTTCCCCCACAGGCCCCCTAGGCCTCCCCTTCATCACCCTAGGCCCCCTCCCACCTTGGTAGGGCCCAGGAGCCGGGCTTGCCCTTGCTCCTTGGGCCACAGGGAGCTGGAGCCGGGCAGCCCCCCCGGTGGTGGTGTCTGAGTCCCAGCAGAGGCAGCGGCAGGGCTGACTGCCAGGGGCCTGTGGGGGCGAGAGCCTTCGCTGCGACAGCAGGAGCCGTCTCCCCAGGAGATGAGTCACAGCCGTGTTGGTGCGGCTGCCACTTCTGCTTCTGCAGCAGGTGTGAGTGGGGGCGAGCGAGTCCCTGAGACCGCCCCTCCACGCGCGTGCCTGTCTCTGCCCCCGCGTGTGCCCGGCCACATGGCAGCAGGGTGTGCGTGCAGACACACATCCGTGTCCCTGGCCACACGCGTGCACTCCTGGATTAGGCCCGGGGTGCACCGTCCAGCCAGACGGTGGGCATGCCCAGTTTGGGAACCACGGTTAAGTTTGCTTCTCACCAAGTTTCGGGTGGAGGGGACGAAACAGGAAGGAGCTGGTTTCCGCCCACAAGGCCCACCCACGGAGCCGTAGGGCAGTCAGGAGCGTGTTTGTGGGCCTGTGCAGTATCCCGGTGAGCCGGGGCCTCCCCAGCCAAGGTGGTGAGGCAGCAGCTACCCATCCCCCGCCCCCCGCCCCGCCCCAAGCTCGGGTGGGGCCCTGCCGGGCTCCAGGGGCTCCCAGAGGGCTTTACTTCTGAGCCTGCCAGGCACATTCTAAAAGGACACGAACCAGGGGCGCCTGGGTGGCTCAGTCGTTAAGCGTCTGCCTTCAGCTCAGGTCATGATCTCAGGGTCCTGGGATCGAGCCCCACATCGGGCTCCCTGCTCGGCGGGAAGCCTGCTTCTCCCTCTCCCACTCCACCTGCTTGTGTTCCCTCTCTCGCTGTGCCTCTCTCTGTCAAATAAATAAATAAAATCTTTAAAAAATAATAATAATAAAATAAAAAAATAAAAGGACATGAACTGGACATCAGCCTGGAGGGTTGATGGGAGTTGTGGGGCAGAGAAGACACACACTTGTGCTCTGTTAAATTGCTGGGGTCCTGTGTTCCATCCTGTACACCTAAGATGAGGGCCTCACAGGACAGCTGGCATCTAGGGGTCTCCTCTCTGTTGGATTAAACTATAGCCTGCAGGGCCTTCCTTCGGGTTGCTGGTGTGCCAGGCCCGGGACCAGGTGGCACCCCAGTCCTCCGTGATTTCTCCCAGGGAGGCCTCTAGCCCAGCCATGCTCAGGAGCAAGCTCATCGCTTCCTTCCCTCTGCTTCTCCAGCCCTCCTGAGCTCTCTGGGCTCCCAGGTCCCACAGCCTTCCCAGATGCAAGTGTGAGCTGTCTATCAGCTTGGCGGGTGCATCTGGGCCTCACCCCCTTTTCATTGACCCACGCCATGTCTGGCCGGCAGGAGTAGAGGGTAGGCAGGAGGTCTGGGTTTCTGAGGGCCTCTCCTCTCCCCTAGAAATCATGAGTAATGCCCAAGTCTGTGTCCCTTTCTAGTCGAGTAAGCCTTTTTGTCTGCATGCTCCTCTTTGAGCCTCATCAGGCTTATGCTACCAAGGCCTGTGTTGTTCAAACCTCCTTGACCTGAGACCCACAGTAAGTGTGCGTAGTACACCATGACCCAGGGTGCACACACACTCACACATAAAATCAAGACACTGAGGAATATTATTTATTCTTACCATGTGCTCACGCTTAACTATTTTTTTTATTCTGTTTTTTTCCCCTCGTGCTGGTTTGATGTCATGACCCAGTCGTGTTTCATGACCCACAGTTCCAAAAACTCAGAGAGCAGAGTGGGGGAATGCCCTTCTTAGGCCCATTTGACAAAAGAGGGGACTGTGTGCAGACAGGCGAGGGAACTTGGACCCTCCCTGAGCCAGGAAGGGACAGGATTCGTACCCAGGGTACCAAAAAAAAAAAAGCCAGGGCAGGAGGAAAAGGGAGTGGAGGGGTGGGGCTGCTCTTACTGCAGGAGGTCAGGGCAGGCCCCTCCAGAGAGGTGACTTCTGAGCAGAGATAGGAAGGAAGCCAGGGGCTGGCCGGGCAGAGAGGGTGTCCAGGCAGGGGGCGAGCAAGCCTGGGCAGACAGTGACATCACCCCTGCAGGGCCCTGCCCACCTTGACTACGTTGGCTGCTGAGGGCTCTGCCCGGTGAGAAGCAGGCACGAGACTCAGCCCCCCGGCTCCCCCCTGCCTGCCTGTCACGCAGGAGGGTGCCTCCCTCCTGTGAGTCCTGACCTCCCGGCTGGCTCCCAGCACCTCTAGGGCCAGGCCTGGCTTGCCTGCTAGGCCGGGGTATAAGTTCTCTAGGAGTGAGCGAGCCCTTTTGTCTTCTGCTCACTTCCTGTGATGACAGCACAAGCCAGACAGAGGCATGATGTGCTTTCCTACCCCACCAGCCTCCCCCAGACCCCCTTCCCCCGGCCTGGTACCCAGCAGTGCCACCTTGCAGGCCTCCCCGCTGTCGGGAAGCCATGCAGGGCTGGTACAACAGATGTGGGTGCTCTGCGTTTCTGCTCCCTTGGGGGCCACATCTGGGATTGTGTCTCCGTGAGAGGTGCCAAGGAGTCAATGCAGAGGCAGTCCCAGCTCAGCACTCCTAGGAGCTGGGACCCCAGCACTTTCTTCATGCTATAATCTGGACAGCCCCTTCCCTCTCCCCGGGGGTCACTCTTCACAAGTACCATAGCAACTAATAAAAAGGCATTATTGAGCACTTACTGTGTGCAGGGCAGGGTGTTGGGCCTAAGATTAAGTCCTTGCTTCTGGTATTTGGGGGCTTCTCAGGAGATGTCACCAAACAAGGTGGGTGCTTCTGGGCCTAGCAAGGAGACAGGGGAGACAGGGCAATGGGGCAATGGTTGGGGTGCTCCCACAGAGGTGGGAGCCAAGCGGGGAGGCAGGGTAGGGTGGGATTAGCCAGCAGGGTAAATCATTCTGAAGTGTGTGAGTTCGGACTTTGCCTTGTAAACACTGGGAGCCATTGGAGGTCTTTGATTGTGGAGAGCGTCTTGGGTGTTTGAGGGAGCTTAGCTTCGCGGGGACGTGCACAGGAGACTGGGGTGGGAGCAGGGGAGGAAGCATGGCAGGCAGGCCCATGCCTGTGATCCAGAGGCAGGAAGGAAGAGTGATGTAAGGAACCTCTTGCCAGAGGCCACATCAGC
This sequence comes from Neomonachus schauinslandi, assembly GCF_002201575.2. Lineage (NCBI taxonomy): Eukaryota > Metazoa > Chordata > Mammalia > Carnivora > Phocidae > Neomonachus > Neomonachus schauinslandi. Next base: position 106,943,972 of record NC_058408.1, read on the forward strand.
TGGGCTGGGTGGCCAACCTGCTACAAAGGGTTGGGAGGAAGGGGGAAGAGGCGAGCTTCAGACTGGGGCCCTTCCGATGTTTTCTGAGAAGGGACCGGGAAGTTCCAAGGGGAAGCTGGTATGGGGAAACCAAAGCTCTTTCTGGAGAGCCACTTCAAGTCAGAGCATGGTGGAAGGAGGAGCTCAGGTGGGGCCTGTGGGGCTCTCTTCTTCCTCCATAGCGTGGCCTGTGGACTTTGGGCTCAGGTGAGGCAGACAGCCATGGGGGTGGTACTTCCACAGCGATGAGGGGAGACATGGTCACTTCCAGGGTCTGCCACCACGTGAGGTGTGCCTGTTCTGCATCGGACCCTGTGCCAGGCCTGGGGGGTCTAGAGCTGATGGAGATGGGGGTCACCTGGGTTTGACTGGGAGCCATGGAGGATGATGGGGTGATGGGGCCCTCCTGTGTATGCGGTCCCTGAGGATCCCCCCTCTGTCTCCCTCTGCAGTGATGGGTCATTCCCCTATGACTCTGTCCCTTGGCAGCAGAACACCAACCAGCCTCCCGGCTCCCTCTCCGTGGTCACCACGGTTTGGGGAGTGACCAACACATCCCAGAGCCAGGTAAGAGCCTGTCCTGCCCCTGTGCCGCAGCCCCTCCCCCCCTCCAGCAGGACCATCCCTTGAGCCCTGGGGCCTTTGGGTCATCCTCCCATGCCAGTCAACCTCACACTGCCCAGCTGGAAAGACCAGCTCTTGGGGCACACTCAGCCGTGGACATGCCGCTACCCTCCACGCTTGCTCAGGAGGGCGGCAGCTGGCCCCTAGGCAACCGTCCCCATCCGAGGGCCCTTCTGGGGGAATGACTTTCATCTGACCGAGAGCCGGGGGTTCTTCCCTAGCCCATGTTTACTTGGGTTGGATAAATAGGAGAACTTCCTGGATGTTATTGGCCTCAGGGCTCCAGCGTCTGGGGTCTTTGACCGTGGGTAACCTGGGTTAGATTTCAGCAAAATGGTAAGCTTTCAGCTTGTGACAAACCCCTCCCCCACCCCCCTGGCCAGCCCTGCCTCCCGCTCTCACCCCTTCCTCTTTCCTCCACACCTTCCTGTCCAGCCTGCTCGGCCTCTGCCACAGCTCGGGGCTGGTGGCCGTCCCCAAGGGCACCCCTGGCCTTCCCTGCAGTCTCAGGCCACAGGGGCCCCTTGGCTGGGATCCTGCCACCCTCCAGAGCTGGCAAGTTGGGTTTCTTTTCGCCCTGACAAAGCAGCAGCCCAGGGCCACCATGTATCCCAGCCTCTGGGCACCCAGGCCCCTTGGCAGAGGAGGGCCGAGAAGTCCAGTGCCTTCCACCTGCCACTGAGGGCAGGACCAGCCCCTCCTGGTTCCATCACAGGCCGGGGTTCTCATCCCCTTTGCTGCTGGCTTCCGGGGCTGTGTTACCCCCTTCAAAGTATTTGTATGGTCTGGGGACAATTCATGACTCCACTTTCTCCCCCTTTCCCTTTGCTCTCCCCGTTGTACCATTTCAACAGCCCCCCATGTCTCCTCTTTCCCTCCCATGGCCCCTGGGACACCGCTTGGGTGACAGCCACGCTCTGCCCACAGGTCCTCGGGAACCCTATGGCCAATGCCAACAACCCCATGAATCCAGGCGGCAACCCCATGGCGTCGGGCATGACCACCAGCAACCCCGGCCTCAACTCCCCCCAGTTTGCCGGACAGCAGCAGCAGTTCTCGGCCAAGGCCGGGCCCGCTCAGCCCTACATCCAGCAGAGCATGTATGGCCGGCCCAACTACCCCGGCAGCGGGGGCTTCGGGGCCAGGTGAGCAGCCCTCGGGAGCGGCTCTGGCGCTGCCCTTCCCCTCCGTCCCGGAGCAGGAGTAGGGTTGAAACGCCAGCCCTGTGCTTTTGGCACTACCCGCGCTCTGCTGTCCCCTCCGTTAAAGGGACACAGCGAGTGGGTGAGACACTAACACAGCTGGCTGGTTGTTATAGCCGCCAGGCCCCTGGTGCTGGAAGGCCCGCGCTCTCGTCCCCCGGAGCGGCCCTTCTGTTCCGGTGTCTGTACATGGGGCTGGGGGGTCAGACGCTATGAGGGCGGGGGCGGCGGGGTCAAGAGCTGCTCCAGACAGGTGCAGGAAGGCCACCCTGCCCCGCGGGCTGTTCAGGCCGTACCGCCAAGGTTCAAGAGGAGCCGGGGGGGCGGGGGGTGGGGAAGGAACAAGGAGCCCCAGGAAGATGCTGCAGGGATGTAGGGGCTGGGCAGAGAGGCACCCCGTTCCTCCTCTGCCGCCCTGCCCTGTCCAAGGCCACCTCTTTGGCTTCAGCCCACCATCCACCAGGGCCCGTGGGCAAGGTGCTCAGGGTTTTGTGAGGCACCATGTCCTCCTCCAGAAGTTGGGCTGCCCATGGCAGCGAGGTGCAGTGATCTCGTGCCCGGGAGAGTCCGTGCCGGCCAGCACCCCACCAAGGGCTTCGGGAACACAGCAGCTTGCCTGTCGCCAAGGGGCACGAAGAGCTGCCAACCTGCAGGGGCCCCTCTCCCCTTCAGGTTCGGGGTCTAGACGCCTCCCCAGTCCGTGAGCTGGGGGCAGGAGGGCATGGAAGGACCTGTCTTCTCCCTCCCAGCCCAGGGCTTACAGTGGGTTCATCTTTAGATTCAGGCAGTGTCTAAGTCTCCCCTTCTTCTCCCTTGCAGTTACCCCGGGGGTCCTAATGCCCCTGCAGGCATGGGCATCCCTCCGCACACCAGGCCGCCCGCTGACTTCACTCAGCCCGCGGCAGCTGCCGCAGCGGCTGCAGTAGCGGCAGCGGCGGCCACGGCCACGGCCACGGCCACGGCCACCGTGGCAGCCTTGCAGGAGACGCAGAACAAGGATATAAACCAGTATGGACCGGTAAGGGCCCCACTAGTCGCGGTCCAGCCTTGCCCCCCCCGCGGAGTTGGGGTGTTGGTGCCATGTGTGCTGGAAGAGCTGATGGTGTCAGGGTGCGTCTGGGTTTCCTTGGAGGCCTGTGGACGGGTGTGTGTTAGGACGTGGGTGTGTCGGCATGGTTGGGTGTGGTGCGGGGAGGCCGTCTGGGTGCTTGCGTTTGTTCTGCGTGGGTTTGTGGCTCATGCGTGTCTGCAAATGGGGAAGGAGGTTCTTTATCGCCCTCTGGGCACCTGCTCACCAAAGCGCGGGCTCGGTGCCTAAAACGCCTTGTCACCAGTCTGTCCCCGTGGTGGCTTCTGAAGACCATACACTCCTAGTCATCCCATCTGTGGATTGAGCCCAGGTCCCATTTCTGCTCCCCTGACCTTCAGAAGGACTGGTGGGGTGTGAGGAGAGAGGGTCCCCCGCAAGAACGCAGGACAGGGGAGAGGAGGTGGGGATTGTAGGAAGGGGACAGCAGGGCCTGTGGGCAGACGTGGGAGCTGGGACTGCCTCAGATTTTGTGGATGGAGGGCGTGTCTCCACCGGCCGAGGGCGGGGCCAGGGCTTCCAGGAAAGGGGCTCCTGCCTCCATCCTCATCCCCCTCCATCCTCCCGTGCCCCTCCCCACCTCTGCACCTTCTTCCCCGTTCCCTGCCTGCCTCCCTGGAAATGCTGCCTGCTCTCTGGAGTGACTGCACCCCACCCCGTTAACACCCCTTGGGCTGCATCTTTCTGTATGGCCTGCAGAGGGCAGTGGTGAGCCCAAGAGGCCAGACATCCCTTGGGGCCTGGTCACCAGCTGCAACCACACAGGAAAGTGCCCCCCGACCCAGAGCCTCCCACCTCCCCCACCCTTCCCTCCCTGCACTTTCAATGCATGTGGCATTTTATTCTTTTTTTTTTTCTTCTTCTCCTGTTGAAGGTCTGTTCCTCTTTCCAGATGGGTCCCACCCAGGCGTATAACAGCCAATTCATGAACCAGCCCGGGCCGCGGGGGCCTGCCTCCATGGGGGGCAGCATGAACCCCGCAAGCATGGCGGCTGGCATGACACCCTCGGGGATGAGCGGCCCTCCCATGGGCATGAACCAGCCCCGGCCGCCCGGCATCAGCCCCTTTGGCACGCACGGGCAGCGGATGCCCCAGCAGACCTACCCGGGCCCCCGGCCCCAGTCCCTTCCCATTCAGAGCATAAAGAGGCCATACCCGGGAGAGGTGAGTGTGACAGGAGGCAGGTGGTGGCCAGGGTGGGAGGTGGGGAGCACCCAGGGCTTGAAAACAGAGGGGCTGTGGGCAGGACCTTGCAAAGGGCAGGAACTGACCAGCGCCAAACCTGGACCAAAAGTCTGAGCCTTAGGATGGAGGAGTCGGGCTCCTGGCTTGGAGACCAGCTCTGCCATTTCCCAGCTGGAAGTCCTTGATCAAGTCCTGTCCCCTGCTGGAGTCATGGTTTTTCATTTGTAAGAGACGGTGCCGATCCAGCCTACCTCCTGGGGCTACTTGGGAGATGTGAACGAGGGCCAGACGGGAAGCACTTGGCCCCAGGGCTGGCGCAGGCAGCAGAAGCTGTTAGCGTGGTGTTTGGTCTCGGCACAGGCACGGGCCCAGTGACTTTGGTAAGGAGTGAAACCTCCTTGGGTCCACGTTCCTCACCTGCACATGAGGGCTTCTCACTTGCAAGAGTGAGAGAGGGGACAAAACCCTGCAGATATCTAAAGGCTGTGCACGTCGGAGAAGTGACTGGAAGGCAGACAGTGTGCTTCTTAGGGCTCTTCTCTGCCAACTGTCAGCTGCTCTTTCGGGAGGAACACTGTCTCATTGGCTGCCCAGCCAGCTCAGCCAAGGGAAAGGTAAAGATTTAAGGAAGTAAAACCCACACCTGTCCTCTGGGAACCCAGACTTCAGCAGGAAAGGGGATCACCTTCCTGGAAACCTGTCTAAGCAGGAGCCCATAAAGCAGTGATGCACAGGGGTATCCGGAATTCAGCATGAGGTCAGAGAAAGAGGACTTCCTGGAGGGGGTGTCATAGGGCCTTCAGTGAGCAGTGGGAAGAATTGGCAGCAAGTGGCCTGTCTGGGTAAGGCTTTAGTTCACCTGCAAAAGACACAGGGACCCTAGAATCCTGGCCCAGTGTGCACTCCTCAGGAAGCCTGCCTTGATTCCTTACCTAGGCAAAGCTCCTTGCTGAGTAGTCTCCCCCACAGCTCTCTGCTCGCCACCGATTCTCAGACCGGCTCCCCCCGACCCCGACCCTACTTGCCTCCGAACTGTGGCCTTCAGCTTGACCTTACAATGGGTTTAGAGTCCAGAGGTTAAGTTCCTCAAAGGTCTGTGTGATTCCCTCAGCATTCACCCTAGCTCGGGCTTGGCCATTGTTGGCAGTGTCCTGAATCCAGAGGGGAGAGGTCAGAGACCTCCTCAAACACCCGGGAGCCTGGCTCAAGCCCAGACACTCCTGGATGGCGTTGGTTCAGGGAGGCACCAGCCAGAGAAGGACAGCGGCTCTCAAGGTCCTGGCTGTCCTTGGGGGGAAGAGGGGGGTTGATGCTCAAGCTCCTGGCCTCACTCCCACACACAGCCCCCACAGGAGTTCTGGGCCCTCTTTCAGGCCCTCCATGCTCAAACTCTCCGCATTCCTGCTGGCTGGGCTAGAGGTGCGTCTGCAGACCCAGCCTTGGGGTTGCCGGCACCTAAGGAGGTGATCCCAGGAAAGGAAAGGCAGAGAAATTCCCAGTCATTGCTCCGATGTCCACCTGCACCTGTGGCATGCTCTGGCGAAGGCACACCCCAAGGGCCTTGAATTATTTCTACTCAGTCATCCTCTTCATTGGACGCCGATGCTCCCCAGCTACAAAATGCCTGGCACTGGGCTGGGACACTGGGTGATCACAGCCTGCGTGGCCTGACCCTGCCTGGGAAGGCGGGCCTCACCTTGCAATGGCACGCTTCTAGAATCTCTGAGCCATTGAAACGTTGGGGCAGGTGTCGGGTTGGCTGGTCCCACATAGGACTCCTCTTCGGTGGCCTGACGGGCCCCCACCTGCACTCCTCTGGTGATGTGGCAGGAGCCACACTGTCACACACAGCAGCCACCGTACTGCCACGGTATCAGTGGTGGAGTTCCTCAGCACTGACACGGACACTTCCCATCCTCCGCCGCTTACCTCTGGATCCTTCTCTCATTTGCCGAGGGAGTATTTATGGAGGGTCTGCTCTTTGCCAGTTGCTGGAACACAGCCGGGACCTCGGAACCTAGAGGCAAGAGAGACGGTTTAAATAGATAAGGAGCTTCAGCAGACTTCGCAGGATGTCATGGCCTGGAGTGTCTGGGTGGGAGGTGGCCCTGAGGGTCACTTAATCTTACAGAGGGGGCGGGACGGCTGCAGGGTGGACATCAGCGTGTCAGGGATCACTTTGTAGATCTCCAAGGACAAGGATCCTGCCCCTCCCTTGAGCTGTCTCCTCTCTCAGTTGCCTGTCTTGAGAGGGTTGTCTGGAACCTACACAAGCCTGCTTCTCCCGACCTCTGCACGCATGGCCCAGAATTGAACATCAGTGTGTGCTGTTCAGTGTGGGGTGTGGGGCCAGGGCCTCCCATATTCAGCCTCCAAATGCAGCGGTTGAGGGGGCCATCTTTCCGGAAGCACATCCCGTTGTCTGCATTCCCCTGCCACACACCAAGTGCTAGGAGACACATGAAGCGGGCTTTAGAATCGAGCTCCCTCCTAATGGCATGAATGAGAGGCTCTGAAAGTACCCTCAGTTCAGGGGGCAGGGTACTCAGAGAAGACCGCTTCACGGGGAGGTGGCCCTCGAGCCAGACAGACAGAACGTCATGTCCCTGGATGTCAGGGCAGCCTCTGGTGCCGCCCCCTCTCTCTGGGTGGAGAAGGCAGTTTGTTGGTGGAAAACAGCCGGGACAAAGGTGAGGGGCCGGGGCACGCCTGGCCTTCTGGTGAGTGGCTTGGCTCCGAGACACTGACAGCCTTTCTCCTCCTCTCTCTGCTGCCACAGCCCAACTATGGAAACCAGCAATACGGACCAAACAGCCAGTTCCCCACCCAGCCAGGCCAGTACCCTACCCCCAACCCCCCGCGGCCGCTCACCTCTCCCAACTACCCCGGGCAGAGGATGCCCAGCCAGCCGAGCACCGGGCAGTACCCACCCCCCACGGTCAACATGGGGCAGTATTACAAGGTGAGTCCTACCACCCCACCCACCCCTTCCTTCCTCAACACCTCATATCCCCACCCCCACCTGTGTCATCTTGGTCCTGTGTGTCCCCTGAAGTCACCAGGGGGCAGGCAGAGATCTCCAGATGTGTCCTCGAGTGCTCAGAGCCATGGCCAAAATGTCAGGCTGGCAGCTCTTGGTTCCCCATGAGTCATGGGGCTCAGACAAGGGTTTTCCCCTTCCTTTTTACTGTTTACGGCACACACCAGATGATCATAAAGGAAACACGTCTTTTTTTTTTTAAAGAAAAGCATCCACTTGAATATATTAATATTACCTTCTAAACCTTTGTTTCCCTAGTGTACGTGGGCATCAGTATGTTATATAGTTGTTATTACGGTTGTGGTTTTGAATCTGTTTCTTTCACTTGACATGAAATCAGGAGTATGTTACTTATTGCTACAGAGTCTCTGTGGTTCTCACTTTTTAAGGGTGCCTCACCTTCTACCGATATAAACCACATCGTATTTTATTGTTCCCTTCCTATGGGATGTTTGCGATGCTCTTGGTTCTTCACTTTCGAAGTAACACCGTGATGAATATTTTTGGGCACATAGCTTTTCCCTTCTTTGGGATTATAAAGTTCATTCTCAGGAGTGCAGACTGCTCTGGACACACTTTACATTTATTTGCCCAGGAAGCATGCTAACTTCCATTACCACCCACCACTGCTCCAACTTTAGCATTCTAGGTGTTTCTATTTTTGCAAACTCTTGCTATATAACTAGCTGTGGACAGAGAGACGAAATCCCATCCCGGGGCGGGGGAAGGGGTGACCTGCTCTACCCCTGTCCCGCCCCACACCCCAGCACTGGATGGGCCTCGTCAGCATCGCCTGTATGACACTTCTGGCCAGTTTTCATATCAGGAGGGAAAGCTGGCTTCTGGGAGCTTTTCTGCCTTCCACTTTCAACACATTGTGTATCTTGCTTTAACAGCCAGAGCAGTTTAATGGACAAAATAGCACCTTCTCGGGAAGCAGCTACAATAACTACAGCCAAGGAAACATCACCAGGGTATGTTCCTGTTTTCATCGGGCATACTTGTGTGTCTCAGGGGACCGGCCGCCCCCACCCCAGGCCCGCAGGTGGGAGCGCACTCCCAGGTCCTCAGCTCTGGGGCACACTGATGCCCAGACAAAATGCACAGGTCCAGGCAGGTGGGCCAGGGATGAGTAAGGATTAAGAGCAGAAGGGAGAGCGGCCTCCTGGGGAGCCAATTGCCCAAGTGCTGCAGGCCCGACTCCCGTCTGAGGACCCTGCTGGGCTGGGAGTGGAGGGTGTAGCTTAGAGCAATGATGTAGGCAGCCAGAGACCTCAGTGCTGGCCGGTGTAGAGGGATTTCCAGAGGGGGCCTGGCTCTGCTCCCTTGGGGGAGCAGGGACCATAGCCCCAGGGCTACAGGGTGGGTGGGGTGCACGTCCGTAGCCAGAGTCCCTCCTATCCCTGTGACTCCATAACCTATGTATGGTTTCTCTTTTCCTCCAGCCTCCTAGGCCAGTTCCTGTGGCAAATTACCCCCACTCACCTGTTCCAGGGAACCCCACGCCCCCCATGACCCCTGGGAGCAGTATCCCCCCCTACCTGTCCCCCAGCCAAGACGTTAAACCACCCTTCCCACCTGACATCAAGCCAAATATGAGCGCTCTGCCGCCACCCCCAGGTGAGTGCCCCACCTCCTCCCTCTGTCTGGCCAGCACCACCTTCCCCCTCTGTCTGGCCAGCCCCACCTCCTCCCTCTGTCTGGCCAGCACCACCTCCTCCCTCTGTCTGGCCAGCCCCACCTCCTCCCTCTGTCTGGCCAGCTCCACCTAGGGCCCTGCGGTGGGCCAGGAGCCAGGGGGCTTGGAAGTTGGACTGCCTGCGGGGGCTGGGCATGTGGAAAGGGCGGGAGGGCTTGGAAGCAGAGAAGCCCCACCCGCAAGGGAAATTTGGGGTGGAGCTGGGCTGCCAACAGCCCTGAGCTGCTGGAGGCTGGGAGCAGAAGCGGCTCCCAGTTGTGGAGAGGGGCTGGGCGGAGGAGCCTGGGGTTTCCAGAATAGGTGATAGGTGCGGTCAGAGGGGAGTAGAGCCAGGATGAGTGGGACATGGGACGCAGGGACGGTGGGGTGGGGTGGACTGACAGAAGCAGCGGGCTCCCTGGTGTGCACACAGGCAAATAGCCCAGCTTCTGTGGCCCTTTCACACACACACACACACACACACACCCCTGTAAGTCCCGAGTGTGCAGCTAAGAGTGCGAGTTGTGTGGGGGGGGCGAGCCCCACCCACAGCCCCAGGGCCCATGCTCCTGTGTGCCTGTGGTGGCCACAGGCGTGCGGCTGACCCAGCTCATCCTCCCCACCCAGCCAACCACAACGATGAGCTGCGGCTCACCTTCCCGGTGCGGGATGGCGTGGTGCTGGAGCCCTTCCGCCTCGAGCACAACCTGGCTGTCAGCAACCACGTCTTTCACCTGCGGCCCACGGTCCACCAGACACTGATGTGGAGGTGAGCGTCATGCTGGGGGCACAGGCCCAAGCTGGGTGGGGGGAGGCGTCCGGTGGTGACGTCCCCGGCCCAGGCGTTGCCCTGAGCAGGTAATTACAGCATCTGCCGGCGGCCTTCACCTGTTCGGTATCATTGACTGGGCCCCGCTCTGGGCGGGGTTTGGGAGATGTTGTGGGGAACCTGCAGGCAGGCCTTGGCAGGTATAGTGGCCCAAGGGCAGGGAGCAGCTTTTGCTCAGTGTAGTCCTGAGAGAGTGGTCAGGGATGACCTCCCAGAGGAAAAGGGGGCTAGGTCAGACCCAAAGGCCGGTAAGGCGGTCTTCCAGGAGGGACGCTGGGCTGGCAGGAGGAACTTGAACATGGCTTGTTGTGGCTAGAGCCGGAAAATAGAGGAATGAGGCTGGGTTGGGCAGGACCAACAAGCCCTACAGGTTTCCAACAGTTGGCCACTGAGCCAGGCCGCTGCTCAGACATCCAGACACACCAGAGGACAAGGGCTGGGCCAGGCCCTGTGTTCTCTGCCTTCTACACCTGACCTCCCTTGATCTTGTCAGTGGGCAATGCTTTTCCCATTGACAATGAGGCCAGAGAAGTCGATTAGCTTGGGGGAAGTTCTCACAGCAAGCAGCAGAGCTGGGACTCGGGCCCAGTTCTCTTAGATGCCAGAACCCATTGGTGTCCCCATCCTCGGTCCTTCCTCCTCAGGCAGGACTCACGATGCCCTGCCACCCCTCTACCCAGAGTCTCTCAGCCACCCAGTGGGCACCCGAAAGACACAAGATGGGTCTGCACTGGGCACATACACACAGCTAACTCAGTGCCTTGGCCACGCCAAGTGAGCTTCGGTGGGGGCTGTAGACAGAGCTGGGTGGGTGGAAGGGCGCAGGAGCTCAGGCAGGAGGATGGAGGGACCCCTGTGCAGAGGCCCTGCTCACCCCTCCCTCCTTACCCGAGTGCCCTCGCCTGGGAGGCGTCCCGTGGCCCTGGCCTGCTTGGTTTCCACAGTGCCGGCTTCATGAGGATCCCCTTCCGTGCTGTATCTTTGGTGCCCAGCTGGGCGGGGAACTGAATCCGACACGGCCCAGGCCCGTCCCAACTGGAGTCTGGGTGGGACATCGTCAGCCTCCCAGCTGGTCTGGCCACATTAGTGTCTGTCCTTTTTGTCCCTCTCTCTCTGTCCTGGGAGAGCAGGTGTCACCCTGATAGGGAGGGGTCTGGAGGAGACCAGCTGAGCAGTGGGGTGTGGCTGGAGTGAACGGTGTGAGGGAACGTGGGTTGTCGGGACGGGTTTTGACTGGCGATGTGGGCAGGGGGGCTATCCAGGGTGGGAGAGGACAGTGCGGGGAGGCGGGGGCAGCAGTGGCAGCTGGGGACATGGGGCCCTGAGGGCTCAGGCTGTGGTGAGGTGGAGGCGTGCTGCCTGGCCAGGTGTCACCGAGCCACGGGCAGCGCCATCTGAGCCGTGCCACGCCCCCCCCCCCCCAAGGTCGGATCTAGAGCTGCAGTTCAAGTGCTACCACCACGAGGACCGGCAGATGAACACCAACTGGCCAGCCTCGGTGCAGGTCAGCGTCAACGCCACGCCCCTGACCATCGAGCGCGGCGACAACAAGACCTCCCACAAGCCCCTGCACCTCAAGCACGTATGCCAGCCGGGCCGCAACACCATCCAGATCACCGTCACGGCCTGCTGCTGTGTGAGTGTGCAGGCGGGGCTGAGCGCGGGGCGTGGTCCACAGCCTTGCCCTTGCGGCTCTGTCCGCATCCCCGTGGCCACTGCAGTGATCTTTGCCTCCACGCACGTGCGGCGGGCCCCCCGGGGCTGTGGGATAACCTTCAGAGCCACCGGGCTCTGGCCGTAGACGTGGCCTTTCCCACTCTCACGCCACAGCCCCCATCCAGTCCGCACACCCGCCTCAACTTCCTCCTGCGGGCCCCTCCTCCTGGACACCTTCTCCCCGTGTCCCCCATCTTCCACTGGTGAAGGTCTGTGTGCCTCGAAGCCAGGCACTGTTCCGGCTTCATTCACAAGAAATTTTTATATTCTGATCATCTTTTGACCCAGACCCAACTCCATCAAGTCTGGAGTTAACTTTCTCCCTTCTTCCCCCAACCCTGCTGTCCTAGAATCGAGTGTGTATGTGTCCCTCCGATCTGTGACCTGCTCTGGGACCACATCTGAGCCACTCTCCTACACCCCAGAGATCAGGGCCTGGTACACAGGGCTTGCTCAGGGATCCATGGGGGAGTAGATTGCCTGCCCCGCTCTGCTGGCCTCTGTGGGGGACACAGGAGAAGGAAAGTCACTGATCCTGCACTTACAAGCATAGGGACACCAAGGCTACCTAGAGATGGGAGTCACAGGATGGGGAGTACTGTCAGAATGAAGACCCTGTAGGGGCTTGTGAGGGTATACAATCCTGGAAAGCTTCCTGGAGGAGTGAGAACAGGGATGACACCCTCTGGCAGGAAGGGTGGAGGACACATGATGGGGAGCAGTGCTGAGCGAGGTCAGGAAGTGAGGCCAGCTCTCGTCCTGACACCAGGTGTCCCATAACCTGATGCCAGGGGTGTTGCGGTGTCAGCCCAGGACCCAAGCAACTGTCCCAAGTGGTGACTTCTGCCTGGGTCTCCAGGCTCACAGGTCCCAGGACACATCCTGGGACAGAGTAACATCACTGTGAATCAAGGGCCCTTTCCTGGGCTTGGCCTTCAGGGGCCTCCGGGCACACGTGGAGGGGGGCCGTAGGGGCCTGTTCCGCAGAGACTGGGGGGCATAGGGGGGCCGTAGGGCGGGGGCTGAGCACACACTCTTTCCTGGCAGTCCCACCTCTTCGTGCTGCAGCTGGTCCACCGGCCCTCCGTGCGCTCCGTGCTGCAAGGCCTCCTCAAGAAGCGCCTCCTGCCCGCCGAGCACTGTATCACAAAAAGTGAGTACGGGGGCTCAGGGAGCGAGAACCAGCCCCAGCCCGTGTTCATCGTCCATCCGTGTTCCTCATCTACCCAGGACCAACCTTAGGCTCTGTGCACAAACCCCGGGGCCCTAGTGTCTCTTGGCACCATTCCCCACCCCCAATTCATGTCCCTCTTTCTGGATCTGTGGGGATGATCAAATGAGCATGGCCTCTGAGACCTGCCTAGCCTGGACGAGCTGGATCACAGCACAGGGGATGAGGCAAATTGAAAGGAAACACCATGCTATAGACAGGCCTGGCAGGCTTCCTGGAAGAGATGATCAGCTAGAAGATCAGGTCTAGGAACTGGACAAAGGGGATCTTCAGCAGAAGGGAGGCCTAGGGGTGGTTTCCCGACTGGCCTCCCCACCTCGACAGCTCATGGCTAAACTAGGGAGAGGGACTTGGCTCAGAGTCCAGTCCTTTGGAGGAGACACCCAGGTCATTAGTGAGGGGCACCACAGAGGGAGGTGCCCCACGGCTCCTCCCTCTGTGCTTCTTCACGTGACCTCCTGAGCCCCAGGTTCCTGCCAGGCACTAGTCCATTCTCATCTCCACCCTTGCAGAAGTGAGTGCAAGAGCGCCGGGCCCAGAAAATCAGTGGGCAGTGGCATTCTGGGTTTCTGCACGTGTGGTAGGCAGTCCCCCTTCCTAGGGAAGGCGGGGCCTGTTCCGCAGAGACTGGGGAGCTGACATGGTGACCTCTAGGGACACATGCCTCCCACACATGGCACGTGGGGGCTGCCGTCCCGGAGTGCTGGGTGACCCAGGGTGCCCGGAGGGCCAAGCTCCCCTCTGATCAGGCCAGGGTGCGCCAGTTATTCCTGGGGCCTCCCAGTGTCTTCAGGGCGGTAGAGAAGCGGGGTGTGTTTGAGCCACAGGAGGGGATGCTATGTGTGCAGGACCGCCCCGTCCTCCACACCCACCTGTGCCTCCTGCCCCCACAGTAAAGCGGAATTTCAGCAGCGTGGCTGCCTCGTCGGGCAACACGACCCTCAACGGGGAGGATGGCGTGGAGCAGACGGCCATCAAGGTATCTCTGAAGTGCCCCATCACATTCCGGCGCATCCAGCTGCCTGCTCGAGGCCACGACTGCAAGCACGTCCAGGTGAGTGGTCCCGTCTGGGGCGGCTCCAGGGGGAGCGGGGTGTGGGCCGTCCGGCTGGGGTGCTGAGGGGAGGCAGAGGGGCCAGCGGGGCCTGGCTCTGATCCACAGAGCACTCTGTGGCCATCGGCAGCCAGTCGTATTCACCCACCCCAGCCATCGTTTGTCCTTGGAGCATCTTCTCCGTATGCCCAGGGCTCGGTTCCCAGGGAACCGATTTAGACAGTCCCTGTCCTGACGGATGTCGGGCACCAGCTGGAAGTCCTGCACATACGGCCATAGCTGGTTTGGAGCCCGAGAGTAGGGACACTTCTGCCTGATCACTGCTGTGTCCTGGGGCCTTGCCCCCAGCGGGTGCTCAGGGAACGAGTGACTCTCACAGTCTGGGTTGCTGCAGTCGGGCACTGTGCAAATGTGGGCGGCCTGGGTGGGTAGGATTCCCTGAGTGGGGGACTGCTCAGGAAGGACTCCCAGAAGAGGGTACAAGGAGCTTCATGGTGGGGCGGGAGCTTCCCTCTGGGAGAACAGTGTGGGCACAGAGAGTCTGGGCTCCTGATTTGTCTGACACATGTTGACGCACTGGACTGGATGTGGTCTCGGTGCCAGGGCTGGGCTGACGGGGAGGCTGGCGTCCACGCTGCCCCCAGCCTCCGTGAGAGGGGCCATCATGTGTCAGGGTCAGTGACGGGCATGCCAGGAAGCCTCCTCAGAGGACATGGGCGAGGGCCACCGGGCACAAGGGTGGTGTGAGGAGTGACGTGTGCAGGGCGTGGGGGTGGCCGGTTTGCCGTTCCAGCAGCAGAAAGGCCCCGTGACGGCCACCCGCGACACCCCAGCCCCAGTCCTCTCCCAGCACTCCTCTCCCTCCCCGCTGGGAGATCCTCATAAGGGTCCCGGAGGCAGTGGCACTTGCATCTCTGCGTCTGCTCATCTGTCTGGCTGTCTCTCTGTCTCCCGGCCTCTGCAGTGCTTTGACCTGGAGTCGTACCTGCAGCTGAATTGCGAGAGAGGGACCTGGAGGTGTCCTGTGTGCAAGTGAGTAGCAGCCGCCCCGGCGGGAGCCTCCCCACCTAGCCGCGAACGGGGGGAGCTCACTGGCCTCCCGCTGGCCCTGCTCTCCGGGGCCCAGCTGCCTGCACCTGCCCTAAAAGCAAAACAGGGAGCCCAGACACGGCAGAGGGGCTGTGAGCACAGGGGCTGTGAGCAGTCCCCTTGCGTCCAGCTGTCACGGGCCATCCTCCTCCTGTCACCGCCTGCCGTAGGAACCAGCATTAGAGGCTCTTTGACACAGTGGAGGGGTGGGCTCTGCTCCTGCTCTCCAGGGTCTGAGAGCAAAGGCCAAGCCCCCCTCTCTTTTTTTCCAGTAAAACCGCTCTGCTTGAGGGCCTGGAGGTGGATCAGTACATGTGGGGCATCCTGAACGCCATCCAACAGTAAGTAGGCCTCCCCAGCCAGGGGCCGTGGGGGTGGGGGTGCTGGCCCGGATAGGCTGACGTGAGCACGGGGATACTCCGGATAGCCCCTCGCTCTCCAGGCTGGCAGACCACTTGCCCGCCCGAGCTCTCACTTCTCTGTGACTCTGTCTCAGGGACTTCTCTACCTGGGGGCAAAGGAACTTTCCAGAAAGGACCAAACTCAGCCAGAGCAAGACAGTGCCCTGGATGGCCACTCCCTGGGTGGGAGGCCTTGGGGCCAGCTGTCGTGTGCCCAGCCACTTACTTTCTTCGCCTTAGTTGCTCAGTAAGATCCCTCACACCTCTGTCCTGTGCAGAGTGTGGTGAGAATGGGGGCAGGGACACCTCAGTGTCTGTCTGAGCTGGAGGCTCCCGTATCCTAGGACCTCAGTTCTGCCCCTTGCTCCCCCCAGCTCCGAGTTTGAAGAGGTCACCATCGACCCCACATGCAGCTGGCGGCCAGTCCCCATCAAGTCAGACCTACACATTAAAGATGACCCAGATGGCATCCCCTCCAAGCGGTTCAAGACCATGAGTCCCAGCCAGATGATCATGCCCAACGTCATGGAAATGATCGCAGCCCTGGGCCCCGGCCCGTCCCCCTATCCACTCCCACCTCCACCGGGGGGCACCAGCTCCAGCGACTACAGCAACCAAGGTGGGTGATATTGGACAAGGGGAGAGAGAGGAGACCCAGCAGGGCCCCAGGATTTCTGGGCTCATGTGGCAGGTGCGGGGGAGTGGGGGTGAGGGGGGTTGAGGTCACTCGACTTGGGGGTACGGTGGCCCATTCGACATTTGTCCTCCTCTCCTTTGCCACCTGGTTCCATCCAACCCTGTGGGTCAGCACCCAGCTAGGAAGGCCCAAGTGAGGAGCTGCCCCATGAGCCAACCTCCTGCCTCTCTCACGCTGCCCTGCCCTGCCTCCTCGAGCTCCAGGGGACAGATAGCGCCTCGACATCTTTGGAGCCTGCTTTGCTGGGGCTGCTAACAGAACACTCCCACTTGGAGTTCTTGGGCCTTCCCTGTGCCCTCCCATGTTACTCTGTGACATCTGTATTGTCCCTGTCCCTGCAGCACTCCCATCCTTCCAGACACAGAGTCCAGGGGTCTGGAGCTCCAGTCTTTGGCCACCAAGGTCACTGTCACTGCCTCTAACTCTCCCTGCTGCCCAGACCAAGCTGTACCCTACTGCCCTGGGTTCCTAGAAAGTTCCCAGCCCCCTTAAACACAGGAGATGGGAGCTCCCCACGGGATCCAGCCTCCTGTATGATTAGAGGCCCAGAGAGGTGAACCCACATAGCAGGGTCCCACAGCGTGCAGAGGGCCCCAGCTTTGCAGCATGCTGGGCCTCTGATCCCTCACTATGGCCATGGGGTGGAGGAAGCAGTGGCCAGGGAAGCCAGACAGCTGATTTCTAATGGTGACCTCCAGAATCTGATGCTGCTTTCTTTGCGGCCTGGGCAGATCCCGACCTCCCACTCTGGGCCCCGGTCTTCCCGCTGCTGAGGTGCAACCACGTGGGGGCAGTGGGAAACAGGTCTGGGGTCCTGCTCATCAGATCCTGTGCAAGGCTCAGACTCGGGCCTCGTCATCCCCGCCCCCCACCTCAGGAGCCTGGCCTACCCCTTGCTCAAGTTCTGCCCCCCCATTACTATAAAACAGCTCACGTCCTGGGGTGCTAAGGCCCCCCAGAGAGAGATGCACTGCTGCCCTGTCACACAGCTGGGAGGTGTAAGGCCACGGGAGCCGGCTCCAGTCTCGGGGGCCAGGACTCCTCTTAATTTACGTTACCCTCCCCCCCCCCATGGGTGGCTGTCTTTTCCCCAGGGTGACACTGCCCTGCTGCCATCTCCTTCCCTCCCCAGGCAACAACTACCAGGGCCATGGCAACTTTGACTTCCCCCATGGAAACCCTGGCGGCACGTCCATGAACGACTTCATGCACGGGCCCCCCCAGCTCTCCCACCCCCCGGACATGCCCAACAACATGGCCGCCCTCGAGAAACCCCTCAGCCACCCCATGCAGGAAACTGTGAGTACCTCTTCCTCGCCCTGACCGCCTCCCCCCTTTGCCCCCATCCTCTGCGTGGGACTGATGGGGGCAGAGGGCTCCCCCTCCCCGAGGACCTTTCTGATGTTTGCCTAGTTGCCTCCCGGGCAAAGGGGAGGACTGAGAATGAGATTTGGGTCTGGAGGAGCTCAGAGGGAGGGAGAGGCCTGACCCAGGCTGGGTCATGGCCCTTTGGCATTCTCGGACTTGGCTGTTTCACTCAGGATGTTGGATTCTCAGCTGGGGGAAGCTGCAGGCTCGCCTCGGCACACACCGCGCATACACGTGTCCACCTACCAAGTGTACCCACCTCGCCCCTGCACACACCAGCCCCCCCACCCCCACAGCCTCTCTCCCTGACTTACACACACTCTTCTGCTGACTTACGGTAGCCCCAGCCATCTAGAATTTTGTCTCAGACCCAGGGACTTGCTCCCCAGGGGTCTGAATCTTCAGGGTGTCACCACCTCCTGTGGGAAGAAATGTTGGCAATTCTGTTTAGCTTGAGAATATTCGCTTCTCGTTGCACATTACGTTTTAACACACACCCACCGGTGGTAAGAGGCCCGGCCATCCCCTGGCTCCTCATCCCGTGAGCACTGCATGGTTCTGTTCAGCTTCGCAGCCATTTCCTGGGCCTGTGCTCTGGGCCAGGCCTTGTACCCGGTGTGGGCAAGAGAGATGTGAGCCCTGTGCCAATGGAGCAATAGTTCTGGCAGCGGTCGGATGGAAGGAGTGGGTTTTGGGAGCACGGAGGCCTGAGGGCTGAAGTCAGGCCTCGGTCATCTTGTGCATCCCTGGTCTCACCCCTTAGGAGGAGGGGGCGGTCACAGAAGGCCTGGCAATGGGGTTGGGCGGCCCTGCATCGGAGGACGAGGCTCTGGGCCCTCTCATCTTCCACCGTGTGGCCTGGGAGGAAGGGCCTCTGGATGGTATTATGTTCCGTATGGAGTTGGCTCTGCCAGAAGCCGTCTTGTGGGCAAGAGCCACCGATTCTCAGCAGGAGTGACCGTTAACTGGAAGGCTAACAGGCTGAGGGGCAGTGTAGCAACTTTCCTCTGGAACCCCAGAAGGCCACGTCACACGTAGCTCCTGTCACGGGGCTTTAGCCACCTTTTTGCAAGTTACTTTCTGCCCCATGGGGCTTCTGACTTCTGGGGGCCTCTCTCCTAGCCCCCCTTCCTCAGCATTCTGTGCCCCGGAGTCACCCAGATCACACTCCACACACACTCACATGTCACACACCCTGACTCACAGCTCTCCGTTCCGGAAAATGGCCACAGGATGCCGCATACTTCTGGGTCCAGCAGGCTTTCTCCTGCCTTCTTAGCCGGGCCAGCTGGGGTCTTTGCAGAGGGACCTAAGCCCTTAGGTGACTTCCCAGCCCCCTCAAGATGCTCCCCAGATATGTACTGTCTTTCCCCATGTCTGAGCTTTTGCTAGGCGGCAGCTGGACCCAGAAGGACAGCTGTGCAAGAGGGACGGTAGGGTCACAATTACACTGTGCTACACCAGAGCAGCCTGGCTCTGGCTGAGCATCTGCCAGGAAGGATGCCCCCGCGTGCGGGAACTGGCGGGAAGTCTCCAGTGAGGCGTTGGTTCGCCACAGGACCCTCCCTTGCATAGAGCACCTGCCCCTCTGGGCCCTAGGACATTCCAGCAAGTTGTCAGGGCCAAGGGGGACAGCTGTGTCAGCAGATCAGGGGACTGTCTGTCCTGGGCTGGGCTGCTCCAGGAGTGTGGAGCCACTCCCTGTGCCCCGCCCCCCGACTGGGCACTGTGGGGAACCCACAGGTGTGGGTTTGGGGTCACAAGCTGGCCTCATAGTGACAGTTGTGGTGGCCATCCTTCCCGACTCTCGGTCCTTCGTATCTCGTGTGCATTCCCCACGCAGTCCCACGGTCCTGCGGTCAGGTCCCCGCTTGGAGGGGCTCACCAGACTGAGCAGAGACCCACCACAAGGCCTGGGAGCAGCTTCCAGAGAAAAAGGGTCTGGAGATCAGGCTGCTGTTTCCCAACCCACGACGGAAAACAAAATGTCCATGTGGCCTGGAAGATGGGGTGGGTAGGAAGGTACATAAAGACCCAAGAGACACGTGCTCACTGGCGGCCTGGCAACTCCGTCTCCCCTGGACAAGCATAGTGCACGCGGGGTGGGGTGACCTGTCGGGGCCCTGGCAGTGGGGTGAGGGTGTGGACTGGTGCTCCAAGATCGGAGCTCTGAAGGGAGGCTGTTTGGGACAGCACACAGACTAGCATACGGCCCCCTGCCCGGCCACAGCCCCATGTTCCAGTGCGTATGCCCACGGGGAAGCACGGGTCCTCTGGTTTGTCTGTCAGGGAAGCACCACCTGCCCCAGCCCCAGCAGGGTACACCCTACCCCCGACTCAGTGAGCCCTCGGGCTCACAGCGGGGCCTGGAGACCCCCAGGGAGGCAGCCTATTGCCGCCTAGGTGGATGGCCAACAGGAAGGGTCTGACAATGCGAAGAAGCCCCCCCAGCTCTGCTCCTCCGACTCGGATTCGATTCCGCCCTAGCCCGGGCAGCGGACAGGGCTCGTCTTGGGGCGCCGGCCCCTGCCACCTGGGGCTCTCAGAAGGAACCTCTGTGGCCAGCATCGCCCACCGACCGGGGCCCATGGTGGGGCGCGGACCCCTCCCGAGCTGCACGCCTGCCCATGCTGTCTGTCCGTGTCTGCTCTCCGCCACCCCGGCCCGCAGGGGGGCCTGCACCACGCTGCCAGCAGCACCCCTCCTGCCTCCCCGCTCCCTGGAAACATGCCCATTTTGCTTCTCCATTTTGCCCTTGCTGTTCATTGTGGTAGTGGTGTCCGGGCCGCAGAGGCAGAGGGGCTTGCAGGGGACTGCAGCCCACTCTCGGTGTCCGCTTGTCCCCGAGCCCCTGGCCGCCTCCCTCCCGGACCCACACGGCCTCAGAGGCCCCCTCCCCGCCTCCCCCTCCACAGCCTCCGGGACTGGCAGTTTTGGGGGAGGACTTTTTTTGTTTGTTTCTCTGCAAAACAACAACAACAAAGCATTGAGCTTTTGTAAGGGGGTGGCTTTGTTTTGGGGGTTTGTTATTTTCCCGGTTTTGTTTGGTTTTCATTTCTCCAGGCATCTCGTCGCTGTACCTCGTCACCTCACATTTCTTTTCTCCTGCTCTCTCCTCCTCCACAGATGCCACACGCTGGCAGTTCTGACCAGCCCCATCCCTCCATACAACAAGGTTTGCACGTCCCACACCCCAGCAGCCAGTCAGGGCCTCCATTACATCACAGTGGGGCTCCTCCTCCTCCTTCCCAGCCTCCCCGGCAACCGCCACAGGCCGCTCCCAGCAACCATCCACACAGCGACCTGACCTTTAACCCCTCCTCAGCCTTAGAGGGTCAGGCCGGAGCGCAGGGAGCGTCCGACATGCCGGAGCCTTCGCTGGATGTAAGTTGGGGTCACCACTGGCCTTGGCCTGGGACTAGGCCTGGTGCCGGGACCTGCCCAAGCGCAGGGGTGGGTGTTGAGGGCTCAAGGCCCAGGGTGGAGGAGGTGCAGCTGTGAGGGGGTGGGTGGGTGGTGGGTGGGCCTAGCCAGCCTGCCTCCCCTGGCTCCAGAACCAGGGGACCCCACAGCAGGGAAGCCTCCCCGAGGGTCCCAGCATCCTTTTCCTGACCTTGCCGGCGCCTGCCCTCTGGCCCCCTCGGCCACAGTCCTGCAGCACCCCCCCCCCCCGCCCCGCCCCACCTCCCCGCCCCCGCCAGGGCCTCACAGAGTCCCCCTGGGGCAGGGTTCTGGAGGAAGCACAGGAAGGCCCCTGCCCTTCTTCTGACCCCCTCCCCGCCACCCCCACCCCCCACATCAAGCTTGCCATCTCAGTGTCCGCCACACTCTGGCCTGAGGCAGGGGAGGGGCTGGAGTGACAGGGTCCCTCTGTCTGTGTCGCCGGTGTGTGTCCGTGTCCAGTTTCCTGTCCGTGCGTCGTCCATGCCCTGTGCTTCTGCTTGCTCCATCGCTCGCTCTGAGAAAGGACCAGCCTCGGGTCGTGCCAGGGTTCCTGGGGCAGAAGTGGGTGCCTGAGATTCAGGGGTCTCCCACCTTGAGACCCAAATGATCTGGAAAGTGGGGTGGAAGGAGGCTCCCTGGGATGGGGGCCGGGCAGCTGGCTAGGGGCCCCT
Source organism: Neomonachus schauinslandi (assembly GCF_002201575.2). NCBI lineage: Eukaryota > Metazoa > Chordata > Mammalia > Carnivora > Phocidae > Neomonachus > Neomonachus schauinslandi. The sequence goes on from NC_058408.1 coordinate 106,965,328, forward strand.
GCCCCTCCCCTCCCATCCCACACCCCTGGGCTGTAGATTCCCAGAGAGGAATCTGCTCTGTCCTCAGCCACTGCCGTCTGCACGCCCCAGCCCCACTGTCACCCTCAACCCCGGCAGTGTCCGCTTCATGGTGAATGGGGTTTATTCAGCGGCGCGGCCATCTTGAATTCTCACCCAGCTCTCCTCCCCAGACCAGGCCAGTGGGGGTGCTTTTAGGTTCATGAGGATCCCCAGTGTGACAAAAAGGCTCCCAAGGGCCTCACAGTGGAGGAGGGTAGGGACAGTGTGCATCCTCGGCCCCAGGGGCCGCTGGGAAGGACGGTGCTGTGCTGCCCTCCAGTCGTAGGCTCACCAGGGAGCAGTGAGCTCTTGAAGGAAGGTCTAGGGTGGCGAGAGCAACAGGCACCACGTGGCCTTATGTGCAAAGCCACATGGTTCCGACTGGGAGGCCCGTGTGACCCACACCTCCTCTGGGCAGGGTCTTGGGGCCCGAGGCACACTGGGATCAAGAGAAAGCCCCTTGATGCCATGAGCCTTCCCAGCTGGTGGGCCGGAGGCCCCCCTCTCCCAAGCTGGGAATAAGCATGGGTATGCCTCAGACTAGCACCGTGGCCTGGATGCCTTTGAGGACAGCCAGCACGGTTAGTTTCCCCTGTTGGGCCAGGACCCCAGGCAGCAGCTAGAGGGCATGTGCCCCTGCAGTCCTCACCCTGGGCCAGCCCCGCCCCTCAGCTGACACCTCATCTGGGCTTCTGTACTTCTCTTCCAGCTCCTTCCAGAACTCACAAATCCCGATGAGCTCCTCTCGTACCTGGATCCCCCTGACCTGCCGAGCAATAGTAACGATGACCTCCTGTCTCTCTTTGAGAACAACTGAAGCCCGCTCCTCCATTGGGGCCATCCCTCCCCACTCTGCCTCCTTCCCTGTCTGTCCCCCACACACTTTACCACTGGGAGCCCCTGCCCTCAGACCGCCCCTGCTGCGGCCTCCTCAGAGCAGAGGGGCGGGAGGGTGCACTGTGAAGGCTGTGGGGGTCTGGTGCCCGTGCCCAGAGCAGGCCCTGAAGATGACCCTCGCAGTGGGGAACCGGCCCAGCGAGAGGGCACACGCTGATGAAGGCTTCCTGTCCCTCCGTGTGTGCTGATTCCAAACGACCCTCCAGTGCCCCCGAGGTTCTTCCGGTTTCTAAACTGTAACCCTGCCTCCCTGCTTCCTGGCCCAGAGCCTCCTTCAAGTGACTGTGAGCCTGAGAGAGGGGCACCCCGAGACCCAGGCAGCCCCCCCTCCGAGCCTTGGAGGAACAGTGACGGTTGGCGGCAGTGAGAACGACCCACCCACCACCACCACCACCACCCACCACAGAAAAGCACAAACCTCTGGGAAAGAGAACCGTCTCAGGGGCCAAGGCCGTCACTTTGACCCCTGACCTCTAAGCCAAGATGCCCTGTAAAAACACTCCTCTCTCAGAAAGCAGAGAAAAAGGACAAGATTCTGTGTTTGAGAGAGGGTGTGCCATTCCTGCTTGGGGACTGGTGGGAAAGGGGGTCAGGGTCTCCTCAGAGCCAAGACAACGCAGCTGGCCCCACGACCTCTGGACTCAGGCCGGGGGGTGGGGGCGGGGCAGAGAGAGAGTACCCAGCCGAAAATATCGTGCCCTTAGTTGGGGGACAGGGGGATGCCGCCAGCCGCAGTCGGATAGGAACGGCAACTTACAGCTTTGCTCCAAGCCGCTCCCTGTTTTTAAATGACAATTTAATTAAGCTACGAAGTCATCTGAGAAAAGGGACAGTGGACTCGGACGGCAAGCAAACCATTTCTCTCCATGTGTCCTGTTCCCTTCCTCCCGCCCAGCCCACCTCTCCCAGACTGTTATGTGGGACACCCGCTTCCCTCTGTCCCTGTCCTCCTCTGTCCACCCTGCCAGCCGGGGGCGCCAGTGGAGAGGCAGGGGAGGCTCGGGGCACCTGCGCAGGCTCGGCAGCAGGAGCCCCGGGCATGGGCATCTGTGTGGCCCGCCTGCCCCGTCTGCCCCTGCCCTCCAGGCTGCCCCGGCTGCACCCTGGTCCGTCACCACACGTGCCGGAATGTGCCCGCCAGCATCCCGTGGTGTTTCCGTGCCGCGCTTGGCTGCCGGCTTCTCCCTTCCTCCGTGTCCCTCTGCCCTGCAGAGCTGCCCACACTCCTGCTCGCTCGAGCAGAAGCAGCCTCTGGTTGCCCTCCACTGCTTCGCTCCATCAGGCTTCCTGCTCTCGGAGTCTCCCAGGGAGCTTGTGTGGGCGTCCGTTTTGTTTGGGGGTCCTCTGTGCCCCCCCCCCAAGCCGCATGGCCTGTGATGCTGCTGGGCCGTTGGGTCACTTGGGTCACGTCTGTGAATTCGTTGCGCCCCTTCCTGCTGCTGCCTGGGGCCTCCTGCTTTCCGTCCACTGTCCCGCGTTCTCAATCTCCGTCTCTCCCCCCCCCCCTCGTGGCGGGTGGTCCCCAGCACTCCTCTGGATTTGACCAGAACGGTGGCCCCAGCTGTTGATCTCCCAGTCACTGTACCAGACGGCCGGCACACGGTTTTCTATAGGAAAGCTGCCGTGGTCCCCGCCCCCTTTTCCTTTGTCCCGTTGTCGAGGTTTTTTCAGACAGTGTGGTGTTCCGTATGCAAATCAATTATTTTAAGAATTGCTTTTGTAAATATCTTTGTGAATATTTTAGTATTGTCTTTGATAATATTCGACATTTTCATGACCTGGTTATAGCCTTTGCTGGTGTTTTTAAAAATACCTTGACTCAATGACAAAGACCGAGTCCTTTTTTTTAAAAAAACAACAAACAAAAACAAAAAAGCAACCAGGGCTATTTGTACAGATGAAGGGACAAAGTACATGGGTGAGTGAGATCAGGCCACCCACTGCTTAGAGCCATCCCCAGTTGGCTGGTGGGAACTAGACGATGCCAGGTAGCATGTGGCCGAGGGCTCTGGCGGGTGGCCACACTCTGTGTTAGGCCATCTGGGAATGTTCTGCCCCAGACAGACTTAAAAATGCCTTCCTTAGAAGTTCCTGCTTCCTGCTGTGCTATTTTTTCCCCAGAAAGGCCTGGGGTCCATTCTGGTTCTTATCGGGTGTCCCCACTCTGCTCACCAACTTACCCACAGCTTTCTAGTATAGAGGGTCAATCTGCTCCCCACAGCCCGGGCTCTGGGCACCTCCCTCAACCATCTCTGCATGGAAGCCAGGGCCTGGTTCCCTGAGGCAGGTTTCCTGGGGCCCCTCCCACGCGAACCTCCACCAGCAAGTTGGGCAAAGAGCTTTCCCGAACCGTGGTGCCTGAAGCCCGTGCTCTGGGGACGTGCTTTCCCAGAGTGATTTTGGAGCCAGGCCAGGAGGGTGAGGGAGGCAGAAAGGTGGCCGGAGCTGGAGCAAGCCCCGGCTGGTGACAGATTCAGGTGACAACAGCCTCCCCGAGCCAAGGCAGCCGGTTCTGAACTCTAGGGAAGATGCTTCCCTCATCCTTTTGGACGACTACTTGGAGCCATAAGTAACCTCAGCAAAAACGAGGCCTCAGCAAGCCACTTCTCCATGACAAGCACCCACCCAGGCCGTAGACGCGTTTCTGCTGCCACTCCACGAGACGGACAGGGCGTCAGCGGGCAGGCGGGAAGGCCCGAGTACAGGCAATCACCCCATCTCCTTGGTTCGAAGCTTTACCCGTGTATCATGTTCCCTGTAGCCATTTTATTTTTTAAGAAACTTCTAATACTTTCTCCCTCACGGAAGCCCGAAACCCCCCAGAGAGCTACCCGTCTGCTCCCTCGACCTGACCATCTAGACAGGACGACGTCAGCAGCAGCGACTCAAGGGACAAGGGACGTGTGTACATATGTAAATGAGAAATAGAGACACGTTAACAGATGCATTCATTTCCCTTGGAATGTGTATTGTTTTTATTTTACGGAACAAAACAAAACAACAAAAAAAAAGGCTTGGAACTCCATCTTAACGTGGAAAAACTAGATCCTGTTTGTTAGCGTTTGTGAGGTCTCTCTTCACATTTGTCTCATGTAATATACTCTGACCCTGTGTGGAAAGGAATTTTTGTTCTGTTTTGTTTTTATTTTACCTACATGTACTATTTAGCTTCAGTGTACTTAGTCCTGCCACCTGTGTATTTTTAGGGTGCTATGGAAATAATGAAAAGAAACGGGGATTTCAGAAGAAAATTGTAACCAAATTCATACTTTGTATAATTTTTTGATATCATGATTGCAGGTGATTCACACGTACACACATAAACACACCCACAGTGCAGCCTGAAGTAACCCCCACAGAAACTGTCATCGTCTTTGTACATCTATGTACAATGCAATCATTTCATACTTTAAACTGGTCAGAAAACTAATTGTGATTTCTAGTCTTGCAAAGCTGTATGTAGTTAGATGATGTGACAACCTCTAATATTTATCTAATAAATATGTATTCAGATGAAACCTGTATATTAGGTGTTCATGTGGTTATTTTGTATTTAAAGATCAAATTATTTGACTATTGCTAGACATTTCTATACTCTGTTGTAACACTGAGGTATCTCATTTGCCCATGTTAATTGTTTTTTAAATAAATTGACAAAAAACGAAGGTTTGGCGAATTAGCTATTTTGTGAATTTTAAGGAGTGGTTTGGGTGTTTGTTTCTGCTTCTAAACCACCACCCCTGCCTGATCACCCAGCAAAAAAAACAGCAAGCAAGCGAGCAGTCAGGAGGTTTGGTGTTAATCTGGAGGAGCCCCTACCACGGGGTGTCTCTGGAGGAGGCCCTGGGACCTGGGACCGGGTGATCATGTTCAGACCCCAGAGCCGCCTCCTGGTGGGACTCCAGTCTGCAGCAGGCCCCGCTCTTGTTAGTGGGACAGCTGGGGTCTCGGGGAGGGTGTGCAATGCTGGCCAGGCTCAGAGCAAGCCCCTTGTGGACTTTCTAGGTTTGTGGAGCAGGAACCTATCCATGCCAAGCCCCAGAGGGTGCTGGCCAAAGCATCCAGAATGAAGATCTGGAAGCCCAGCGAGGCTTCATAGACCCTGCTGACTCAGCCGATCTCCCCCTTGGCTGGATCTCTCACCGTCTCCCTCCGGCCACCCCACTCCCCAGCACCCCTGCCCCCCACCATCCCAGGGGACCTTGGGTTTTCTCTTCTCCATAACTGTGCTTTGGGTGGGGTTCTGTAGCCATAGCCCCTACCCAGGCCACTGTCCTAACTCTACTTGTAGCCCCAGCCCTGACACAAACTCACTGCCGTCCCTGTGTCTCCTCCTGGAGTTTGGGGAAGTGAGTCTAATTCTCAGAGCCCAGGAGCGGGCCGCTGCCCACCCCCCCAGGTCTGGGCCTGGCCACAGGCACAAAACACATGTGGCTGCCCGGCCTTCCCTCCACAGGGACTGGGTGAGGGTACGTTCCAAGAAGGAAGTGGGGGCTGGCAGGTGCCCCCAAATATATCCCCTGGAGTGTAGCTGGGGTGTGTGTGGAAATGCGTGTTGAGAGCGTGTACAGGTCTCCTAAGTGTGAGGGGGTGGGGGGTGGGGGCACGCAGGAAGCAGCCAGGATGAGGGGTGCGTGGTTTCATCAGTCACGGAACTGCCTGTGGGGAACGGGGTGCCTGGAAGTCCCCTGCCTGTGGGGCTTCTCCAGGGTGGCCAGTTTCTCTTTCCGGTGCGAGATGGAAGGGGAGGGGGGGAAGGAGAAGTTACATTAAAAATGGAATCCTGGCCACCGCTGAGCCATGGACGCTGCCTTCTGCCCAGCTTCATGGGGGCAAGCTTACATGAGACAAATGTGATATAGCCGTCGCCTTAGCACAGTGCTGCTCCAGGACCCGGCAAGGGACCCGTGAAACCCACCTGGGCTGTGACCAGCACTCCTTCCTGAAATGGATGAGAGCAAAGGAGAACAGCAAGAGCACTTGGGAGGGTTCCAGAGTAAGGGAGGAGATGGATCGTGAAACGTTCATTGCAGTTGTGCGTGCGTGTGTGTGTCTGCTGAATCATGATGTCAAATTAATTCTTACTTGTGGGTTGTGGTTGAAAACAAAAAGTTTGAATGCCATTGCCTTCAAGGCAGGAAGTGGGCAGGGGATGGGGAGGGAGAGGCAGGGCAGTAGGCTTCCCTAACGATATATAAAAAGCAAACCGTCCCTGCGTTCTCACTTCGGGGCCTGAAACCAGCGTTACTGCTAAATACAGGTCTGTGCTGCCTGTCGAGGCTGCGTGGAGACCCGCCCGCCCCAGCCCCACCCCACCAACTCCTCCCGAGCCTGGTCACTTCCTTCTCGGGGCCTAGAATAAGTCCCCAGGAGGAGCTCGAGGAGAGCCTGGCTCTCAGGGCTGCTTGGAGGGCGGCCCCCCACCTGGGGCCACACATCCCATCCTCCAGCTCAGGCGTCATCTTGCGTTTCTGTTCTTTGCAACCCACCCCACAAAGCCCCCACCCTGAATCCAATGACCGTCCCTCCACATAAGACCATAGGGTACTATTGGGGAAAGTCACTCAGTCCCCCAGGTCAGTGCCAGGACAAATCAGGGTCTCTAGCCCCCCTGAGACCTCAGGGCATGGTCTCCGAGCCCCCCATCCACCCATGTGCCTTGTTCTGTCCTGTGTGCCAGCCTCCTGCTCAACCACGCCCACCTCACTCTAAGCAGGTTACTCATCACCCAGACCCCCTCACACCGTGCTCCCCCACTCACGACCCTACCTCCACCCTCCCCCAGCCTTATCTTCTTCTGTCCAGGCCCAGAGGATGTGATGGCCCTTCTCCAGTCAGAGCCAGCCCTTCCCCCAGCCCCTGACACCACTACCTCCTCCTCCCCCGAGAGGGGCTTCACTCCATCAGCCGGCCCCTTTCCTGCACCTTCCCCGGGTCTGGAGCTTTGGACCCTGGCGTGCTGAGGTCTACAGCCCAATCCCCACCCTTCGCTGTCTACCTCTCTCCACTCCTTCCCATGCAGACTCCTTGGCCGAGGAAGCTGCCCGTGCTCACTCGTATCCTCTACTCCCTACGGCTCACGTCTCAGAAGTGCTCTGAAACTCCTCTTGCAAGCCCGCCTGTGACCTCTTGGTCACTGAAGTCCATGCTGCTCTTGGAGACTGGCCCTCATGACTGCATTTGACAGTGGCCGTTCTCCTGGAAACTCTTCTTTTGGATTCCATGACAGCCCCCTCCGTTGGGGCTTCAGCTCTCCTTGAGGGCCCCTGACCGTGCCTTCTTTGCTGTCTTCATGGGTTCCTGTCGCAACTAGGTGCCGTGGAGCTCCCTCCGGTTCCCCTGCATCTGGCGCGCATGTCCCGCAACCACTCTCCACCAGCGAACCACCTCAGCAGCCAGGGACCTCCTTGCCTGGAAGGTTACCCACTCCCCTCCCCCCACACCTGCACCCCTGCCGGGAAGCCCACAGCCAACCCCTGAGTGCTAACAGCAACCACAGGACAGCCTCTTTGCTGCCTGCCGTGTGCTTAGTGGCTCCAGAGTCTTCCCTGTGGATCCGGCCAGACTTTCCGTAAAGCCAGATGCTTGCTCGACCCTGTCCCCGTCCGTCTTCTGCCTCACGGCCTCCCCTGTAGGTTCCCCCTGAGAGCGGTCCCTCGGTGAATCACAGGAACCTGAAGGCCTGTCTCAGGCTCTGCTCCTAGGCAACCCGACCTAAGGCAGCGAGGGCTTGGAGCGGGCCTGGGAGCCAGCCTCGGAGGACAGGATGCTGGAGACGGTCACTGACCAGATGGGAACGGGGCCCAGTCACTGGTGACAGCACCAGCCTGGGACAGCCAGGATGCGCTGTGACTTCCACCTGCGGAGAAGGGGGAGGGGGCTGCGCCCGCTGGGGCGGTGTTGCTGGCCTGTGACAGGTAGAAGGAAAGAATAAGCGTTGAGACTGTGGAACTGAGTGCCTATTGCTACGTGCCACTGATTCCTCGAAGAAAGGAAATTACAATCTCAGATCTCTTACTTGGCGATTTAAAACAATGTTGTGCAAGTCCGAGGAAACTGAAGGGAGGAAGCGTTGCAACACGCATCTCCCGCAGTCGGTGCTGATCATGGCAGAACCTCGGAGAGCGCTCGGCGCTCCGTCCCGTCAGGTGTCCTACGCCAAGATCGGGCCCCGAATAGGGAAGGAGTGAGACCCCAGGACTTGGGATGGGGAGACTTGCACCGACACTTCCCCCTTGGCAAATATCTGTTGCCGCTTGGAGGGTCTATTATGACCAGCTGACAGAGAAGGAACACTTCTGAACTTGGTTCACAGGTGAGACAGCTTGGGATGTGGGTGCAAGCCACAGGGAGAGCCCCACTCAAGATGGAAAGACCGAGGTGAGAGGGATTCCTTCCACTAGGCAGGGATTTGGGCAGGACACCTGGCCATCTATTTTGCATGGAGAGAGAAGCGACCTGAGAAAGGGACATACACATACTCGTGGGCCATGGCAAGTGGCTTAACTAGTTGGTCAGAGGCCTGGAAAGAGTAAGACTGGACTTGGAGGGACGGGGAGCACCGGGTGGGAGGCAGGCGGGTAGGCCTATGGGAGTGGGCCACAAGTATGAGGATCCACGTAGCCCATTTTTACATACACTAGAGAGCGTCCACTGCGGAAGACAGTGGTCAACCAAGGGCCTGGGACAACTCGGCCCAGAGAACAGCCAGTCTCTGTTCTCACCCCTCACCCCCACCTAGGCTTGCACCATCTGGGCTCAAGAACAGAGCATCCTGGAGACAGAGATCAGGTTATATGGGAGCCCACCAGCTTCGGTTCCCTCTCTCCAAAGCCGGTCCAGCTGCCGTCATGGCTGAATGTCCACCCTGTCTTCAAGAGAGACCATGTTGGGGCGCCTGGGTGGCTCAGTCGTTAAGCGTCTGCCTTCGGCTCAGATCATGATCTCAGGGTCCTGGGATCAAGCCCCGCATCGGGCTCTCTGCTCCACGGGAAGCCTGCTTCTCCCTCTCCCCCTCCCCCTGCTTGTGTTCCCCTCTCGCTGTGTCTCTCTCTGTCAAATAAATAAATAAAATCTTAAAAAAAAAAAAAAAAAGAGAGACCATGTTGAGTCTTAGACATTAACACACGATGAGAAGACCAACTAGCCCCTTGGTAGCAAGTTTATTACCCAGGACCCCCTCTATCCTAGAAAGGGCACCCTGACCAGGATTGATCCATACTCCAGGAATGGGCTTGCCTCTCCTTGCTATGGAGACTTAGGCCATGGCCACTGTCTGGGAGCTCACAGACAACACCACTGCAGGCCAAGAGAGCCTACGCACAGAAAAGGGGGTGTGGCCATGGATACAGATACACACTCATAGGTTCCACTGGGGCCACTGCGTGTCGCGCCAGGCAGAAGCTGCAGACCCGATGCAGGGCTGAACGGCCTCTTCAAGATGCAGCTGAGCTACCGGAGGGGATGGCGTCCTGGGAGAACGGCACGCTACCCTCCAGACTGCACCGAACATCGCCAGCCAACGACCACCCCGGCTCTCCCAATGGGCAGGCGGATTAAACTGAACGCGAGAAGCAAGTGGGTCTGAGCAATGCAAGGGGAGGACTGCTTTAACACCAGGGCCCTACCCAAATCCCCCTGCTGGGCCCAGGCACCCCTCCCCCAGCTCGGGAGTGTTGGCTCTTCACAGCTCGAAGCAGCCCTTACTCTAGGGAATGGCCCGGAGGTGACAGGAGCTGCCTCATCTGGGAAGCAGCCCCCCCTTGCGGGCAGCCCACAATGCCCAATACGGAGTATAAAATGCCAGCCATCTTTCCTTACTGGGAGACCACGCTGTGCTGCACGTCTGCTCCAGAGCCCTCGCTCTATGATCAAGCCGGGTTGGGTGGGGGGGTCTCTCCCTGCTACACTCCCCTCTTACAGGTGCTTTCGGAAGACCCCCCCCAGTACATCAACTTCGCAAGAATCCCGGTCTCAGGCTCTGCTTCCCAAAAACCCCTCTCGCCTTCTCTTCGTGGTGGTCTTGCACCCTTTCCTTAGTCTGCAATCTCTCCATGTGCATCTTGACCTCTTCTATGACCTTAACGACCACACTTTTTCTCCAGTTTATACAAGCTTTTTAAAATGTTTAATAGTTCATTTTTCCAACAACGTTGAAGTACTTGAAAAATATTGAAAACCTGACCAAAGGAGAAATAAAACTTACGATATTTGAAACTTAAATATTTCATTTATCCCTGAAGCAAGATCTATGATCGTTTTACTTTCCCGTCTTCAGTGGAAGCAACTCATCAATAATACCTTAAAAATATACTTGTTACCTATCTATTTTTCAACTGTGAGGTTTGCCATGTTTTATCATTTCTCATGATCTAGTGCGAAGCTTAAGTAATCTCACATTGATTTCAGCTTACTAAAACCTCATTCACAGGACCCCACTGTGTCCGTTGTTGTTAAAAGAAATGATCAAGACCACTTCTCAATTTGCATAAGATTGCACTAGGCAAAATCTGTGAATCGGTTTTAGAAGAAAAAACATGATGGTATTTTTTTTTAGTGTATTCAAATTGATACCTGCATCCACTGATTTATACATTTCTGATTTCTTTCTTTTTTGTTTATTTTCTAATTCAGATATTATACTCATCTATCTTCCTACGTTTTAAAGTTTTGATGACTTAACTCCTTAAGTATCTGTTTAATCTGACATCTTATCTCCATCCCTAATCCTGTTACTGAAATTCAAGACCACCATCAGTTCCCGTCGACTATACAAAGCTTTCAAATGTGTCTCTGTGCCCCAGTCTTGTTCTCTTCAGACCCATTGTGATGCAGACTTCTGTCCCTTACTCAAATGTGGTTCTCCTAACCTTCCAGGCACCTGGGAGTATCCCACCTCCCCACCCCATACAGGTGGACCCATGTGAACAATTCTGGAAAACAGGTTGTGAGCTTAAATAATGGGGGTCACTTCTAGGCCGCAACATTTTGTTACCATTGTGAGGATCCCCAGCATGGCCGTCCCCTGCCCCATGACAAGGAGGCTATGGGTTATAAATGGTGCAACTGCAGGATGGTGGTGCCTCTCTCAGCCTGGGGCCCTGAGTGGCTTGTGGAGCCAAGCGTCCCACTGATCTATGTTGGAAATGTAGCTTGAATAAAAAAATAAAATCTTTATTATATTAAGCCAGTGACATGGAGTGTTAATTTCTTCCTGCAGCAAAACCTTGCCTGTTCTGCCTCGTGCATCCATCCTTACAGGACTACCTACTGCTAATCATACAGCCCCTTACTGAACATTTGCTACACGTCAGGCACTATACTAATTGCTTTATTCGCTTAATTTTGTTTATTCATTATAACAAAACCACAGGGTAGATGCCATTTTATAAAAGAGAGGCGTGAGGACCAGACAAGTTAAGTAAGTTACTTTCTGAAAGAGGAGGTTCCAGACCCTAATGTCTATAGACCCAAACAGGGAAAGGTCGAGCGTAAGATACAATTTGTGGGCAAATTAAATACACAGAAATATTCCTCCTTTTCATTAAGACATATGCTTTCTCTCATTTTTCCCCAAAGACATCACCCTCTTGGCTGATTGTTCATTTTGATAAGAGACATGATGCACTAGTTTTCTATTGCTGCTGTAAACAATTACCCCAAACTTAGTGACTTTGTGAAGGCCAAAACTTCAAAATGGTCCTTTTTTTTTTTTAGGTTTTATTTTTTATTTGTTTGAGAGAGAGAGCACAAGTGGGGGGTGGGACACAGGGAAAGGGAGAATCAGACTCCCCACGGAGCAGGGAGCCTGATGTGGGACTCGATCCCAGGACTCCGAGATCATGAACTGAGCCGAAGGCAGACACTTAACCGACTGAGCCACCCAGGTGCCCCAAGATGGTTCTTACTAGGCTAAAAACCAAGATGTCAGCAGGCTTGTGTCCCTTTCTGGAGACTCTAGGGAAGAATCCATTTTCTTGCCTTTTCCAGCTTCCAGAGGCTGCCATGTTCCCTGACGCATGGCCCCTTCCTTCCTCCACCTTCAAAGTCAGCAACGGCCAATCAAGTCTTTGTCACGTCTCATCCCTCTGACACTGACTCTTCTGCCCCATAGTCCACATTTAAGGACTCTTGTGATTCCATTGGATCATACAGGGTCATTTCTCCATCTCAAGGTCAGGTCATCAGCAACCCTAATTCCATCTGGAACTTTAGCTGCCCTTTGCCATGTACCATAACATATTCAGAGGTTCCAGGGATTAGGGCGTGGCATCCTAGGGACACTGCTCTTCTGCCTACACATGGATACGGGGAATTATTTCTCTACTGTAAGAAAACAGCAGTGCCAGCTCCTGCTGAGGAGCAACAGTGCCAGGGCATTGGCGTTGGGCAGGTAGTTGGGAGAGGTAGAGACTGTGGACAACCAGCAAGCATCAGCTGTGACCAACGGGCACCTGCTTCTCTGGGTGTTTATTGCCAGGTCGGCGCAGACCCAGTTGTTGCCAGTCTTCAATTTTCCAAGAGAATCTGGAAATGCAGATTTTTTAAAAAACGTTAACAAGCATACTAAAACATGCACAGACACCAGGTAGCCCAAAGAAAGCCCATATGTGGGCTGCATCTGATTCAATGGCCCCTAGTCCTTGACCTCGACCCAGGGCCATATGCTGGTATAAGTGGCAGGACTGAGCTGAAAGCCCAGAGCTGTGGGACTCCAGAGGGCAAAGCTTAGCCACCACGTTTGCTCCTCTCGATCATCTGGACAGACCCAGGCCTGCTGAAAGCCCTTCAGAGATAGCCATGGTCTGCAGATCCCAAGACTGTTCCCATCTCCCACCATCTCAGCCCTGAAATTCGCTCTCTCTTTAGCCATCGTCACACACCACCCTGCTTCTCCCTTCCATATCTCTGCCAATGACTGTCCCCTGTCCTAAATGCCACACTGGACTTCTGCCCACCCTCACCCTCCTTCCCTGGAAACCACCACCTGCCGCTGCTAAGGGACCGCCAAATTTGTCCCGCACAACCAATGGCCCCTTGCTCTCAGCCAGCTAGACCACGATAGGCACACAACCCAAAGGATTAGCCGGCCGGTGACCCACCACATTCCCTTGCTCGCGCAAGAATTTGGCTTGAGATGAGAAGGCTGCAGGGTGGCTGCCTGTGACCCCAGTTGGGCTGGAAGCCTGGCCCCCTCTCTTAACTCTTCCTGCTTATAAAGGCTCTCTGTTGTTAGGCCCCATCTTTGCCCGGGACTTAATCCCTTCCCTCCAGACTGCATGAATTCCTTGTATCTTCTTAGGAATTTTCTGATATCAAAAGTTACATCTTCTGACACCTGCCACTAGACCAAAAAGAGATTTCTAGCTTTTAACTAAGAGGATGCTTGTTAGAACGAGAATATTTGTCCAACAGAGATCAGGTCTCAGCTTTAATGGGCTTGAGAGACTCTGAAGTTCCACCAGTGGCCCTTTCTCCCTATTGCTACTGCTCACTGTCCAGGACCCAGTGTCATCCCTGTGAGGCAAGAAAGACCACCCCAGCCAGAGCGCAGCTGGTAAGGCAGCACAATCCGAAGACCCTGCCCTTGGCCGCACCCCAGAGTCTCTCCTTAGGTTGGTTTTGTAGCCTGACATTCGAGGTGGTTCCTGGCTCGTGGAGTGGACATTTATTTATTTATTTATTTATTTATTTTATTTTATTTGAGAGAGAGACAGAAATAGTGACAGAGATAGCAAGAGAGAGCACGAGCTGGAAGGAGAGGGAGAAGCAGGCTTCCCGCAGAGCAGGGAGCCCAATGTGGGACTCGATCCCAGGACCCTGGGATCATGACCTGAGCTGAAGGCAGACACTTTAACGACTGAGCCACCCAGGCGCCCCTGGAGTGAACATTTAATGTTCTACCTTGCAGTAAGCACCCCTCCCTTCTTCCAGGCATAGTACCGGCTGATTCTGGGGAATCGCTCTGTTCCTCTTTCTCCCCCTTTCTGGTATGTGAGCGGAGCTATGCTGCCATACTAGTTAATATGCTGCCATACTAGTTAATAAACACCGCACGACCAGTGGCGCACGTCACAGCTCATTGTGGGTTTCTTGGGTTGGGCGCCATCTACGTGGTCCCTCAAGAACTCAGGCTCTTCTCCTCTTTCAGTCCTGGAGCTCTCTGCATTAGGCTGGTAGATGGGAAAAGACAGGGGGTCCCCCCACTTCGGGAGCGAGGTTGGGGGCCAGGCCCACATCTATTGATTGGGACTCAACCACATGGCTACCTAACTACAAAGGTAGCAGGATAGAGTTCAGAGAGAAGGCAAAGACCTGAACAAATTTAGCCCAACTCCATGAGGCTACAAGAGAGAATCCTAGGGAAGGATTCTGCTTGGCCAGCTGAGTTCTATGTCCACTTCCAGGACCAGTCACTGTGGACTGGAAGGCAGGGTTGTGTCCGTTCTCATGGGTTTGATGAACACTTAGCCAGTGTATCAGTTAACTTCTGCTGCATAACAAACAGGTATTTATTATTCATAGCTTAACACAACTATTTATTTGTGCCCATGAGGCTGTGGGTTAAGTGAGCAGTTCTGCTGATCTGGGCCAGGCTTTTCTAATCTCAGTTGGCTCGCTCGTGTATCCGCAGTCAGCAGGCATTGGTTTAGGATGACCTCACTCTCGTGTTGGGTTGTTGGCTTGCAGTAAACTGGGGTGATGGGGTAACTGGGCCATGTGTGTCTCACCACCCATCAGGCCAGCCTGGGCTTGTTGAATGGTGACAGCAGGTTAGGAGAGATGAAGAGGAAGTGTCCAAGACTTCTTAAAGCTCAGAATCGAGACAATCTTACTTCTACCTCATTCCTTTTGTCAAAAAAGTCACAAGGCCAGCCCCGATTGAGGGCATGGGAAAATACACTCTGCCTCTTGATGCAGAGAACTTCAAGGTCATATTGCAAGAGGTGTGAGCAGAGGGAGGAAATTACAAGGCAGACAATGGCAATCTACCACAGCCAGTTCCTGCTACATGGTTCCATGGGAACTGACAACAGCCTTACTCTCCAGTCTGTAATGATGGGTCTGGTGACAGGCGTAGAACCCCGCTGCACCACTCAGAATCCTTCCTTGGATTTTCCTTTCTGGTGCTAGAATGGAGAGACTCTTCCCCTGGCCATCAGGCTCTGAGGATGGGAGTTTGGAAGTAACTGGATATCATGTCTCAGGCCACATGGAGAAGGAAGCCTGCAGGAAGGGACAGCCATGCAGAGGAACAGAGAAAAATGTCAGAGAGAGAGAGGCTGTTCTACTATTTCTCAGTCACACCCATGTCTTCCTCAGTTATATGAGCCAGTGATTCTCCTCTTCTCTAAGCTAATTTGAATTGGGTCTCTGCCAGGCACTGCTGCAGCTGCTGGAGAAACAATCCGACAAGGACAACCTCTTCCTTTTTGATTGGCCTAAACCAGGGTATAATTGCTGCAGGATAAATTTATGAAGGGGCCCTGAGAGAGATGTAGACTTGGGCAGGGCTGGTGCCAGCCATCCCTCCTCACAGCTGCACCATCCCACCCCAAGAAGCATGAGTTCTCTGGGGTCCACAAGAGAGAGGACCTGGGGACTTGGAAACTCCAAGGTCAAACTGGGTAGAGTCTTGGGCCTTGGGATCATAGTCACTATCCCAGGGCTGAGGATCATGGGCTCCAACATCCTAGGCTTTTCTGAGTTCCTGCATCCAGAATGCATGCTTACAAAATTCCACTGTGGCTGGACAAAGTAGGATGCCTAGTGTATATATAAGTTAGCGAGCTTTGGGTGCCAGCAACAGAAACCAATTCTGATTACCGTAAGAGAAGGAAAAGGGCATTTGTTGGTAGGATGTGGGTGAATTGAGAGGCTGGGAGGGAGGAATGGAAAATGAGCTTGTAACAGACAAGAATATCGCTCCAGACACGCTTGGGAGCAGGGATGAGTAGCATAGCTTATCAGGCACTGCCATGGGAAAGAGTGAATGAATTCTTGTGGGGTTTTTTTTTTTTCCTGTCTTGGTATCACATCCTGTTAGAGAACATCTGGTTCTTGGTCAGGCTGAGGTCACAGGCAAAACTGTCCCCCACTTCCACCCCCACAAACCTCTGAGGAAGAGTCTAGTGGAAGGTGCCTCAGGGATCCCTTTACTTTATACCAGGAGTTCATAAACTATGAGTCCAGAGCAAATCCCAACCAGGTTCCTATTTTTAGGGCCTGTAAGTTAAAAGTGGTTTTCATAATTGAAATGATTACATAAGTACTTACATCATAGCCTCAATTCTGCCTCTTGGCCCACAAAACCTAAAATATTTATTATCCGGCGCTTTAAAAAAAATGTTTGCGGACCCCTGGCTTACACAGTAGGGCTCAGGCATCTGGACACATTGATGCACAAGGACAGAAGCTGTAGAGTGAGAAAGAGCTCCTCCAAAGGAAATCAGAGTGTTGGTAAGACGGGGAGAATTGTGGGAGACCAGACAGACAAAAGTCTGGGGTTTGTGTGTGTGCTTCTTCATGCACGCATGAGTGCATCTTCAAGCTGAGATATCTCCCCACCAGTTCTGTGGTCTAGGAAGAAACTTGGGAATTAAGGTGACATGATTTGGAGGGGATGCCCTTCATTGTCATTGTCCTGTTAACAAAAGAGATGCATTGTAATGCAGTTCAGAGCAGGGAGGAGTGGGAGCTCTCTACTCATCAAGCAACATCAAGGTTACTGTCAGGAAAAACGTCAAGTTTATTTCAGATAGAGAAACAGGGATGTTTCTTGTAGCTTTGGGAGCTTTCAGCCACCATGGACGAAGTCCAGCTATCTGAAGCTGCCATGTGGAAAGACCACATGGAGACAACACAGAGAAAGGGAGAGATGCCCACAGAGTGTTGGCTGTTCCAGCCCCACCTGTCTCTGTCTTTTCAGCTTGGGCACCAGACATGGGAGTGAGGAAGTCTTCAAGATGACCCCAGCCCAGCCACCATCTGGCTGAGGCTGTAGGAGACTCTGAGAAAGAACGGCATAGCTGGGCCCAGTCAACTTCCAGATCTGCGAGCATAATCAGCGGTGGTTATAATCGAAGCTGCTGTTTGGACCTAGTATGCCATGTAGACATAGGCCACCAAGCCAGTGGTATGAAGAGAATACATCTTTTCCTTGTAGGATGTGTTGGATTTCTATTTTAGAAGAGCACAAGCTTGGAGAACGGAGGGATGGGGGTAACCCCTTGCCATCTCCCCCCACATGACCCCCACGGCCAATCCTAACAAGACCCCTGAGCTCCAGAGTAGTGCAAGGACTCAAGGTCCAGAGCTTCTTCATCAATGTGGCCTCCAAGGTGAGCAGGGCACCTGCGTCCCCTAGTGTTGTGCAGATGGAGAAACGAGAGCATATCCTGCAAGCCTCTTTTCTCCTCTTTTCTTCTCTTCTAGGAGGCTGGGAGAAACTCTGTCCCAGGGTTTAATTCACTGGGCCCACGGGGTAATGCCCACTGGAAGAGGTAAGACCCCAGGAACCACTGGGTCTGCTGGTGTAATGGGAGCTCCCTTACCTCTTGCCACAGCAGGAGAAACAGGGATAGTGACAGCACCCCAGGCAGGCGATCCCACCAGCCCTTGGGTGCCTGGCCTCAGGCAACAAAAGAGAAATGGGCAGGAAAAATCCAAGGATGGAAGTTACATAGAGGTCTCAGATACCCCACACCGCTTACTGAAGACCCAGGCCAACCCCTGCTGCTGCCGGAACAGACCAGAAGGAATAAGTGCAAAGAGGAGCCAAGTGTCCACGGGGCCCTGAGGAAGATGTCACTGTGAAGGCCACCATCCACATGTGAGCATTAATCACACCATTAAGGAGGCATACTTGCAGGTTCCTCTTCTGTGGCTTTCCCTTGTAAACTGCACATCTGAAAGAGGAAGCCCAGAGGACAACTTCATTCTCAGGTGTTTGTGACCCATCTGAGTCAGGCTGAGGACAGGGAAGGAGGTTCAGACCATACATTGCTGCTTCTTGACAATCCTGCCAGGTGCTGCCCCAGCTAGAGTAATGGAAATGCCCACAGATAGTGACCCATAGCACCAGCCCCTGGCGTATGATCCTGGCTGGGCCTGGAATCCCTTCCTGGTGTGGGGACACCAATCCAAGGCTTTCAGAGCTGACTATACCACAAGGAACCTTCCCAGGGCAGAGAGAGAGAGAGAGAAACCAGCTTTCTGTCAAAGTTCTATAGACAGCTGTGTGAGCTTGTACAATCCAACTGCTCTCCAGGGCCTCAGTTACCTGCTCTGGGTAATGTGGTAGTGCATCCTGCCTTCTCCGACTCCCCACTTTCAGTACAGGGCAGGTGAGTGGGCAGATAAGACCAGGGCTGCATAAGCGTTCTACAAGCTATGAAGGGAAATGTACATGGAAGAAGCATCATCCCTGCTCTGATGTCAGGAGAGCTGGTCCTAGGTTCCTACCCCATGGAGTCCTCAACCTGTCAGGGAGGCCGAGCCTCTCTCCCTCAACTTGTGAAAGTCCAGAGGGGTTCGTGTTGAAACAGAAGATCATATGGCACTATGGGAATGTCGGTGAAGCCAGCAGGGCAGGGGCTGGGCACAAGGCTTCACCTTTACCAAGTGCTCAATTAATATTTGTTTATGCAGATAGTCACACAAGCTAAGCTCCATGAGGGATACAGTCCATTTTGTTTGCGGCTACATCCCTCGTGCCTAGAATAGAGCCTTGGTATACAGCAGGTGTCTAATAATTACTTGAATGAACGAATGAATGAACAGAAGAGGGATAAGAGAAGGCTGTCAGGTGAGCTGAACCACCAAGAATGAGTCAGAAATGATGTGGAAGAAAACACAGTATATGCAAACACTCAGATGCACGCTGGTATACAGTGCGTCTGGAAATGGCAGAATCCCCACCGTGCCCGTGAAGAGGGAGATGAGGAACCTGGGTCTGAGAATCTGGGTCTCTACCTTGAGGACACTGGGAGCTACAGAAGGTAACTGGCTAAATAAATACGGTTGAGTTTTTTAAACAAGTTTACAGAGATACAAACCATAAAATTCACCCATTTCAAGTGTGCAATTCAATGGCTTTTAGTATATTCAGAGCTGTGAATCACCATAGTGGATTTTAAAACATTTTCATTATCCCCCAAAAAGAAATCCCATGCCCATTAGTGATCATCCCTTGACCCTCTCATCCCCCCAGCCCCAGGCAAGTGTTAATCTACTTTCTGTCTCTATAGATTTGCCTATTCTGGGCATGTCATATAAAGGAAATCATACACTAGGGGCGCCTGGGTGGCTCAGCCGTTAAGCGTCTGCCTTCGGCTCAGATCATGATCCCAGGGTCCTGGGATCAAGCCCCGCATCGGGCTCCCTGCTCCGCGGGAAGCCTGCTTCTCCCTCTCCCACTCCCCCTGCTTGTGTTCCCTCTCTCGCTGTGTCTCTGTCAAATAAATAAATAAAATCTTTAAAAAAAAAAAAAAAAGGAAATCATACACTAGATAGTCATTTGTGACTGGCTTCTATCACTTAGCATAACATTTTAAAGATTCATCTGTGTTGTAGCATGTGTTGATACTGGATTTCTATGTATTACTGAATACTATTCCAATGTATTGATTTATTGCATTTAGTTCATCCATTCATCAGCTGATGGACATGTGGTTTTTAAAAAGATCCTCTTATGGCTAAAATTAACAAGACTGATAGTATCAAATGTTGGCATGGATGTGGAGCAATTGGAACTCTGGCACATTATTGGTGGGAGTTTGTAATGGTATAACCACTTTGGGAAACTTTGGTCTCTCTTATAAAGATAAACATATATCTACCACATACCCAAGCAATTCAACTTGTAGGTATTTCCTCAAGAGCAATGCAAGTATATATCAAAACAAAAACCTGCAGTAAAAACCATAAACTGCCTAGCTGTCCATCAATAGGAGAATGGACAAACTGAGCTATTTTCATAAAATGGAATCTTATTGAACAAGTCACAAAAGATGGATGAGGGTGGAAAACAGTATGTTGGGTGAAAGGAGCTAGACATAAAGGATTATGTACTGTATGATTATTATGGAGTCCCATTTTTTGTGAAACTCAAGAACCCACAAAACTTATCTGTGGGAGTAGAAGTCAGAACAGAGGTTGTTTTGGAAGAAAGATAGATGATTTGAAGGGGGTACAAGGGAACTTTCCAGGGTGATGGAAATGCCCTATACCTTGATTGGGAGTGTTATTTACACAGAGATATACATTTGTCAAAGCTCTTTAAACTCACATACAGATGGCCAACAGACACATGAAAAGGTGCTCAACATCATTAATCATCAGAGAAACACAAATCAAAACTATAATGAGATATCACCCTACACCTGTTAGAATGGCTATTATCAAAAAGACAAGAGATACCAAGTGTTGGCCAGGATGTGGAGAAAAGGGAACCTTCATGCACTGTTGGTGGGAATTTAAATTGGTACAGCCACTGTGGAAAACAGTATGGAGGTTTCTCAAAGAATTGAAAATAGAATTCCCATATGATCCAGCAATTCCAGTTCTGGGTATGTCTCTGAAGGAAACAAAAACACTAATTCAAAAAGATATATGCACCGTATGTTCATTGCAGCATTATTTACAATAGCCAAGATATGGAAGCAACCTAAGTATCCATCAATGGATGAATGGATTAAAAAGTGTGAGATATATATAGATATATATAGATAGATATATAGATATATATATACAGATATATAGATATATAGATATATACACACACACACACACAATGGAATACTACTCAGCCATAAAAAGAAGGAACTTTTGCCATTTGTGACAACATGGATGGATCTCAATGGCATTATATTAAGCGAAATAAGTCTAAGAGAGAAAGACAAATACTATATGAACTCATATGTAGACTCTCAAACAAACAAACAAACAAGCAAACAAAAACAAGCTCGTAGATTCAGAGGGTGGATTGGTAGTTGCCAGAGGTTGGGGGTAGGAGGTGGGAGAAATGGGTGAAGGGGGTCAAAAGGTTAAATAAAAATCAGGATCTGAAAAGTTCTTGGGGTGCTGGAACAATGAGCCAAAGGGGAAAAAATAAGAAAAATTTCATAGCAATGAATATCAAGTCTTGATTTCAGGTTAAAACATTTCACAAGAAGAGGTTTGATGATCTGTGCATCAGCTCGTGTGAGATAAAACAAAACAAAACCCTCTTTAAACTCTACTGCGAAGGTCTGTGCATCTTATCGAGTATCAGGGATACTTGGCTAAATCCAGGGTGGGGGGAGCACACTCTGGAAGCCTGAGGAACACGGACCCAGGGGCTCAGGCTGGAGCATGTGGAGGGGCCTCCTGCAGCCCCTAAGGCGGCGGCTGTGGCCTGGATCTAGGGCAGGGGCTGCAGAACAGGGAGGGATAGCCGATGAGCGGGATGCTAAGGAGGAAGACAGGGCACTCCTGATAGGCAGGAGTGGGGACAGTGGGGAGAGGAAGAAGGCGAGGTGACTTACAGCTTCCTCTCCCAGCACCTGTGACAGGGGAGCCCTCAACCTGTTTCTGGTCCGCCCCGTGGGCTTCCTGCGGAGGATGCTCCCCGTCTGAGTGTTCGGAGCATCCTGTCCAGTCACCTGCGTTGGTGTCTCGTGAATGTCCCTGATTCATGGGAGAAGCAGCACAGATGACTTCAGCAGAGTGGAGCGGGCTTTCCAGCTGTGCTTGCTGCTCTTTGGGAGAAGGGCGTGGGCCGGGCAAGCCACCTCGCCTCCTGGGTGGTTCGGGGCACTCCCATAAGAACCCCCTGGAAGGTGTCAGCCAACCTCCCCATGTAACAGAGGAGAGACCCCGAGAGGGTAGGAGAGTAAGTAGCTCAAGGCCAGCAGGCCTCTGATTTTGCTGGGTGAGCACCTGCTGGCACCACAAAGACCCCTCCCTCCCAGAGGCCCAGGGTGGGAAGCTCATGAGGGGTACCCTCCCCTCGGAAAACCACACAGTGGGGCACGGAGGCACAGAATCCCCAGCCGCCTCTGTGTGCCTCTGTGTGCCTCAGCAGCTGAGGAAAGGCCCAGATGTGTGTCACCTTGTCGTCACTGACCCCACCCCGTAGACTTCCCCATAGGTGCATCCTTCCTTGGCATCCGATCTGGCCCCCTGCCCCAGGCAAAGACCAGCCTCTACCAAGAAATTCCTCTGAGATGTTTTATACTGAGTACCAAGAACTGTGTACCTTGAAAGGGACATGGTAGTACTCCCTTTAGGCTCCTCCCTTTAGGCTCCTCCCACTCCCATGCCCCTGCACCCAGTTCTTCCAGAACAAGGAAACTCAGATGTACTTTTTCAAATATTTCATATACCATAAAAGTGTACTATAAAAGTATAATGACTCTATAATCAAAAGTATAATCAATGCAGAGGTTGATGACTTTTACACATGGCACCACCACTGGGAACAAGATATGGAGCATTTCTAGAACTCTAGAAGACTACCCCCTTCCCGCCAACCCCACCCCTGAAAATCAGCACTATTCTGACGTCTCTGACCATTGATTAGTTTTCCCTAGTCTTGTACTTTCTATAGATGGAATCATACAGTATATACTCTGGCTTTTCTTGCTCAAGATACTGTCTGTGAGATTCACCCATGTTGTTGTATGCATCAGTAATCTGTTCCTTTATTCTCACTAAGTGGTATTCCGTTATATGAAGGTACCACAACGTACATATCTATTTTACTGTTAATGGGCATTTGGGTTGTTTCCAGTTTGGAGCTCTTCAGGAACAGTCCTATAAAGTATTCGCATAGACTCACATATTCGGTTTCTCCTGGAGATACACCGAGGGCTGGAATTTCTGGATTATAGGTAAGCATATCTTTAGCTTTAGTAGATAACTACCAAACAGTTTTCTAAAGTGATTGTACCAGTTACACTCCCACTAACAACCGATGAAAGTTCCAGCCACGTTACGTCCTCTCCAACACTTTTTAATTCTAACTGTGTATAATGGTACCCCCCTGGGGCTTTGACTAGCTTTTCCCTGTTGACTAATGATGTTTGGTGTCTTTCCATATGCTCATGGGTCATTTGGATGCCCCTTGTTTTGTGAAATGCCTGTTCAAGTCTTTTGACCAGGGTTTACTGGGCTGTTTACTTTTTGTGTCGATTTATAGGAGTTCTTTATACTCCTAAACATATATACAGGTATATGTCTTATGAATATCTTTGCCCAGTTTATGGCTTCATTTTTTATTTCATTTTTAAACAATTTTTTTATTTTTTTATTTTTTTTTTAAAGATTTTATTTATTTATTTGACAGAGACAGAGATAGCAAGAGCAGGAACACAAGCAGCGGGAGTGGGAGAGGAAGAAGCAGGCTTCCCCTCGAGGAGGGAGCCCGATGTGGGACTCGATCCCAGGACCCTGGGATCATGACCTGAGCCGAAGGCAGATGCTTAACGACTGAGCCACCCAGGCACCCTAAACAATTTTTTTAAAGTAGACTCCCTGCCCAATGTGGAGTCCAATGCAGAGCTTGAACTCACGGCCCTGAGATCAAGACCTAAGCCAAGATCAAGAGTCAGACGCTTAACCAGCTGAGCCACCCAGGCGTCCTTAAGCGATGTCTTTTGATGTCCAGAAATCATTAATGTTAATGAAGTCCAATTTTTTAAAAAATGAAATCCAAATTTTCTATCTTTGCTGTTATGGTTAGCCCTCTTTACATTCCCCATAAAAGATCTTGGAGAAGCCTAGGTTTTGTGCAGGTAAAGGTCATGCCGGCTTCCTTTCTGGCCTCCTTCTGGTGCAGGACTCAGTCACTTATTACTCAGCAGCCCCGGCTGTGAAGTCAGCTGTTCATCAGTTTGCCCACCCACCTATCCATCCACCCACTCATTCCCTTCCCCATCCATCCTCTGCCACCATCCACACATTCATCCATCCATCTGCCCATGGATCCACCAAGTATTAATCGCCATCGCCCTGAGCTGAGTGACACCAGGCAGTAAGACATTGGGATGGTAGCAGAGTTATTGAGATTGAATGAGACCCCCAAGGAGCTCATGATCTGGTGGGGGAAAATATAACATACACAGAATCCCTGACAGATTGCTATCCAGCCCCATGTTGTCCTGAAATCGGTAGCTTTCATTTATTATTCTCTGAAACTTCCATTCATTTGTCCTTGGTCCGTGGCACTCTTTCCAATATTTGTAGGTAGTCCAGTTCCCATAGCTCTGAGCTACAAATAGCAAAGGTGATTCTCACTTCCCTCATTCTAGATACTTCGTTGATGTGGCCTGAGATGCTTGGCAGCCCTGGCCTGCCGTCGGCTCAAATCCTGCTTGTGACTAGCCTGTACTCAGAGAGGTGGCGCCTAGTTGGGGTTGGTGCGCACAGCTCCCTCGGGGCCGACTGGCCGGCAGCGGATGCTTGAAGGCTGGCCCTGTGGGACCAGCTGATGGCTCAGTCTGGCCGTGGGCCCGAGCCGGAGTTTCAACAGTCTGGTGGAGCTGGCTGAGAGTGAAATAGGGGCTGGGGGGAGGGGAGGGCCCAAGCTGCCATACAGAACTGTGGCTGAAGGAGGCAGACTCCATTCTCCGCTTGTCTCAGGTCAAGCTGGGACCAGGGGCTTGAGGGGAGGCCTGGGCCCCCAGTGGGGAGGGAAGAGAACCCGCACCCCTCCCGGGGGCCCCTCATCTAGCCTCTAGCCACCAGCTTGGCAAAACACCTCAACTCCCCAGCCTGGACCTCTGCCAGCCTCCCTCCTCTGACCCCTTCCTAGGGGCAGTGGTTCAAAACCAACAAAAACAACGAAGAGCCCGCCGGCCCAGGCCCGGCCCAGCCCTGGTCACTCCTCTGTGATCTGACCACCCAGAATCCCTGGCAGGCCTGGCTGCTCTCCTGCCTCCACAGCACCTGCCCTGTGGAGGACACTGGTCCTTTGTTGGAGGAGACGACTTGCGGGGACTGCCCTGAGGAGGGGCTCAGCCTTGTGGGCCAGGCTGGCGCCAGGCGGGACCAGGGTCCTCAGCAAACAAGGCTTCCTACACAGCAGCCTGCCTGGCGGGGCAGGACTGGGCCTAGCAGCCCAACTGCAGTGCCTGACGGGCCTGGAGCAGGGGTGGAGGACGGGAGGGTGGGTAGGCCCCCCGGGCCCCCGGGCCCCCAGGCCCCAGCCTCAGCACCCGCACCATACACACGGTCACGCAGACTCCTCCTCTCCCTCTCCCCGCCTCTCTGCTCCAGCTTGGCCCCTCCTGGTGACCCTGCCAGGTCTGCCTCAGGGGACCCCACCCACACCTGCCAGGGGTGACTGGACCCACCTCTCTGGTCCCTCAACAGGCAGAGAGAGCCCGAGAGTGACCCCTCCGCTCACTCTCCCCCCAGAAGCTTAGGGGTAACAGAGACCCCGTGACATGACGTCAGCCCCTTGTGGGCTTTATGGCCGCGCTGGCCGAGAGGCCCGTCTGAGCTGAAGAGGCCATTTCTACCCTTTCTCTGTGCCACTGCCTACCTGCAGCTCCTCACTGGACCCCCACACCAACCTTCGGAGGATGTACAGATAAACACATAAAGTGACCGCCCCAAGGCTCCCAGGTAGTGGGCGGGGGGCCCCGGTGTGAGCCCAGGCTGTCTGATTCTCGAGCCCACATCCCTAGATGGTTGATGCGGTGGCAGACGGTGGAGGCCTGATGCTCAGCTCAGGAAGCTGCTCCTTATCCCGTGGGGGACGGGAATTAGATTTCACGGGGGGAGATGTGTGTTTTAGAACAATGGCTCCAGACACGGTTTGGGCAGAGGGGCCAGACAGGAGGCTGTCTCGATAACCGGGAGGCAGCCATGGAGGGCGGCCGGGGCTCTCCCTTCAGGAGAGCATTTGAGGTTTGGGGGCAAGGAGTGGAGGAAGCCGGCAGCACGCCGAGCTGCTCGCCCTCCTCGGCAGTCTGAGGATCAACGGCGCACAGTGGGAATACACTGGCCTGAGCTTCTGAGCCCGGTGGGACTCCTGTATCAGCCACCTGTGCTCGGGGGCTCCCGTGGGGTGGGCCCAGGCTTGGATCTGCACAGACGCCTGGGGCCGCCCCTGCCCAGTCCCGCTCCCTGCTCTGTCTCTCATAGGCACGATCCCCGGGGAAATCCATCTCAGCCTCTGCTTCCAGAGAACCTTTAGGACCTCACAGACAGCAGCAGTGGAACAGGGGAAGAGGGGTGGGTTGGAAAGAAGCTCCGTCTCGGGTGCTCCCACTTCCTACTGCCATTGCTTCCAGGACCTCACTCAGCCTCTTGGCACCCCGGCTTCCTCATCTGAAAACTGAAGCTGACGATTTCTGGAGCTAATAATCTCTTCCTCATGGAAAGCATGATTGAAAGAACGTGAAGGACTGGATGTTAATCAAGACACACAGGTATTAAGATATTAGCGTTTGTGCCACTTGTAATGAATAATTTGCTTGGCCGTTAAGCTTCCTGAGAGCAGGGACCAGGTCAGTCTTGCTCTCTAGCACCCGCACAGATGTTGCACAAAGCTTGACGCAGAGTGGGGGGCTGCACGAAGGTTTGCTAAATGATAGATGGAGATAAATGGCATGGGACAGTCAGATAGAGGGAGGAATCAAGGGTGACACCAGTTTGCACCTGGGGGGCCTGGGCAGATGGCAGTGCTGTCATCGGGCCTCTGGGAGAAGGGGTGGGAGGGCAGAGACGTAATGAGTCCCCACTGGGCCGTGTTGTCTGAAGATTCTAGAGACCCACAAGGTTAGGTGCCCAGGGAGGGCACCTGGCCAGCCCGTCAGGGGTCCACCACATGGCCCCACGGGCTGTTCTGGTTCACTCCAGCTGCACAACGAACCACCCCAAAGCTAGTGGCATGAAACAAAAGCAGTCATTCATTACGAGCACCTCTCCTGGCTCTGAGGGCTGCCGGGACTCAGCTGGGCAGTTCTCACTCGGGCCTCTCAGGTGATGGCAGTCAGGGGCGGCTGGGGCTGGAGTCCGTCCAACGGCCTCCTCATGCACGTGCCTGGCAGTTGGGAACCTCAGCGGGGACTGTCAGCTGGAAGGCCTTCAGGTGGCCTCTCTGAGTGGCCTGGGCTTCCTTATGGCACTGCAGCTGGGTATCACAGCAAGAATCTGGTGGAAGCCGTGTTGCCTTTATGGCCTGGCTTAGGAAGACCTTCGGCCTTACTTCTGCCACATTCTAGCAGGTAGAAGTGAGTCGCCGAGGCCAGCCGGTAGTCAGGTGAAGAGGACTGACTCCACCTCCTGATGTCAGCAGTGGTAAATGAGATTGTGGACAGATTTTAAAACCACTACGGCAGGGAACCACTGGCAGTTCAGCCCCCTCAGACTCTAGAAGGAGTCCTGTTTCTAACGGTGCATTTTAGAAGCTCAAGCAACAGTTGGTCTGGCCAAAGAGCTCAGCATCTGTGGCACGTAGTTGAGTCTTAATAATAGCTGCTCAGTGAAGAAGTGAATGTACAAGTAAGGAAGAGAAGCAGGGAGAGTGACGCAGGACCTGACCTTGCCCCCAGCTGCACATCTGGACCATGACCCCAGCCTTCTGTGTCCTAACTCTGCTGGGCCGTTCGGGCTATCAGGATGAAAAGCGGCTTTCCTCTCCCCGCAGAACTTGGCCCTGTCCCCAGCCCCACATCCTGCTGTCAGAAACCTGCTATGGAAGACCATCCCTTGCCAGTGGTGGCTCCAATCGAGTCTTCTGCATGACCCTACCCCAGGTGGGTCAGGACCTCCCCCAGTGCAGGACTTCTCAGATGCCGGCTGATGGTTTAGACTCTCATCCAGAGATGTTCAGCCTCCTGCCAAGGCCCCTCCCAGACTAACCCCTGCTGAGCCCAGAGCAGTCCTGGGATTGGGTGAGAGGCAGACAGAGAGGAGACAGGGCAAAAGAGAAATCTCTGGGAAGTCCACTCAAAAGGGCTGGGTGGGTGGAGGGAGGGCCGAGAAGGAGATGAGAAGGAGCGGTCGAGAGGACAGTGGGAAACCAGGAGACACCCAAAGACAGCCTGGCACCAGAGAGAGCAACCTTTGATGAGGCTGTGTTGAAGGGTACTGGTCGGTGGCTACAGGGACAGCCTGAGGAGTGGCCACTATAAGGAGCCAGGAGAAGCCACTGGGGAGAGGAGTATGGGTGGGGCAAGGAGGGCAGCGAGCTGAGGGGTGAGCGGAGGCGAGCACGCAGAGGTGTTTGCTGCTAACTTCATCACCACATTAGAGCCTGCCCACGAGCCTTGCAGCTTGGAAACCTTGAACTTTCAAGGGCAGTGTTCTCTAGTTGATGCAATCACAGCCCAGAACATTCCAGGCTGTGTGGGTGTTTCTCCAGCACTGGCACCAACAGGGGTCAGATACCCTCTGTGATCCCCTAATAACAGCCCAGGTCTTTGGGTCAGAGAAGTGTGCAAGGTCTCCAAGCCCACCCACTGTGCTCCTCAGCATTTGATGGGGTCCTGGGTGCTCTGAGAGGTTCCAGATTAGAAGTCTTCCATCTGTCCCAGTGGGTGTTCACAGGGGCCACACACAAGAGGGGTAGAGAAGTGAGGTGGTGCCTATCCCTGAGGATATGGCCAGGTTAATAGCACTGGAAATAAGGGTAGTAATAGTAACTGTTCATTGAGTGTTCAGCGTGCCAGGCAAAGGGCCTTACATACATCACCCCATAACAGCCCTGAGCTGGAAAGCAGGGCTCCACAGGCATGTTGCCTGTAGTTTACGGGTAGAGAACTCAAGTCTATGAATTGGGTTCCCAGCTGGAGTCTGAATGGGATTTGGCACATCTGGGACTGCCTGGTGAACTGGTAGCCTGGCCTACTGAAGGCCCTGCCGGAGGCCGAGGAGTCTCCTGCGTGAGGTCTGGAGACAGCCTGGTCCAGGAACAAATCCCTGTCATCAGAGGGAAGGACAATTCATTCTGGTCCCCCGGTCCTGCCTCTACCAGGCTCATGACCGAGTCTTGAGGGGTTTGAGAGGCTGCTCGTACAAAAGGAGGGGAAAGAGGGCGGTTCCACCAAAACCCTGGTGAGATGTTGAGGCCTGAGTGGCCCTGCTGTGGGGCCCCACTAAGGGTTGAATTGTGTCCTTCCCAAGTTCCTATGTTGAAGTCTTCACCCCGCCAGGATCTCAGAAGGTGGCCTTACTTGGAGATAAGGTTGTTGCTGTTGTAGTTACGATGAGGTCATTAGGGGGGACCCTAGTCTACTGTGACTGGTGTCCTTATAAAAATGGGAATTTTGGACACACAGAGGCATGGGGGGAAGATGATGTGAAGACACAGGGTGAAGATGCCACCTACAAGGCGAGGAGAGAGGCCTGGAACAGACCCTACCCTTGTGGCCCTCAGAAGGAACCAACCCTGTAGACATCTCGATTCTTCTGGCCCCCAGAACTGAGGACAGACTTCTGTTGTCAAAGCCCCTCAGTGTGTGGTACTTTGTTATGCTCACTGATGGGGGCAGAGCAGGGATGACCCTCAGCAGGAGCAGACTGGTTTGGGGGTACATGTGATGCCTCCCTGGGGTGGGGGGCAGGAGAGCTCGTGGGGAATCTCCGATCGGCAGGTAGAGCAGAATCTGCGATCTCATTAGTACTGTCATCCCCCTTGTATGCCACCCTGGTGAGCTCCGGGTAGACACTCCACAGCTACACCATGGCCTTTAGGGAGGGAGGAGGCCCATCTGCATCGGTGGACTCACGGGGAAAGAGCCCAGGCTGTGTGGAGGAGCCCCGGCTGGGTGTTAGTGGGGTGCCTCTACGAAGCAGACACCAAGGCAGGATTAGATGTGAAAGAAGTGCATTGAGGCAAATGCCTGTGAACGGAGATGGGGTGAGAGAAGGGGAAGGGTGGGAGAGCCGTCAGACTTATTCAAGTCTGACCTTGAGTGAAGGAGAGAGGGACGGAAGGAAGGCAGCGGGGAGGAGAGAGAGGGAGAGATGGGGGAGGTTTGGTTGGATGGAATCCTCTTGCACAGCCCTTGGGGGAGTCCTCTAGCCAAAATCAGCCGCCAGAAGGGTCCATGTCTCCCAGGAGGGGGGCGGCCTTAGCACCCTGCCACAATCCGTCAGTGGCTGTGAGCATGGCCCGGGGTAAACGCGAGGATGGATTCAGAGTGTGGTAACCTGGGCCCCCCACCCCCCGCCAACCCCCAGGCCTTGCAGGCAGAGATGCTTGCCAAGAGCAAGCAGCCTGGGTACCCCCGCCCCCCTCCCCCTGCCAACCCTCAGGCCTTGCAGGCAGAGATGCTCAGGCCACTGGGGCAGTCAAGGAGGGAGGCTCCAGGTGCTGTAGAGAACCGCGAAGAAACATTCGGCTTGTGGGGGTAAATGGTGGGCCAGCACGCAAGGCTAAAATTATACTCCGTACCTTCTGTGGACATTTCTACTCTCTTTTTTCAATACTGTGCCTTTTTTTTTTTTTTTTTTTAAGTAATCTCTACGCCCAACGGGGGGCTCAAACTCACAACCCCGGGATCAAGAGTCACACGCTCTACCGACCAAGCCAGCCAGGTACCCCTTTGTGTGGACATTTCTTCCATAACTTCCAGTGAGCTGGAATATTCTTTTCCTTAGGGCTACTGGCCATTTATATTTTGCATTTTGTGACCTGCCTCCCCATTTCCTCTCTGTGTTTTCTCCTGAGGTGTTAACATTTTTCTTGTTGATTTTCATGAACAATTATTGTATTAAAGTGTATGGCAGATATTTTCCCCGGTTGTTCAGAAGCCTTGAATCATATAATGGATATGAATTCTAGCCCATAAATCCAAGTATGCAAGAAACTAAAGTTACTTTCTGTAACAGAATTTGATTTCTTTTTCAAGTTCCTGTTTTGGCCAAATGGTGGAAACTATCTGAGTCATTTGGGGAAGGCCCTTCCCCCACCCTTTCTCCCAGCATGGTCTCTAAGCCCCCGGGGTTACGGAGTGCCAAGAGAGTGGGGCTGGACATCTGTTGGCACTGTCCTTGCCGGTCCCCTGGTGTCTGCTGTCCTTGTTTCCATCTGGTTCTTGTCCCTGCCCTGCCTTGAACTCCAAGTCTTCAGGCTTACCGGGTCACTCTGTGCCTTCTTGGGCCACACACACACCCCCACCCCGGAAATCAGTTCATGGCTCCCTATGCCACACAGTGGCCAGGGCAGAGCGCAGGGGGCCCACTTGCTTAGACAGACAAGAAAGCTTTCTTGTCTAAATAAGCCCAGATCTGGATCCTGCTGGTCCTGCTTCAGGCCTGGAAAACCACTGTGTTATCTGCCCAGGACAGTCCTCCTCACCCTGGAGATGGCATCATGCCCAGCCCCCTCTCCTCTCTAGCGGACAGCCTTGCTGGAGCTGCTCTTCATACCCTTGATTCCCAGCGTCCCCGGCTCCCCCACCCAGGCTGTGTCTTCTGCTGAGTTTGTTGGGCTTGTCCTCGTGCTCCGGGGGCCTGCACGGTGTCCCCCTGACGTGCCCGGACTCGCCCAGCGCCAGGGCCTCTGATACTGACATGCTGTTTTAGCCCGTGAGTTGATCAATTTTCAGAGGCTCTGCTCATCTTTGTTACATAAATTGACACTTCCCCCAGCCTGACCTGCACCTGCTGACCTTTTGTACTAAAATTCAGCGACAGTAGAGGGTAGAGCAGCCAAGTTCTGGGATTAGGCAGAGCCAGGCCAAATATAGCTCAGCCACTTATTTAACCCCAGGGAAGGCCCGTGTAACCATGAACAGCTTACATAACCTCTGACAGCTTTGGAAACCTCATTTATAAAGAGCAGTTAACCCTCGTACCTGTTCTTAAGGGCCACGGGAGGATTAAGAGGTAATGTAAATTCTTACCACGTGCAGTTTATTAAGCACGCAGTAAATGATAGCTATGCTTATTGTCATCAAGCACCTAAGACTGTAGCGCTTATTGGAAAAAAAGACAAACACTTGTCGTGAGTGATGGGCAATCTCAATTAGAAGGCAGGCGATGTTGATTCGCGGGGGACTTATTCTAAGAGAGGCGTGAGCGGTATTAATGTTAGTAAGGAGAGATGGAGGGTGAAGCCAATAGATTTAAGAGACTTACCCAGGTGAACAGGAGAAGCAGACCAAATAAGGAAAAGGAGACTGCAGAATGGCAGGCTGTTTGCCTCCTGCAACCACAGGGCAGAGAGCCCAGAGCTCAGACGAGGTCAGGCCAAGCAGTGTTTTAGTCTTGGCCAAGGCTCAAGTCCCACTCCTAGGGAGCCTGGCAGTGGGGCTCTCCCCTTTAGCATAATGATGCCACTCAGTACATGGAAAACAAAGGTGGTAGTGAGGGGCACCACAAAGGCCAACCGGGGCTGTGCTTGAGAACCTCTTGGGTCCTGCCAGCCAGCTCCTTTTCCCATTGACTCTAGGCAGGGGCTGTGTGAATAAGCCCAGTGCACCTTGCTGCCCTGTACTAGTGGAAACAATCCCTATAGGGCTGGAAGGCAATGGTAGATTCTTTAGGGCAAGGAGGCCCAGCCAGTGGCAGAGGACAGGGCAAGCTTTGGAGTCAGCCAGACCTAGGTTCGAGTCCAGCTCAGTCATCTGGTATCTGTGTGGCCTCGGGCAAATCACAGCCTCCCTCTTGGCCTTGTAGTTGTCGTCCATCACATGGGGACCACAGCCTGTCCTTTGCAGAGTTATCACAAGGACTAGATGGGATTGTGGATCTAAGTCACCAAGCACAGTGCCAGGCTAGCTGGGAAAAAGGCCACCTAGAGAGAATGATACCTGATGTAATCCATCTGAGAGTCGCTGCTTGGAGTCCACCCATTCTTGAAGGAAGACACACAGCCCAGCAGAACTGGGAACCATTTCAGACTCCTCACTAGTGTGACTTTGGACAAATCGCTTACCCTCTCTGGGTCCCCATTCCTTCATTTGTAAGAAAGGGAAACTTTCACTGTGCAAGGTTCGGGGCGATGTCTAGAAAGTGCTTAGTGCAGAGCCCGGCACGGAGTCATCAAGTGAGGCACCATCCCTTCGCAGAGGCCACGGAAACGCCAGGGCCAAACCCCTGCTCAGGCCCTCCCCCAACGGCTTCCTCCCAGCTCCGGCTCTCTCGAAGCCTTCATCATGTGCACCTGCGGAGGAATGAGACAAAAATAGCCAGCCCCGCCGCATGTCTTCACCGAGACAGGGCAGCTCTGTCTCCCGGGGCTGGTTCTTTCCAACTGTGCCCGTGAGGTCCCTGCCAAGAGCAGCTGATGACACAAGCCTGCTAAGATGGCAGATCAATGACCGGCTGTGTGTGGAGCAATGGGATCCAAGCTGGCCTTTAAAGGACGCTGGCTGGGGGTGTATCAGTTATCCATTGCTGCATAGCAAATGACCCCAGTACTGAGGGGCTTAAAACAACAAAAATTTATTATCTCACAGTCTCTGAGGTCAGATGTCCAGGTGTGGTTTAGCTGCATGCCTCTGGCCCAAGGTTTCTCAGGGGTTGCAATCGGGTCATTGGCTGGGGCCACAGTCACCCCAAGGCTCCACTGGACCCGCAGGATCTGCTTCCAAGCTCACTCACGTGGCTGTTGGCAGGCTGCACAAGATCCACGTCCAAATCCCTCAGGGAGTTGCTAGCCAGCCTTGGTGGCTCACCTCGGGGCCTGTAAAGGCTGCCTGAGTATCACAGCATGGCAGCCGGCGAGGAGAGAGAGAGAGAGTAAACCCAAGGCAGAAACCACAGATGCTATGTAACCTCGTCTTGGAAATGGCATCCCATCACTTCTGCCACATCCTGTCCACCGGAGGGAGTCATTAGGTCCAGCTCACACCCAGGGTGAGGGGACTACAGCAGCCATGGCCGACCACGGGAACACTTGGATTCTGCCTCCATAGCGGTGGGCACGGGGAAAAGGTAGAAAGAAGAAAAGAAAATCATAACTTTTTTTAGAGAGTGGAAAGAGCCTGAGCCCAGTGAGCCCGACTCAAATGCTGGCTGTTCTGTGTAGCCCTGGGCGGCCTGCCATCCCACTACTTAGAGTCCCAGCCTCCTCTTCCATCAAGTGAGGTAACAGCTCAGCCCAGCCAGTCTCTTAGGCTGTTCTGTGGATCAAAAGATGCAGTGGCCGTGAACACACTTAAGGAGGCCTCCAAACAGGACACACCAGTGAGTGTAAGGATGGCATTATTATATTATTAAGGGGAGTCTTGTAAAAACCCACTCATATGGGCACCTGGGCGGCTTAGTTGGTTAAGCACCTGACTCCTGATTTCAGCTCAGGTCCTGATCTCAGGGTCCTGGGATCAAGTTCCAAGTTGGGCTCTGCACTCCAGATTCTCTCTTTTCCTCTCCCTCTGCCTCCCCCATGCTCGCTTGCTCTCCCTCTCTCCCTCTCAAATAAATAAATAAATAAATAAATAAATAAATAAATAAATAAATAAATAAATAAATAAA
>NC_058408.1:106999711-107103362 GCF_002201575.2 Neomonachus schauinslandi
AAATAAATAAATAAATAAATAAATAAATAAATAAATAAATAAATAAAATCTTAAAAAACCCCACTCATAAAACAGCCCTGGACACACCTGAGGGTACATACACGTCCAGAGGGCACAATATCATTCCCTCAAAATCACACCTTCTGCTCTGATTCTGACTCCTCCGCTGGCCTGGGCTAGATGGGATGCATGCATACATTCATTCATTCATTCATTCATTCATCGAGGCTTTAGTATGTTCAAAGCCCTTCACCATGTCCTTCGCCTTAATACGGACAATTCTATGACATGGGCATTATTAACCCCTCTTTACAGATGAGGACAGTGAGGCTCCAAGAAGCCAAAAATGAGTTCTCTGGGGTCCACAAGAGAGAGGACCTGGGGACTTGGAGCCAAAAATGACCTCCCTGAGCTCACACAGCTACATGTGATTTGGTCCCAATGTGTCCTCCTGGGCCACGCTGGCCCCTCTCATAATGGAGTCCTGCCCCCAGCCCCCGCCAAGCGAGCACCTTGCTTCACTCGTGCGCAGCACATACCACCGTCCAAGAGCATCTTCCTTCTCCTTTGCTTTTTTTATTGTTGTTCTCTCTCTTCCCAGTGAAAACCTAAGTTTACTTTTCTGTTCAATGACCACAGTTATTTCGAATCCCTGGAGAGGTGGCAGGTGCACAGCAGGGGTGCAGAGCAAAGGTAGGGAGTGAATGAATGAAATGGGAAGCCAGGTTTCCAGCAGCGTTCTGCCTGTCTCAAAACCCACACTTTCGGGACCCGGGGCTGGTTGACAGTCACCCCTTCCCCCAGGGCCTGCCTCCATGGTCCCTCCCAACTTTTCCCTTTGGGGACAGCTTCTCAAGAAGACTTCCTCAGCCCCCAGGGACCACCCACATCATGGTGGCTAGCAGATGCATTCAGCAAGTCAGCCTCCTCCACCCTCTTCTGTGACCAGGTGGCTTGTGGGAGAGCTGAGCGGCTGGGGAGGTGGGGATAGGGGGCCAGCCCAGCCCACTGGCTGCCTCTCCTAGGGACCCACAGCACCCACACACCCAACTTTTAAAGCCCAGCCGGACTCTGGAAAGGTGAGTTTCCCCAGACCCTCCTCTTGAGCCTCTCTCTGGGCACGGTGTCTCCCACCCCCCTGGGCCTTGAGGGAAACCTCCCCTGCGGGCCTCTCCCTGCTTCCCATCATGCTCTGGTTTGCAGCGTGCTCAGGAACAGAGCCACCCGTGGTTCCTGGAAGCCAGCAGAGGGATGCTGATGCTTTCTGCTCTATGAAGGCTGGGAAAGGCACGGGGAGGGCCCCAGAGTGCGGCCATCCCAGGGGCCCATGAGCTGGGTCTGGCTTGCTTTCTGAGCTCTCAGCCAAGGACTTCTCTTCCGGGCTCCCTGTCAGCGCCCATGACAGATACTCACCTGGACCTCCCACCCTGCCCCCCAACGGAACCAAGAGAGACCAAGTCCAAGGCACATTGTCCCCGTGACTGATACGGCAACGATCATTCATGAAAATCCACCCCTTGTCCACAGCAGGGCCACTTCCCTCCCAGCCCCTCCTGGAAGGGTCTCCAGGGCCACCGTAACTTCATCCCTCACAACAGCCACAGTATTCACCCCTGGCATGCACACGGGGCTGCCTGGGAGAGGCTTGCTCAGTAGCACTTATAACCACACACTCTAAGTGCCTGTCCTGCACTTTGTCCTGTATCTCCAGGGCAGAGTTCAGGCCTGACATATAACAGGTGCTCTGAAAACATGGCTGCTGAGTCAGTCTTGCAGAAAGGGTCCTGGCAACAGTGAAGAGAGGGGTTTGTCCGCAGTCCCAGTACTTCCGGGCTGTGTAACCATGGGCAGGTCCCTGTCCCTCTCTGAGCTTCAGTTCTCTCATCTGTATAGTGGAGATCAGAACTTGCAAACTCCTGGCCCAGAGGTCCCATCTACATTGTGGATGTGTTGTTTATGGCCCATTCAGTGCTTAATTTTATTTTAAAATTCATTCCCAACATTTTAAAATAGGGAGATTTCCATAAAACCTAAGGTTTTCAGCTTTTGTTGAAAAATGAGAAGATCTGGCTATACTGGGCCCCTAGTCTCACATATACAACTGGCTGGCCTGGGCAGCAGCTACCCCTTTAACAGGGGTGTTTGGACACAGCGCTGCCTCCCCTCACTCCCTAGAGCCTTGCCCAGTATGCTTCACTTGTATATGTCACTGCCTGGCCCCCATAGGCATCTGAATTTGTCACCCCTGAATGTCAGCATGACCTGTCTACTCTTTGGCTCTATGATACCTAAAGGAATCCTACGGGATCCCCAGGTGACAAAAAGCCACTTCAGCTGAGAGGAGCGAAACTGCTGTTTCTAAGGATGACACAGAGTCTATAAATAGCCTCAGAGCCAGGTGAGTGCTGACACCTGCCCAATCTCACCTGGGCCGGGAGTCCTCGAGGGCTGGGCATGTTTCCGTTCCGAGCTCAGCCCAGGGACTGTCCCTCCTCCTGATGCCACTGAGGACAGACAGTACAAGTAGGGATGACTTCACAGCTCAGCCTCTCCGGCTTGGGCAAGAGGTAGTGATGACATTTGATTTTCCAAAGAGGGTAGGAGTAACATGAGTGAATGAGGCCAGTTCTCAGTCTGGGGTCCTGGGGATGGGGGTACTGCACCATCAATGGCTCCCGGGTGCTATCCAATACTGTTAGACCTCAGCCTGGCCTTCAGGACCCTCTGTGATTGCCCCCTACCCACACCCCAGCCTTTCAGCTTATGGTCAACATTGCAGCCTTTCCTTGAAGGTACCCTGGCCTGCCTCTGGCTTATTCCCCCCCTGAAATCTCCTCTCCACATCTTTGTGTCTCTGCCCCTCAAATGTGGTTGTGTCTAGGCTGATCCTCCAGGCAGAAACCATCTTCCCTGTCCCAGTCCCACAGCCTCCTCTGGCTAACTCCTCAGCTTCTCTGTTGCTGTGTTGTCTGTCCCCGGCTTGTCTCTCTTGCCCTCCCCATCCCATTCCAAGCTCCATGATGGCAGTGGGAAGGGTCTGGCCTCTGCAGGACTCCCTGGCCCTGGAGTCAGACAGAGTCCTCCCAGCTCCAACACTCTAGCCCTGGGCAACTCACTCACCCGTCTCTTAGGGCTTTCCTTCCCCATCTGCAAAATGGAACTGCCTCCCAGGCTATGGGGGGAAACAGACATACTAAGGACTGGGGAAGGGCTCCAAGAACTAAAGGGGTTGAGTGAATAAAGGCAGCTCTTCCCTGGGTTAGGGCTGCTCAGGCTTCGCTGGGGTGGGGGATACACGGAGGCCCCCAGGAGCAGGCTTGAAGGACAACAGGGCACCACCTATCCACCTGGAGTAGCAAAGGGCTGTGTGAGCTGAGGACCTGGAACTGACATGGGGGGTTATTCCTCTCTTCCTCTTTCAAATCTACAGTATGCACTGATGCGGGGGGATCTGGGAGACTGCTCAGGGCCCAGATGGGGCAGGGAGCATGCCAGCTCCCCACTCATGCCCGTTCTACTCAGGGCACAAAATCATGAGAAAAGAGGAGACATTCCCCAGGACACAGTGAGGCTCCCTCCTGGGCTGGACCCTGGGGAGCCTCTGGGCTCCAGGATACAGCTGGAGCATCACTGAGTGACCAGGCTCCTCGTGGGCCAGGAATAGAGAAGGGGACTGTAAACTCCCAGAAAAGGGGCAAGCCAGAATTCTAATGAGCCTAGGACACGCTGACCTCATGAATTTACTCGTGCCAGCATTTTGCTGTCTGACCCCTTCCCAGGAGCTGATTCAGGTCTCAGCTCAAGCCCACTTGACTCCAAGGTTCAGCCCATACCCTCTTCTTGAGCCCCTTGGACCTCTGAGCCCCTGCAGCTGAGACCCACTGCTGTCTGTGCCCTAGACCTGAAGCAAAGACAGTCTAGACCCCATCCATCACCGACACTCATAGCACAGTGCTTAACGGTTGACACATGCCTCTCTCTCTTGTTTATTTTACCCTTGAAACAGACCTGGGAAGAAGCAGGGTAAGGACTACCATCACATCCTTATTCTCCAGAGGGGAAACTGAGGCTCGGAGAGGTCTGAGAAGATTGGTGCAGGCTGGCAGTGGAAGATGCGGGGTGCTCCTAGCCCTGAGCAGTGCCTTCCTCACTCTGGGTCCTTGTTTCCCACCTGGAGATTGCAGGTGTTAGCTGAGATGCCCTGCCAGGGCCCCTATTATTTACTTACTGTGGACCCCCCACACCTACCACACTTCTATGAAGCCCCCCTCAACATGGGGGGTAAATCCTCCTCACCAGTGTTCTCAGTTCCCCTTCTCTTCCTGTCTTACCTTTTCACCCTTCCTTGCATTCCCTATGGAATGGCCGCTGTACTGTTTCCTGCAGGTACATTCTTGGGGTGACTGCTGTGGGAGGGGAGCCAGCAGTCAGTTGACCCCGTTGCTGGGGACCAGGCCTGTTAGTCTATGGGGTTGGGGAAGGGGCATCGGACCCAACCCTGGTGGAGGGCTGGGGCCTGGCCAGAGCCTGCTGGGCACCTGCTCAGTTCCAGGAGTGTGGGAAGAGGATCTGGTGTCCAGAAGCATCTGGAGAAAGGGCCAGACTGGGACTAGGAGGCCTGTGGTCAGCAGGGGGGTGGTCTCTGCCTGCATCCTCCCGCACCTCTCACTCTGATCCACCTCTCACCTCCACCTTCTTTGTCTCTCACCCACCGTCTCTCTTGGTCTCTCTGTCTGCAGGGCCTATGGGTGGAGGGGAGGCCTATACAGAGGGCTCAAACGTAAATTTTTGTTATATTCGAATAAAAACATATGGATGCTCATATTTTGGAGTTAACCACGTTTTAGCATATTTCCTTCTCTCTTTTTTTAATCTGGGACCCTTACAAAGTGGAACCGGCCCCCTTTAGCCAGGTCGTGTCTGTCCCTCAGGTCTCTAGACCTTGGGAAACCCATTTAAAGGAGCTCACGCTCTGTCGCCCCAGCCTCCTGGCTGCGCCTCCCGCCGGGGCCGCCAGGGGTCGCTCGCGAACAGGCCCGGAGGGGACGGGCGGGGGCGGGGCCTCGAGGCCGGCCCGGCCAATAAAGGCGGCGACGCGCGGCCGTGGCTGACTCTGCCCTCTGCGCGCGCTTAACTGTCGCTTCCGTCGTCTCCGCTCCTATCGCCGCTCTCCCGCCCCGACCTGCCGGCGCGATGCTGGCGCTGCGCTGCGGCCCCCGCCTGCTCGGCCTGCTCCCGGTCCCGCGCTCCGCGCCGCTGCGCCTCCCCGCGCTCCGCGCTTGCAGCACCAGCAGCGGCGGCGGCGGCTCCCGGGACTCGTCCTCCGCTTCCCGGAACCCGCTCGTGTACCTGGACGTGGGCGCCGACGGGCAGCCGCTCGGCCGCGTGGTGCTGGAGGTGAGCGCACTGCACCCGGCCGCGCCGGACTGGGCGTGGGGGACGCGCCCGGCGCTGTGCGCGACTCGCTGGGTGACCTTGCCCCCGACACCTGGCTATGGGCCTCAGTTTCCCCATCACTAGAAGGGCGCATCAGATTGGTCTCTTCCGGTGTCCTCTCGGCACCTTGGAGGCGGGAAGGAGGGCAAGTGTGGAGGAGAAAGTTCAAGGTCAGGTCGTCGACTGTGAGAGCCCGGCCCTGCTGGCTGGCCCCGGGGTCGGGGAGAGGTCCTGAGACCTCGCGGGGTCAGCGCCCAGACCCGGAGCTCCGGGGCGGGTGTCGGGGTTCCCGGCAGCGGGCCGGCGGGGTGCGCTCACGCGGCGACCCTTGCATAATGCAGAGCCGGCCCGGCCCTGCCCCCTCGGTGGGACTCACCCGCCTCCGGGCGCTGGGGCAGGAGCCGAGGTAGTTTCTGGCAGGCCAGCCGGCCTCCTCTCGTGCAGGGCCCCCGGGGCTGACCCGGGACGGCCCCCCTGCAAGTCGGGGCAGTGTACCCGGGGCCCTTCACCCCAACTCCAACCCCCCCCCCACGCTCCCGGACTCGCAAAGTAAGAAACAAATAGGGGCAACAAACGGGGTCGGGGGGAAGCTCAGGTGTAGCCCTCAAGCCCAAGGCCCTTTTGAACAGAGACCTCCGTTAGTCCTCCGTTTCCTCTTCTGGAAAATGGAGACCACCCTCCTTCTCCCTTTTATTTTACTGGTTCCACACCAGGGTGGCTCTTGAACCTTGGAGGCAAGAGGCCTGCTTGGATGGGGCTCTGGTCTCCCCTTACCCACCCCCACCCCACTCCCCTGCCTCTCTAAGCCTGTTTCCCCTCTGCGCATTGAGCTTGGACTGGCCTCTCTCCTGGCCCTGAGTCTCTGATGCTTGGGGCCCAGCTGTAGTAGCTCTGCCAGTTTTGCCCCTGGAAGTAGGCCAGGATGGCACTGTCCTCTCTTCCGATAGATAGGGAAACCGAGGCTGCCTCCTCCCAGCCTGGTTTCAGGAAACAACTAGCAGAGATGATAGCTCCCTAGGCTGCCTCTGGGAGCCACAGGCATGGAAGGGGCTCCTTGGCCGCTGTGGGGGTTGGGTGGTTGAGGAGGTTCCCTCCGTCACCTGCCTCTGGACTGACCATCTTCTCTTGTCCCTCTTCTCGCCCCACAGCTGAAGGCAGATGTTGTCCCAAAGACAGCAGGTAAGACGGGGCTTGGGGCCTTCTGAGTCTGGTCCAGATGGAGGACAGAGGGGCCAGGCCAGGTGGGTGGGATGATGAGAGAAGTTGGGGCACAGAGGCCCGTGACCAGATGGGAATTCCACGTGAGGCTCAGCTGCTGGGTACCCTGGGCCA
Source organism: Neomonachus schauinslandi (assembly GCF_002201575.2). Taxonomy (NCBI): domain Eukaryota; kingdom Metazoa; phylum Chordata; class Mammalia; order Carnivora; family Phocidae; genus Neomonachus; species Neomonachus schauinslandi. Next base: position 107,006,480 of record NC_058408.1, read on the forward strand.
GCTTTCTGTCCCTCTCTGAGCCTCGGTGTTGGCCCTGCCCACCAGGCCAGTAGAGCCTTGGAATCAGTAGAAGCACATGTAAATTTCCACCAGGACCACTTCCTCCCCGCTGGTGCCCGATGGGGCGGTAGCTACACGGCCCAGGGACTCCCTGCCAGGAGCGTGTGCTCTTGTCTCAGTGCTTGGACACTGGGACACCGAGCTGTAAGAAGGAGGTGACTTGCCCCGGGTCACACAGCCAGAGCAGACCTAGGGAGCGGGCCTGGGGTCTGTCCACCCCCTGTTCACTTCCTGGGGGGTAGAAGGGTGCTCGCTAGAATGAGCAGTGACCCTGCAGTTGCGGCCTGGCCCTGTTGACCTGCCTCTTCCTTCAACCCTCAGAGAACTTTAGAGCCCTGTGTACCGGGGAGAAGGGCTTCGGCTACAAAGGCTCTACCTTCCACAGAGTGATTCCATCCTTCATGTGTCAGGTATGGTGGCCCTGTCTGCCTCGGTTCCCCGTCTGTGAGGGGGGGTGATAACAGGGGCCACCTTGTAGGGTGGTTGTGAGGATTAATGAGATACCGAAGGGAGAGCGATGGATTACTCTGTGGGCCTGTCTTCTCACCCAGAGACGGTGGAGCGGGTTGGGCGGCCCTGGCCCTTGAGCAACAGGGCAGTGGCAGGATGAGCTGGCTGGCGGAGCCTGTCGGAGGGACCGGCATTGAGATCTGGACGTGCACGGGGGCGGGGAGTAGATCTTCAGGCTTTGGAGGACCAGCGTATTCAGGCAGTCTCTGACCAAGTCCCCCTGTATGTCCCACTGAGCACTTGGCACGCTTGGCGTGGGAGATAGGGAGGGAGGGAGACAGCACCGACAAGAACGAACAGGTCTGGACTCGGAGCTTCTCCTTCTAGAGCGGGGCATCTTTCTTGGTTAAATGAATGTTCTTTAGTCCTGTGTGCTGCCTGTTTTTCAAAAACATCAGTAAGGCTGTGTCAGAAGTTTGGGGATAGATGTGGACAGCAGGGACTTCCCCAGGGGTCGAGACCCCAGCTGTGTGGGGGTCACCCTCTGTTAGGTTAGACCCTGCTAAGACAGGGGTTGGGGTCTTGAGGCCCACAGACCATAGAGGCAGGGGCATGAGTGTCATGACCTCTTTGAAGTCCTTCCAGCCCAGAATTCTCTCCCCCATTCCCTCCACTCCGACCTGGGGCTGTCATCCTATTGTGGTGAGTGGCAGTGGGTGGGGGCTGGGCCTGCTGACGTGTCGAATGTGGTGACTGCAGGGATGGGAAGGGAGGCTGTGGCCATGGGACAGGCCTGGCCAAGCCTGTGGCTTTCTGCCGCAGAGGCCCTCCCAGCTCTGCCCAAGGGAGGCTGTGGATGACGCGGGAGCTGGAGGGGCTGTCCTGAGCCAGGCTAGGGTCTTCCTCTGAGCAGCATCGGGCAGGGTGGGTCCTTCCAAGGCTGGAGGGCTCTCTGAGGCATGAGTTGGCAGCACCGGGAGGCCCAGGCCAGGGTTTTGAATCATCCCTGTCTCACGGCACCCTGCTGGCATTTGTGGGTGCTTAGGTCAGGCTGGTCGGGTCATCCCTGTCACCTGAGGATTATATCTCCATGAGACCTTGGCCAGGGGCTGCGGCTGGGGCTGACAGCCACTGGGCTCTTCTGGCCACTGCTCCCTTGGAAACCTCGGGCAAGCTGTGAGGAAGGATACTGGGCCTGGGGGGATTCCGTCCTGGGTCTGCAAGGTGTAGGGAGGCTACCGGGCCTGGCGAGGGGGGAGGTGCCCGGCAGGGAGTGGGGCTCAGCGTAGGGAACTGGCTCTGTGTTGCTCCCCCGACAGACCAGACATGGGCACTGGGTCCCTCCCCTGGCCACCTCCCTGTCTCCCCTCCAAGAGTTGTGGGTAGAAAACTAGGTCACTACCTACAAATCATCTCAGAATGGCCATTAGATCCTTTGAGAATCATTTAAAAAACTTGCCCAGATTAAAAAAAAAAGTGAATCATGTGAAAGGTAGGGTAGTTATTAATGGCAGAAAATATTGAAGCTTTATTTTTGCTTATTTTCCTTGTTATTTTATGAGTCCGGACAACCTTGGATGTTTTCTGACCCCTTGGCCTGCGGGGCTTCTGGCTGGGTGGGCCCCAGGTGGGTTGGGGGCCACCTCCCCGCGCCACGGCAGCCTCCCCCTGCCAGTTCTGGGGGGTGGCCGCTCAGAAGGTGCTCTGTGCTCACAGGCCGGCGACTTCACCAACCACAATGGCACCGGGGGCAAGTCCATCTATGGAAGCCGCTTTCCTGATGAGAACTTCACACTGAAGCACGTGGGACCAGGTGAGTGGGGGCCGCCGTTCCCCGGTCTGAATGCCCTGAGCTCGGCCCGGACGCTGCCATGCCCACCATGCCCACCATGCCTGGGAGGCTGGGACCGATTGCCCCATATCCGGTGATGCTCCTTCCCTCCTTCAGCACTCCAGGTTGGAGTGTTGGTTTTCCTGGAGCTTTGTCATGCTGAGCTCTCCATTTAAAAAACAAGCCTTCCTTTGAGACGCTGGGAGAGAAAGCCTTTCAGCAAAACCCAGCATTGTGTCACGTTTAAGACCCAAGATGCAGAGTGCCGAAGTCCCATTCTGGCCCTTCCACAGAGAGCTTCCACAAGGCCCTCTCGTCCCTGGGGCAGCACGGGTGGGCAGGCCCCGGGGAGCCGCTCGTCCTCTTCATGCTCCAAGACCGTCAGACCCCAGTGGCCTTGTTGTGGGGGGAGCGGCCGCTCTTGTCGGTAGCTTCCCAGTGAGGTGCCTCCTGGGGCAGCATGGCTTCCTCCTGCCTGTTTTTGCAGGTGTCCTGTCCATGGCAAATGCAGGCCCCAACACCAACGGCTCCCAGTTCTTCATCTGCACCATAAAGACAGACTGGTGAGTCCCCCGCCGTGGGCTGCAGGCCCGCTGGGCATGAGGGGTGGCCTGGCAGTCAGAGGAGGGTCTGTGTGCTTCTTGGGGAAGGTGGCGTGAGGCTGCACTGCGCTCTGGGGCAGGAGCCCTCAGCTGGGCTGTGTGGCCATGTGGAAGAAGGACCAAGTTTGTAAAAGGACTGAGGGAGAATGTGGGTTGTTCTTACAATTGTGTCTATGGTAGGCTTCCATTTGCTGTCAGCTGGAATTTTCTCCATGTGTTGTGCAAAAGGACTTTTACCACATACGTTTGGGACATGCTGCAGAACCTACCAGGCCTCAAGATGGCCTGTGGAGGCAGCCTATTTGCTTGGTTTAAACTGTTGTTTCCCGGCTTACCTCGAGCTTGGAACGCACCTTGGAGCTCTCTTGCCCACGTGCCTGTGGATCCCACCACCTAATAAGTTCCTCTGCCCAGAGTCACCTGTGTCCTAGCCCTGAGGCATATGGGCTTGAGGGGACAATAGCAGGCCAAGAGCTAATTTTTTAATAAAGCCCATTTCCTAGGACTTTAGGAGAGCTGAGTGGTAGGTGGATACCAGCTGTCTCTGGCCCCCAAGCCGGAAGGGACAGACATGTCAGGGCGTAGGCAGGCCGTTGGCTGGCTCCGCCTGTTCTTCGCTCCTTCCGCAGAACCCCCAGCAGGGCCTGCAGTGCTGCCCTTGGCTGTAACCAGTGTTGACCTTGCTGCCACTGGACTAAGCTGCCTTTTGGATTCTTGGAACTCTCTCAGATGGAGAGCCGTGCTTGCTATCTTGGCTCTTACCTTGCCACTCATGACCATTAAGATGGTCCTATTTACACGGACCTCTTATTTCTTGAGAGTAGTTGGATACCCTGTTCACTCCCTGTGCAGAACAAGAATAATTCACTTTCCATAGCTGAGGCTACCAGGATTCAGGTGAAGTGGCCCGGGGGCAAGGTCACACGGCAGGGCAGGCAGCACGTGCCCCGGAAGGGAGGGACCCTCTGGTGTATTTGGGGGAGCTCCGCAAGGCTTGATACCGGAGCCGTAAGGGGTGGGTCCAGACTTTCAGAGTGAGTCCCTTCCAGAATCGCTGTCTCCGATAAATAGTTCCATGACCAGGTGACAATGACATTGGGTGGCATTGCACTACTCATATTCTTCCCTGGCTCAACTCACAGGTTGGATGGCAAGCATGTCGTGTTTGGCCATGTCAAAGAAGGCATGGATGTCGTGAAGAAAATCGAATCTTTCGGTTCCAGGAGTGGGAAGACGTCCAGGAAGATCGTCATTACAGACTGTGGCCAGTTGAGCTAACCGGCCTCGGCCACAGGGTGCTGGGCTGGTAGTGGCTGCCCACGTGGTGACACACCGAGGCGGCCACGTCGGACGCCAGCAACAGTGCCCCGTCCGGTTGCCTGTGTTCATGCCGCTATCACTGTGTGCTGGAGGAAGGCCTCTGCGGAGCGTCCGCTCTCCACCGGGCTCGCCACGCTGCTTCCCCAGTGTCCGCCCTCCCTCACCGCCCCATTTCTGGACGAGTATCACGGACATGATGTCACCACTCCTCATCAGGCCTTCTCTGTGATCCCCCAGCCCAAGTTCACCCGTGCCTTGGACTTCGTGGGGTGGTGATGGCTCAGCTTTGGGGACAGGTTTCTGCCTTTTCCTCGGCCGAGCGGGGAAAGCCAGCTGCCGCAAAAGGGCCATTATATCTGGGTAATGACTTCTTCTAATTGGAATAATTTGACTAACAAGATTGCCAAGAAATGAAGCTGTGACACTTAACTACTCCGTGCCATGGCAGGACCCCAGTTGGTGGCCGAAGCCACAGAACCCCAGAGCCTGGCCTTTGGAACGTAGTTGGGGCTTTTGTGCACGGTCCTCGGCCACGGCATTTATCCCCGGCCACTGTGAATCCTCTTGGTTTGCTGCTGGGGTTTTTGAGGAAGGGTCCGTGGGGGTAGAAGCAGACGAACCTGGGAACAAACCCACTGCGTACTGTGCCTAGTCCGTGAATTGGTGAAGAATGGAAATAGCCCAAACGTGCTCTGGAAGAAAGCAAACATGTCTTTTCTGGAGGGCTTTGATTTTTGTGTGTTTAATATATCTACTGATTTTGTATGTAGTACACTTGTGGGACATTTATTTGTGTTCACTTGAAATGTGAAAATAAATCCTATTTTCTATGAAAGACTATCTGGCGTCTGGTGGTTTTAGGAAGCAGGGTTTATAACTCTAGTATTTGGAGCCAACCTTTATTGAGTTTCCGCACACATGTCTGGGCTATGCTGAGGGCTTCTACTTGGACTATCTCAGTTAATCACTCCAGCAACCAAGGACAGTATTGTTGTCATCCTCAGAGATGAGATGGTCTCAGACAAGCAATCTTAGCACCCACCGCCTGTCCGTGAGCACTGGCTGACTTTCCCCCGCCCCAAAATCCCAGCTCCACTTCTTGGTGACCCCGAGTCTGTTTTCCTCAGCTGCATAATGGGGTAATAGTAATGGGCCATCATTTTAATACACACTCGAGTGACAGGGATGATGACATTTCCCATGCGCCAGAGTCTTAGAGAAGGATCCGTATTCATCTAAAGTTAGGTGTGGAGTTGACTATCCTAGATTTGCCACTTAAACTTGGGATTCTAGGTGATTCTGAACTCACCGGGAAGGCAGACTGGGGAGTGGGAGAGCAGGATTCAGAACTCAAACAGCCCCAGAGATGGCACAGTCTGAGCGATAGAATAATCGCATTCTGTTCACAAGGTGAACGGAGTTACTTCACGGGGTTCCCAGAGTCCGATTATGTGCGCTTCCTGTCATTCTGAGGTCACAGTGGCTGGAGTTGGGTCACTTGGAGTCCTGGAGGGTTTCCATGAGGGCAGTTGCCAGAGTTCAGCTGCATGGACCGGGAGCTCAGCTAGCTTAGCAGTTTTTAAACAATTCTCAAGAGCCGTAGGGGTCCCCAGAACAAGGGGGAGACAAGGGACATGGGCCCCTAAGCTCCATTTTCAATCAGATACCCTCTTTCCTTATTGAGGCTCTACAAGGGGTTTCATTTGAAGAATGGGATCTTGAGCCCAACAGTAATCAGGATAATGGTGATAATAATTGGTGATTACTCATCCAGTCCAACATTTTACAGATCGGTGAACTGAGGCCCCAAGCGGGGTCACGATGTCACAGGCGACCCTGTGAGAACAGGGGTATAGTACCTGGGACGCACCAATCCAGAGGGCTCCCTGTGGGGGGCCTCTCCCAATGCCCCTTGGTCCTTCCATCCCCACATACAGAGCTCTTGTGACTTCTGAGGTCAAAGCCACAACTTCTGTCCCTGTGGAGTTTTCTCTTGACCTCTGGGGACTCTAGGGAAGCAGTGATGCCGGTGACAAGTGTGAGGGGCAGCCCCTCGAGTTGCGACCTGCTGGCCCCGTGGTGATTTCTGAGAGTCTCAGGGTCACAGAGCCTGTGGGGCTTGCGTCGTCGACTTCACAGAGCCTTTCCCTTTCCATGAATGGGGAGTGTGTGTGTGTGTGTGTGTGTGTGTGTGTGTGTGTCCCTCCAGAGGAGTGCAGTGTGGAGCAGGGGACTGGAATGCAAGAAATTGCCTAAACACGGAGTTTCCAGAAGACGGGGCCATTCACTGCACTGGCCAGTTCTCTTCTAAGCACCCCGCCCAAGGGCCTGGACCTGGTCTTACTGGATCAAGCGGGAGCCTGATACACAGGTAAGAGGGTGACTTGCTGGCACGTAGCACCTAATGCACGAAAGAAACGGTGAGTCATACACATGCTGTCGGATGTCATCGTGTGATGCCATGGGAGCACAGGGTGTAAATATCTGGAATATCCTTTTTCTGAGACAACACATGATAAGCTTTTCAAAATGACTTCGCTGAGGTGTGATTTGCACATAAGAGAACTCACACATTTTAAGTGTACAGCTCCATCACTTTTGACAAATTCACACACCGGATTAAGTTCTGGAGCATTTCCATCTCTCTGGAGCCGCCCCTGTGCGCCTTCCCAGGCAGCCGCTGAATCCTGTCACTGTATATGACTCTCGCCTATTCTGGGACTTGGTATAATATGGAGTCATGCAAGATTTGCTTTCTGTGCCTGACTTCCTTCGTGGAGCGTGTGTGAGAACATGGGAGAATTTAACGCACCTCTGGACTCTCGTGTGTTGCTCCATGAAAGGAATGTCTGTGAATGTTTCCCGGGTCTGGTGAGGCTGGAAACAATGCTTCTAGGAATCCTGGGGTGCTGATAAAGCACGCAGAGTCCTGGGCCGCACATGAGACCTATTGAATACAGATCTCTGTGGGTAGGATGTAGGAATCTGAATTTTAAGATAATAATTCTGAAGTTTGAGAATTTGAGCACAGGCCAGGGTGGGCGACATTCAAAAGGAAACCACTAGACCACTAGCGTCATTGGATACTTCTGGAAACACTTTTTGCTGGAAGCTCTGGGGATCTGGAGCAAGCCCTCCACTTACAAAAGGTGCCTCGTGACTCTTGGATGGTGAGGGTGAGCAACCTGTCCAGCCCAAGCTTTGTGGGCTACTGCTCTTCCACAGGGCTGGCAAACATGGCTTCCCAACGCCACAGCGTAGAGAGCTGCCTTTGAGGGGAGGAGCCCTGTGTGGGGGCCTCAGCTCTTCCTTTGTCATCAGGAGGAGGGTCTGGCTTGGGTGGGTCCAGACTGGACAGCATTTCTCAGTGAGTGGCTTCTGGGAATCAAAAGTCAGCTGGGTGTCCGGGCCACTGGAACAGAGTGGGTTGAAAAAGTCTTGGCACCACTGAGCCTCCCAGATCAGTCTCAGCCTTAAGAGGCTGTCCAGAATTATGATGGTATTATTATTATTATTATTATTATTATAACATTATGACGGTTAATTTTATGTGTCAATTTGACTGAGCCATGGGGTGCCCAGCCATTTGGTCAAGCATTATTCTGGATGTGTCTGTGAGGGTGTTTCTGGAGGGGATTAACTTTCCAATTGGTAGACTGAGTAAAGCAGATTGCCCTCCTTGGTGTGGGTGGGCCTCATGCAATTGGTTAAAGACCAGAATAGAACCAAAGGCTGAGTAAGAGGAACTCCTCCTACCTAATTGCCGGAGCATCAGCCTTCTGCCTCCCAACCAAAACATCTGCTCTTCTTGGGGCTTGAGTCTGCTGGCTTTTGGACTGGAGCTTACACACATCAGTGCTCCTGGTTTTCAGGCCTTCAGACTTGGACTGGAGCTACACCAACGGCTCTTTGGGGTCCCCAGCTTGCCAACTGCAGATCTTGGAACTCCTCAGCCCCCATAATTGCATGAGCCAATTCCTTATAATAAATCTTGTTCTATATATATATATATATATATATACACACACACTATTGGTTTGGTTTCTCCAAAGAATCCTGGCTCATTTTTTCTTTTCTGCTTATAAAACCAAAATACGCTTGTAAAAATTCAAATGTTACATAAATATATAATATAGAGAATCTAAATTACCTGTAACACTATTATATTAATAGTCAGTATGGGTTTCTGCATTTGCTTAGGGTATAGAATGCTGCAAAAAACACTCTTGCCCCAACAACCGAAAAAAGGCGAATAAACTATAAAGTCATGACTTTTCTTGAGTTCGTCGGAAAGGCAACTAGGCAATCTGAGTTCTGAGGAGAGAGGACAGCCAAACCATCTCACCTGTGGCAGGAGCACTGCAGAAAGATCCGGCCACAAGACAAGTGAGGAAGATGAAATCCAGTAAAATTTTATTGAATTGTTAAGGCAAAGGACGGACTAATTTGTCTGGAATGGCTGGGGCCCCTCCGCGCAAAGCAAGTTCACATTCACTTCCAGGATCTCTTCCCCAGGCCTCCACTGGATGCTCAGGAGAAGGGCCCGAGACCTGCCTCTCTGCTGAGAGTCTGCAGTGATTTTCAGCTCTTGGCATGAAGCCTTGCTCACTTCCTCAGATGCTCTCCTATGAAGCAAAATTCTGAATCCACTAGGGAAAGGGCCATATTCCCTTCATCCCCAGGAAGAAGTAAAAGCTCATGCTGGCTGGGGGAAAGATGGAAAAGAACATCCTGTAACCCCCTGGGAGGGGCAAGAAGCCATCCAGGGCCCGAGAACCCATTCTGATACCAACCAGAAATCAGCTACCCCTGGAGAAGAACAAAAGTGCACCCAAGACATGCCTAAGACTGAAGCCGGACCAGGATAACATGCCCCTACCCCAAGCTGCGGGACAAGGAAAGGCATGGAGAGGGATACCGTCTATGCTGCCCCAAGCTGGAAGTAAGGTACAAACACTGAGAAGAAGCCTGCCACACCCCAGCTCCACCCCAAGCCCAGGTGGCTGCTGCTGCAGGAGTCTGCATGTGGGCCTCTGAAGGTAAGGACGGCGACCACAGAACCCATCCCAGCTCAACTCCTGCCTACATCAACTAATTCCCCACGATAGACCCGAAACAAAGAGCAGCATGCCCACTGCCCAGAGCGCACACTATACTGCTGTCTCTTCTGTTGTACAAATAACATTCAGCATTCAAGGGAAAAACACTGTTGATAAATAAAGCCATCAACAGAATCAGGCTCAGATATAACCCTCCCAGATGGGGACATTAAAATAACTGTGATTAGTATGTGGAAGTAACTAGTAGGAAAGATGTACAACATACATGAGCAGATGGGGAGTAATTTTAGCAGAGTGAAATTATAAGAAAGAGTCCAGCAGAGATACTACAAGGAAAAAAAATATATATATATACCGAAAACGACACCAAAAATGGAGATGTCGGGGGATGAGTTCAACAGTAAAGTCAGTACAGTTGAGGAATGTATCTGATTTGCCAAAGGATTATAGATATGACACCAATGGACCATCAACAGAAGAAAGAACAGATAAATTAGACTTCATTTTAATTAAAATTAAAAATGTTTGTGCCACAGAGAACACCAACAAGAAAGTGAAAACCCACACAATGGGAGAAACTATTTGCTGATGCTAGGATGTAAAATAGTCCAACTGCTTTGGAAAACAGTCTGGCAGTTCCTGGGATGACTGCACACAGAGCTACCAATTCCACTCCGTGGTATGCACCAGAGAGAAATGAACATCTACACAGCGACTTTTATGCAAATGCTTACAGGAGCATTATTGATAACAGTCAAAAGGTGGAAACAACCCAAATGTTCCTCAATGAGCAAATGGATTAAAAGTGGTATATCCACATGGTGGAGTATTATTTGGCTATAAGAAGGAATGAGGTGCTAATCCACGCTATGACCTGGGTGAAGCTTGAAAACATCATACTGAGTGAAAGAAGCCAGTCACAAGAGACCACAAACTATATGATTTCATTCATATGAAATGTTCAGAACAGGAAAATCTATAGAGACAGAAAGTAGATTAGTGGTTACCTAGGCTGAAGGGGTCGGTGTCGGTGGGGGGCTAAGTGGGTGATAGGTAAAATGTATGAGGTTTCTTAATGGGACAATGGAAATCTCCTGAAATGGACTGTTCTGGTGGTTGCATGTATCTGTGCCTAGACTCAAAACCATTGAATCGTGCGCCTTAAATGGATGAATTGTATGACGTGTGAACCATAGCTCAATAAATAGGCTTAAAAATATATATTAGCGAAGTCTCACAATTCTTTGGGTGTATGATCTGTTTTCTCTGGAGTCCTCTCGTTCCTCTGGAAAATGCTGAGATTTGACCTAGTTATGGGAGCGGTGGAGGTGGGTCTTGGGCATGGCCGTTCAAAGCATCTGCCCCAGATGAAGTGCTCACAGTGTTTGTAAGCAGAGACGCCTGTTCTTCTCTAACACAGGAAGTTGAGCTATTTCCACTCGCAAGGAGGGGATAGGATGACATGAGGGTTCAAGCTGTTAGTTTCATTTGGGTCCAACCAGATGTCCCCATTACAAATTTCGGGATCCCATTCTTGCCCTTTCACATGAAAAACTTAGGGAGACTATGAATTTAAATGAACTTAAACAATGAATGGAAATTTAATTCAGCAACCTACACAATTAAATGTTGGTTTGGTTTTAAGGGATCTCAGTCTAGTGTCTGTAAGAAATGAGAGAATCTTTTCAGAGTTTTCATGGAAGCTCTCTGGTTCTTGATCAGAACTTAAGCTGAGAATTTGTCGTTTTCTTTTGGTAAACAGTCAAGCATGCTCAAAATAATTCATCCCACATCACAGTCCTTATGGTCATCATCACTGCTGTAATAATCAAGTGGGGCAGCCACCTGGCCTCCCAAGGCACATGCCTCTCTCGTCACATAACCACAGGAGATAACGTGATTCATTGTGATGTCACTGCATGCCACGCATTGCTAGTATTCCACTGCCCACTAGCAGGTAGTCCAGCGCTGCCTTCAAGCCTGAGGACACAGCCAAACAAATCTCTAAATCCCATCTTTGTGGGGTTATCCCCTATGACCACTGGCCAGTGTTAATTCTATATTGGTCAGGGTCCAAACAGGATAGAGAAACAACACAGTAATTCTAACAGGGAAGGTTGAATATAAAATTTATATGCGGGCACAAGAGTAGACACATAGATCAGTGCAACAGAATAGAGACTCCAGAAATAAACCCATGCTCTTATAATCAATTAATCTATGACAAAAGAGGCAATAATATACAATAGGGAAAAGACAGTCTCTTTAATAAATTGTCTTGGGAAAACTGGACAGTTACATGCCAAAGAATAAAACTGGACCACTTTCTTACACCATACACAAAAATGTGTAAACTCAAAATGGATGAAAGACCTAAATGTGAGACCTGAAACCATAAAATTCCTAGAATACATAGGTGGTAATTTGACATCAGCTGTAGAAACATTTTTCTAGATACTCTTCCTGAGGCAAGGGAAACATAAGCGAAATTATAAACTATTGGGACTACACCAAAATAAAATACTTTTGCACAGCAAAGGAAACCATCAACAAAACAAAAGGCAACCTACTGAGTGGGAGAAGATATTTGCAAATGATGTATCCAATAAGGGGTTAGTATCCAAAATATATAAAGAACTTCTACAACTCAACACCAAAAAACCTTAATCCAATTAAAAAACAGACAGGGGATCTAAATAGACATTTTTTCAATGAAGACATACAGATGGCCAACAGACACATGAAAAGATATTCAATATCACTAATCATCAGAGAAATGCAAATGAAAACCACAATGAGATATCACTTCACACCTGTCAGAATGGCTAAAATCAAAAACACAAGAAACAACAAGTGTTAGCGAGGATGTGGAGAAAGGGGAACCCTCTTGTATGTTGGTGGGAATGCACACTGGTGCAGCCACTGTTGAAGGCAGTATGGAGGTTCCAAAAAAAATTAAAAATAGAATTACCATATGATCCAGTAATTCCACTACTGGCTATTTATCCAAAGAAAATGAAAACACTACTTTGAAAAGATATATGCACCCCTATGTTTATTGCAGCATTATTTACAATAGCTAAGATATGGAAGCAGCCCAAGTATCCATTGCTAGATGAATGAATAAAGAGGATGTGGTATATATATACAATGGAATACTACTCAGCCATAAAAAAGAATGAAATTTTGCCATTTGTAACAACATGGATGGACATAGAGGGTATGAGGCTAAGTGAAATGAGTCAGTCCAAGAAAGACAAATACCATAAGTTTTCACTCATATGTGGAATTTAAGAAACAAAACAAACAAACAAAAAAGACAAACAAAAACCAGACTCTTAAATACAGAGAACAAACATGGTTGCCAGAGGGGAGGTGGTTGGGGGATGGGTGAAATAGATCAAGGGGACTAAGGGTACACTTATCATGATGAGCACTGAGAAATGTATAGAACTGTTGAATCACTATATTGTGCACCTGAACCTAATATAACATGATATGTTAATTATAATTGAGTAAAAAAAATTATTAACCGTAACATGGGTTTATCTACTAAGGGGAAAGAGAACTCTGAAGAATTAAGTGTCTCTCCAGCGCCCTCTACTGATAAAGTTTAATATAATTCCAGATGTAAAATGAGAACCGTTAACAGTATCACAAACAGGGCAAGGGAGAATTTAGAGCTAAGAGACAAGGATCACATGTGGTGCATTGAGCTTTGCTTTCTTATCCAGTCTGACAATCTCTACCACTCAATTAAATGTTTAAACCACTTATATTTAATGTAATTATCAATATCATTAGATTTAAAATGACTGTCATGCTATTTATTTTTTCCTTGTCCCATCTGCTTTTTGTTCCCTTCTTCTTTTGGATTGAGCTTTTTCTCTCAAATGATTCCATTTTATCTCCATTATTGACTTATTAGACTTAATTCTTCATTTTATATTTTTAGTGGTTTCTCTAGGGTTGCAATATATAGTTTAACTCACCACAGATTACCCGCAAATATATTGTACCTCTTTACATATGTGTAAGAATTGCTGGATCATATAGTAATTTTATGTTTACTGTTTTGAGGAACTGCCAAACTGTTTTTCAAAGTGGCTACAAAATTTTACATTTTCACCAGCGGTGTATGAGAGTTTCAGTTTCTCTACAGCCTCACCACACTTCTGATTATCTATCTTGTCAATTCTCTCCATCGTAGTTGGTATAAAGTATTATTTCATTTCAGTTTTGATTTCACTAATGATATTGAGCATCTTCTCATGTGTTTATTGGCCATTTGTATGTCTTCTTTGAAGAAATGTCTACTCAGATCTTTTTTCTGTTTTTAAATTGGGTTGTCTTTTTATTGTTGAGTTGTAAGAGCTCTTTGTATATTCTAGAAACAGTCCTTTATCAGATATGGGATTTGTAGAGATATTTTTGCTGAGTTAAAATTCTAGGTTGACAGTTTCTCCTTTAAGTAATTTAAAGATGCTGCTTCCCTGTCTTCTGGCTTGGATTTTTTTTCCCCCTTATGCAAAGTGTGCTACAATTTTAATCTTTGTTCTTCTGTATGTAATGTACCCTTTTCCCTCTATCTACTTTTAAGATTTTCTATCTGATCTTAAGCAAATTGGATTATGATGTAATACATGGTTTTCTTTATATATTTCTTGTGTTGGGTTTATTGACCTTCTTGGGTTTATAGATTTCACAAATTTTGAAAATTTTTCTTTTTTTTTTTTTAAAGATTTTATTTATTTGACAGAGAGAGACATAGCGAGAGAGGGAACATAAGCAGGGGGAGTGGGGGAGGGAGAAGCCGGCTTCCAGCTGAGCAAGGAGCCCGATGTGGGACTTGATCCCAGGACCCTGAGATCATGACCCGAGCTGAAGGCAGATGCTTAACAAATGAGACACCCAGGCGCCTGAAAATTTTTCATTAATTATTTCTTTATATATCTTTCTCTTCTTCCTCTCCTTTGGGGAGTCCTAATTTGTATATTAGCCCAACAGGAGTTGCCCACATCTCATTGATGCCCTGTTCTTTTTTTTTTTTTTCAGTCTTTTTATATTGGTGTATTTCATTTTGGATAGTTTCTATGACTATGTCATCAAGTTCACTAATCCTTTCTTTCTTTTTTTTTTTTTTTTCAGACCACCACCACAATTTTATTCTTAAATAAATGCTCAGTCTAAAGCCAGGTTAGGCAGATAGGTGGGCCTAATGCAGAGGAAGTGCAGGTTTTACTAATCCTTTCTTCTTTTCATTTGCTGTTAATCTCCAGTGTATTTTTCATATTTCAGAGATTCAAAATTTCAGAAAAATTTTTTCATCACTAGAAGTTTGATTGAGGTATCAAAAAATATTGTTTCCATGTTTCTTTTTAACATGTTCATGCTTTCCTTTACCTTCTTGAAAATACAGAATAGAGTTATAATAACTGCTTTAATGTCCTCTCATCCATTATCTGTGTGATTTCTGTGTCTGCTTTTACTTATTTCTACTTCTTTATATGCCTAACTTTTAATGGATGCCAGACATGTTACCTTATTAAAATGTGTTGGATATTGTTGTGTTCCTGTAAATATTCTTAAGCTTTGTTGTGGAATGCAAATAAGTTATTTGGAGATCATTTTATTCCTTTGAGGCTTGCTTTTGAGCTTTGTTGAAGAGACCAGCGCATCTGTTAGTGAAGGACTAATTTTGTCCCACTTCTGAGGTCATATGGTTCTGTGTTCTGCCCTGTTTATTATGAGGTTTCTCAATCTGGCTGGTGGGGACTATTTCTGTCCCCCTGTGAGCTTTGGGCATTTAGTTCTGCCTGTTCCTTCTGGGGTGGGCAGCGGTCCTTTGGTCAGCTTTGGGTCATCTCCTCACACGTAGGCACCTATCTGTTCTCAGCTAACTGGGTGAGGGGGGCACTCTGCACAGGTCTGGACCCTCTCTCTGGGATCTTCCTCCTCTCCATGCCACTTTCCAATCTCAGGGCAGCTGTCTTCTTTCCAGTGTTCTGATTCAAAAATTCTACCTAGCCTCTGCCCGTTAAGTTCCCCAGTCTGTCTCCTCCAGTAAGGGAGCTGGCTGGGCTGTGTGGCTTCTCCTGTCCCGCCCGGTGACCCGGACACTCAATCCAGGCAGTACTCTCTGCACACCACAGGCCTCACCTCATTTGCTTGCGCTTCCTTTTCTCAGGAATCCCTGTTCTGTCCAACAGCTGGGCCCGTTGTGTCCCACGTTTTGTCTGTTGATTTAGTTGTTTAAAGTGGGAGGGTGACTCCAGGCCCTCTGACCCCAGAAGCTGAAATCTTCTGTATTTTTTGAGTTGTTTACAAGGGGAATACTTTCCCTTCTTACTTGGGTGATATACAAGTCAGCTCAGGGCGGGGGAAGTGGATGCCCACAGGCCCCTCCAAGAAAAAGCAGCCGGCCCAGCTGCCCTCAGCAAGCTGCAGGAGAGGAGTGTGGGTCAGACCTCACTCTCCCTCAGGCAGCCCCGTCCAATACCGGGCAGCGGGCAGCATCGCAGCCTGTCCCTCGCCACAACTGTCCACGCTCCCACTGGGCCAGGCCTCCTCCCCGCACCAGCCCCAAAACTGTATGGATGATCCCAGGACAGCCTCTGGGATCACAGCTCAGAGGAATCATCAGAGCGAAGGATTCTAGATGGAGCCGGATGCCCTACTGTGTAGGTGGGGAAACGGGCCTGGAGGGGCACAGCAATGAGATCAGTGACAGTAGCCTGGACCCTGGCTCTCCTGACCCCAGATCTTCCTGCTGCACAAAACAGAAAGGTGACTAAGAAAAAAAGATCGACCAATCAACAGGTACGTCACATTAATAAAAGGATAAGGACCATATGATCCTCTCAATAGGTGCAGAAAAAGCATTTGACAAAGGACAACATCCATTTGTGATAAAAACCCTCAATAAAGTAGATTGAGAGGGAACATACCTCCACATCATAAAGGCTTTCTATGAAAAACTCACAGTGAATATCATCCTCAGTAGGGAAATACTGAGAGCTTTTCCTCTATGGTCAGGAACAAGACAGGGACCGTCCACTCTCACTGCTTTTATTCAACACAGTACTGGAAGTCCTAGCCTCAGCATGCAGACAACAGAAATAAAAGGCATCCAAATCAACAAGGAAGGAGTCAAACTTTCACCATTTGCAAATGGCATGATACTATATAGAGAAAACCTGAAAGACTCCACCAAAAAACTACCAGAACTGATAAATGAATTCAGTAAAGTTGCAGGATACAAAATCAATGTACAAAAATCTGTTGCATTTCTATACATAATAATGAAGCAGCAGAAAGCGAAATTAAGGAATCAATCCCATTTACAATTGCATCAAAAATAATAAGATAACCTAGGAACAAACCTAACCAAAGAGGTGAAAGACCTGTACTCTGAGAACTATTAAACACTGATGAAAGAAATTGAAAATGACACAAAGAAATGGAAAGACATTCCATGCTCATGAATCAGAAGAACAAATACTGTTAAAATGTCCATACCGCCCAAAACAATCTACACGTTTAATGCAATCCCTACCAAAATACCACCAACGTTTTTCACAAAACTATAACAAATTTAAAATTTGTATGGAACCACAAAAGACCCCAGATAGCCAAAGCAACCTTGGAAAAAAAAACAAAGCTGGAGGCATCACAATTCCAGACTTCAAGCTATACTACAAAGCTGTAGCGATCAAGACAGTACGGTATTGGCACAAAAACAGACAAATAGACTAATGGAACAGAATAGAAAACCCAGAAATGAACCCACAGTTATATGCTCAATTAATCTTCAACAAAGCAGGAAAGAATATCCAATGGGAAAAAGAAGTCTTTTCAACAAATGGTGTTGGGAAAACTGGACCACTTTCTTGCACCACAAACAAAAATAAACTCAAAATGGATTAAAGACCCAAATGTGAGATCTGAAACCATAAAAAATCCTAGAAGAAGACAGTAACTTTTTGACATCGGCCATAGCAACTTCTTTCTAGATAGGTCTCCTGTGGCAAGGGAAACAAAAGCAAAAATAAACTGTCAGGACTACATCAAAATATAAAGCTTTTGCAAAGCAAAGGAAACAGTCAACAAAACCAAAAGACCACCGACAGAAGGGGAGAAGATATTTGCAAATGACATATCAGATAAAGGGCTAGTATTCAAAATATACAAAGAACTTATTAAACTCAACACCCCAAAACTGAATAATCCAATTAAAAAATGGGCAGAAGACATGAATAGACATTTTTCCAAAGAAGACATACACATGGGCAACAAACACATGATAAGATGCTCCACATCACTCATCATCAGGGAAATGCAAATCAAAGCCACAATGGGATGTCACTTCACACCTGTCGGGATGGTTAAAATCAACAACACAAGAAACAACAGGTGTTGGCAAGGATGTGGAGAAAGGGGAACCCTCTTACACTGTTGATGGGAATGCAAGCTGGTGCAACCACTCTGGAAAACAGTACGGAGGTTTCTCAAAAAGTTAAAATTAGAACTACCCTATGACCCAGAAATTGTACTACTAGGTATTTACCCAAAGAATACAAAAATACGAATTCACAGAGATACATGCACCCTGATGTTTATAGCAGCATTATCTACAATAGCCAAACTACGGAAACAGTCCAAGTGCCCAAGAACTGATGAATGGATAAAGAAGATGTGATATATATATATATATATATAATAGAAAATTACTCAACCATAAGAAAGAATGAGATCATGCCATTTGCAAGGACATGGATGGAGCTAGAGTGTATTATGCTAAGCAAAATGTCAGCCCGAGAAAGACAAATACCATATGATTTGACTCATATGTGGAATTTAAGAAACAAAACAAATGAGCAAAGTGAAAGAAAAGAAAGAAAGAGGAACCAAGAAACAGACTGTTAACTATATCAAACAAACTGGTGGTTACTAGCGCGGGGTGTGGGGGGGTGGCGAGATGGGTGAAATAAGTGATGGGGATTGTCGTGATGAGCACTGGGTATTATATGGAAGTGTTGAATCACTACATTGTACACCTGAAACTAATATTACACTGTATGTTAACTAACTGGAATTTAAATAAAAACTCTTATGTTTATTTATTTATTTTTAAAGATTTTATTTGAGAGAGAGAGAGAGAGCAAGAGACAGCACGAGTGGGGAAGAGAGGGAGAAGCAGACTCCCCACTGAGCAGGGAGCTTGACCCTGGGATCATGACCTGAGCCAAAGGCAGATGCTTAACCGACTGAGCCACCCAGGTGCCCCCAAATAAAAACTTTTTTAAAAAGGTAAAATGAGGGCGCCTGGGTGGCTCAGTTGGTTAAGTGACTGCCTTCGGCTCAGGTCATGATCCTGGAGTCCCTGGATCGAGTCCCGCATCGGGCTCCCTGCTCGGCAGGGAGCCTGCTTCTGCCTCTGACCCTCCCCCCTCTCATGTGCTCTCTCTCTCTCATTCTCTCTGTCTCAAATAAATAAATAAAAAATCTTAAAAAAAAAAATAAAAAAATTAAAAGGTAAAATGATTGACTTTTAAAAACAATAATGCTTCAAATCCTTCTATAAGGAAATGACAGATACATTACTCAACAAAGAAGTACAATCAGCTCTTAGACAAATGAGGCAGACCTGTGTGTTAACAGGGCAAGATGACGATATAGACAAAGCTGGTCAGAACAGCATGTCAAGTATAATCCTGTTAACGTGTGTGTGTGTGTGTACATCACATGCACACAGATTTGTAGAAGCAAAAAGACTATGGAATGATATGGCCAAACCCCTGACAGTAGCGCTCTCTGGGGGAATTTGGGCCACTGGGTATTTTCACATCCTAGTTCCTATTTCCCTGTGTTGTACCCACTTCATATCGTGCATTCATTATTTTTATAATCAAACTCAGGTATTAGCACTTGTCGATATTGTTCATGGGTGATGAGGCAGGTAGCCCTGTACAGGTGAGGTCAGGACTTAACCTGGAAATGGGGAGGAAGAAAATTCCCCCCCAGGAAGTTGCTGTTCTCAGACTCTGCCACCAGAGGGCAGCAGAGGACCGGCCGATTGTTGCAAGAGGCCTGAGGGGCGGCGCGGTTGGGGGGTGTGGGGGCTTCTGAACTGGCAAGGATGTCAGGGAAGAGAGAGCCTGACCACAAGGTTTGAAGCAGACTCCACTGTGGTGCGGGGCTGGGGTCAGTTTCCAAGGGAGAGGAGGACGAGATACATTCTAGGCAGAGGTTTCTTGCCTCAGCCCAAGGAGGAAACTGAGGCAGAAGCCCAGTCAGCACTGAACTAACAGGGTGTGGGTGCCTGGGGAGGGGAGGAGAATGGTCTACTGCCCAAGAGCCGGCAAATCTAAGTCCCTTCCCAGAAGCAAGGCCTGGGCTCCACATCTGCCTCCTGGTCAGGGTGAAGGTTTCAGAGCACAGAGCTCAAGGGTTAAGAGGCAGAGGCGGAGGGGGATCCGGGGGAGCCCACTTCTGAGCAGCACAGGCTCAGGGGACTGTCACCACCTCTGTGAGGGCTGCAGTAGCTAACAGTTCCTGAGCACGTTCTAGCTGCCAAGCACTTCGCCTCCTTCTAGTCGTAACAGGGACCCTCAGGGACATAGAAGGGCATTATCCCATCTTACGAGCGAGGGAACCGGGGCTCAGAGCGGGAGGTGACTTGCTCAGGACAACAGCTGATAAGCTGTGGTTCAGTGTCCAGTCCATCTGACCCAGAATCCCTGCCAGGATGAGGGTGGGCAGGCCGAGATGGAGGTCGAGGCAGGTACCATGGTCCCAGACTTGGACCCCAACTCGCCCCATGGGCTGCAGGAGCTGCGTGTGGAGGGGCCATGGAGGCCGAGCCCGACCTAGAGGAGTGACCAGAGGTGGGGGCGGTGGCACGATGAGAAGGGGGAAGAGGGCACTGCTGCTTGGCTCCCAGCTTGGTCTGCGTGGGGACAGGAAAAAATACTCTTCACTTCCTGGACCAAGATGCAGGATGTGGGAAGGTGGCTGGCCTGCGTGCGCGGCTCTGGGGGGAAGGAAGAGCAAGGATCCAGGGAGAAGAGGCACAGATGCTGGGCCTGGCTGACCCTGGGGACAACGGAGGCAGAAGCAGTGTTCCCCCTCATCCCCCCGAACTTTTCAAGGGGGTGGCGGGCAGGTTGGGGGCCGTGATGGGGCTGGGCCTGGGCTCTGGCTCCCACACGGCCTGCAGGAACACCACGGGGCCTGCACTGCGTGGTTATTGGCTCTGAGCAACTGCAGGAAGGTTGGCAGGCCAGGCTGGGCGGGTGTGAGGGGGCTGAGGACAGGCCAGGCCAGCCCGGATGTCTGACTGGCTGTCTGGGAGGGCACACACCTGCAGGAGATAGGCATTGGGCCCTCGGGGCTGGACATAGCCCTGGGGACAGATGTCTCTGGGAGGGGGTCCGGGGAGGGGCTCTACTCTTGTAGCCAGATGAACTTGGACAAGTCACTCCACCTCCCCAAACCTCAGCTTGCCCATCTGTCAAATGGTACCCATCCTCACGCCCAGCTCCCATCACAGGGTGTTTGCAAGCATGGAAGTCACATGCTCAGTGGCTGGGGCAGCAGGGGGCCCGCTGAATGCTGGCCAGAGCTTATTTACTCATTTATTCCACATTCAACCTGCCAGGTGCCAGGCTACATTGGCGCTGGAGACACAGAGAGAGCCCTGGCTGCCAGGTGAGAGGACCGTGGAGGGCTCTGGGTGTGGGTGAGGCCATGTCTGGGGTGCCCCCCCACCCCCACCCACACCAACACTTTGCCTCGGTGCACTCCCTCGGCCTGGCTCCCCTTGCAGCTCGTCTCCTGCCCGGGAGTGGAGAGTGCAGGACATCAGGCCCCAGGCACCCACGCCTCACGGGAGCCAACCTCACCATGCTGCCCATCCTGTATTCTGGATGATTTAGAAACAGAGCGCAGGCCTCGTCTCACCTGGCCCCATACAGCCTCCAGCATCTAATAGACGAGGACGTGGTGTTCACGCCCCTGATGCTGTCGTCACGCCTCACCATACGTGGACTCTCTCAACCGTTTGAGATACAAGGATGGACTTTCGCTCCCTATGTCAGGTCAAGGGTTGGGGCTTGGCTTCTCCCACCTACCTGAGGGTTCCGCGGTCCCCAGCTCGTGGGGAGGGACTCGTGGGGAGGCAGATGGGCAGATTCACATGGGGTCCATGACTCTTCTGGCTGGAGTTCCCTCCTCCCTAAAAGTGACCCTTGGGTCAGAGGGGTCAGGGAGAGGGGCCACCCTGGGGACCCCCCAGCTTGTGGACACTGCAGGAGCACTGTTCTGGCTGGAGAGGGTGTCCCAGGGCTCCCCACTCCCACGGGACTCCCCAGGGGCCACAGCCAGGCGTGTCTGTGGGCGGGTGTGGGTGCATGTGTGTGAATGTGTGTGAACACGTGTGTGGCGGGGCGAGGTGAGCGCGGGGCCTCTAACAGCTCTGGATAAAGTGGGTGTGTTTAGAGGGGCCTTTGTGCCTGAGGACAGACTGTTCCTGGCTCTGCACAGCGTCCCAGGGAACATCCAGATGCCTGACCTTGGAGGCGACAGCCCTCCCCCAGCAGGCCGCCCCCCCTTGTCTCAGGTCCTCCTGCCCCTTCTCCCTCTCCCAGAGGCCAGGTGGGAGCCTGGCCAAGGCAGCCCTGGCCGGGGAGCCGCTTGGGGTGGTGTTTGGATGCCGGACCCTGGGTTTCCCAGGCCAAGGGGAGAGGGGTCAGGGTGTCTGAGGGTAGGTGGGGGCCTGACTCCCAGCTCATTGAGGGGCCCAGCCACAGCTCAGGGCACCAGACCTGGCCACAAGGGAGTCCACGGGGAGTCTCCCGTCAGGATCAGAAACTGCACCGAGTGTGGAGGTCAGAGGGCGCAGCAGAGCACCCCACTTGCAGTTTGGGGCATCATAGCCCCCTCTCCCCCCAGGCCTCTGTTTCTCTACCTGCCATATTGGCATCCTGTTCCCTGCCCTGGCTCCTGCTGGGGCCGTTCGGGGCACCCGTGGGGCCGGAGAAGACACGGGCCTGAGGCTGGATGGCGGCGTGGCCCAGCCTCCTGGTGTGAGGAGTCACAGCGCGGGCCCGGAGGACGAGAAGTGGCCGTCACAGAGCGTGTCCGCCGCGGCCTGCCAGTGTGGCAGCATTGTCCGTGGCACACGGGTAAGGACACGGGGGCCCAGCGTCACACACTCTGAGAAGGGTGCTAGGAGCCTTGTCTAGGTCCCATGAGGGGTCCTAGGGCCCCCAGTGGGTGCTGGTGCCGAGACGGGAAAGGCGCGGGGGTCGAGCGCTCTGGCCTTGGTCTCCCTCCCCGTGTCTAGAGCAGGCACCAAGGGGGCTCCGTGTGCCAAGGCCTGGGCTCAGCCCCAGTGCTGCCTCCGCACCCCTGCACGGGGCCTGGGAACTCGGGGCTCAAACCCTGCCGCTGCCACCTGCCCGCTGGGCGAGCCCGGGCAAGCCTTCCTCTGGGGGCCTCGACGTGGGCCCGTCAGAAATGTGAGGGGTGCGAGCCGGTGTCGGGCTCCCAGGGAGGCAGGGGCAGGCCCAGCGCGGGGCTGTCCCCTCTGGTGCCCTGACACCCCTTTCCGAGGTGGACTCTGCTCTCTCCGGGGCCTCGCAGCCAGCTGCCTGACCGGAAACCTTTCCTGTCCAGGGGAATTACTGGTTTGCACAGCTCCGGGAGATGGCGAAACGCAAGCTGTGTTTGCCTTGGGTTTGTTTTCTTTCCACGGAAAACAAAACCAAACACACACATGGGCGCAAGCACACTGACACACCAGGGCAGATAACCGAATGTTAACCTTGCGGCCTCTGCCCCCGCGCACAGTGGGTGCCCAGTGAGCGCCTGCGGGGCCAGTCAGTGGGCCTGGGGGCCCTCGCGGTGGGGAGGCTTGGCTGCCCCTCTGACTTCCTGTGTGATCTCTGGCAAGGTGTTGCTGCCTGAGTCACGGACGATGGGAGCAACGGAGCCACGTCCCTGGGGAACCCCCGGATGCCAAGCCAGGCACTCGGCCTGGTGCTTACAAGGCCATCTGACCTGTCTGATCTGCACACTATCCCTGGGGAGGCCGGGGCTCAGAGAGAGGCGGAGGCATGGCTCAGCCTCCCACGGCCAGGGGCGGCAGGGCTGTGCGCACAGGGACACTCTGACAGAGCAGGGCTCAGGTCCCCGGATCTGTGCAGATCCCTCCTGGGGAGGGCGCCCCCTCCTGGGCTGCCAAACAGGCACTCCGAAGAGGTGATCCCCACTTCCTCCTACCGTGCTGGGGTTGGTCCCCTTCTCCACTCACCTGCTTGGCTCTGGTTCTGAGTTCAGGTTGACTCTGGCCCTATCGACCGCGTCACTCACCATGAAGGCAGGCATCTGGGGGTGAATGTGCCGGCAAGCAGGGAAGGGCTTGGTGGCTTCTGGGAGTCACTGGACCCTCCAAATAACACAGGGGGCACACTCCCTGCTTCTGAAGTCGTACTCTGCTCCTGCCTGTTCCCCGCCCCTCCCCCACTGTGGTCCCCGATCCCAAAGACCCACATTTTTTTCTCTGCTCTGTCTCAGAGGCTGCAGTCTGGAGGCAAGGGCTGGCCCACAGACACATGGTTTGACCTATATACTATTTACAACTTTAGTAGGCTAGTTGCCAAATTTAAAGTTGGAAAATTTCACATAACCACCTGGATTTCCAGGACACCCCCACCCCCATCTAAGCAGTATTTTCTTAGATAGCAGTAACTGGCTGGAGCTGAGGATGGGGTGCCCCGCCAGTGTGGTCAGAACCTCTGCCCACCGGCTTCCCCGACCCTGACATCACCACTGGCCCCACAGGATCATGAGGGACCGTTTCAAAGCCTGACATTTCTCGACATTGTACATTGGACTTCTCTGGGGGCTTTAAAGACCTGAGGACACAGGCCAAGTTCTCGAGAATCTCTGGGGTGGGACCACAGCTCCCATCGTGATTCCAGTGAACAGCAAGATTGAGAGTGACCAGAGCACTGGCCCCGGGCCAAGGGGCCCCATGTGTGGGTGGCTTCTTGAGATCCATGACTTCCTGTCTGTGGCTCTCAGCTAGAGCCCCACCTTGTGACAGCCTGGCCTCATCCTGGCTCATTAAGAAGAGAGAGATTCTCTGTTCCCTCTCCTGGGGACTTCCCAGGAGGCCTGGACACTTCTGATTGCTCATTGTGTGATGCCTGGGGTCTGAGGCCCAAATCTTGGACTTGGCAGGAGGGCCAAGTGTGGCCACGGCGGTGGGGCCCAGGGCTGCTGCCTCCAAGGAAGATTCACTCCTATATATGGTCACCCGGGAGTCCCACTGCTGAGCTAACGTGTGACCTAATGTGCTGACAATCTCGCCCAGTCTGGGGCCCGAGTTGGGGAGGGCCCTGACTCTGGAAAGAGTGTCCACTTGGGGGCAGAGGGGCTGGGAGCAGGCAAATCAATGGCGTGGAGGCAGGGCAAGGACTGGATGACCCAGACCCGGGACAGGAGAAAGGCAGCTCGAAGTCCTTCCCACCCCACTTGGCCTCATGAATCTGTGAAGACGTCCAGCTCCCCACTGATGCTCTGTGTAAATAAGGAAACCCATGAGCCTTTCTTGCTTTTAAAAGTTCTTTTAATACAGCATGAGAAGGCTATATTGCTATAGGCAAGCTGTATACAGATTTTCCAGGAATAAGGCACACAACGGAATGCCATCCCGAGGGCAGCCCTTCGGAGAGGTCGGGAGCCTTCTCCATGCACCTTCCGAGCTGGGCCCACGGGTTCTGTTTGTCTTTTCAGCTGGACACACACGTATTAACAGATACAGACACGGACAGGGTCACCACACGGGAACGGAGGAGATCCGACGACGAGGCTGGCGACAGACAGAGATGGGCCCTTCTGCCACCAGCCCTTGGGGGACGGCTCAGCCACCTCCCTGAAAGCTGGAACGCCTCCCAAACTTCAGGATTAGTTGTTGCACTGGGCTACAATGTAGTGATGTTGGATTAAATATTCACTTAGAGTAGATTCAAC
Organism: Neomonachus schauinslandi; assembly: GCF_002201575.2. Classification (NCBI taxonomy): domain Eukaryota; kingdom Metazoa; phylum Chordata; class Mammalia; order Carnivora; family Phocidae; genus Neomonachus; species Neomonachus schauinslandi. The sequence continues at coordinate 107,031,841 of NC_058408.1, forward strand.
TCTATTAGATGTTGGAGGGCAGGTGTAAGGGCTCTGGTTGGCACATCCTAGTTCAAAGAGCATGGGGCTCAGAGGCGAGGCTCAGATGGCCAAGCCCCAAAGAGGGGCACGGAGAAGTCTGCCTCCCATTTCCTCTTCCGTCCTGGGCCCGGCTGACCCGAGCCCTCCACCAGGCCAAGGAGGCCATCTCTGGAGCTGACCAACCATGGAGGGGCTGGTTAGTCATCCTAGGCTGGCTGCGTAATACTGCGAGGCCCCTTCCTCCCCTGGCCCACACCCTGCCCCCCGACAAAGTTAATAACCAGAATAACAAGATAATAACAAGAAGGTGCAAGAGAATGGAATACAATGCTGTGTTCGTTACCCTCAGCTGAAGAGGATCAAAGGGGTCACTATTCCCTTTTTGGCTACGTATCTAATAATAGCTTCCCTTAAAAAAAAGCAATACTTTCCAAAATACACATATGTATAAATACAGGACACGAACATATTAATAAGTCTAAGCACTTGAATAATATGCTTGGCTACTTAATACTGATATTTTCATCCAAGGAAAACAACACAGAATAACAACAATATGGCTTAAAGAATTGCAAAGATTTTTTTTTTTTCCTCCTCAGAATTATGTACCAACTTCATATAATATTCTATGTAGACAATATTTCCTTCTTAATGTAGTTCAGTTGCATACTTTTTACAGATCAAAGCATAGTAAAAAATCAAACCAAAAACAAAACGAAACAAAAAAAAACCCAACAACAGGAAAAAAGAGAGTTCTCACCATAAATATTTTCTTGCAGCTCAACCAGAAGGTTTGCAAAACTACGTCCAGAAATCTTCATTTGATATTCTAGTGCCCTCCTGAAAGCTCTGAAGTTTTGAAAATGCCTTTGTTTTTTTTTAATCTCAAAAATCGAGCAATTATATTTTTCTTTTTTCTTTTTTTAAAAAAAAGGCCCTCAAATATATACAGACAAAGATCACTGTGAAGATTTTTTTCGGGAGAAGGTAACAAATTCAGTGTCGTGAGAAAAATTGGTAACCAGAAGAAATTTTAACATCTATGATTTTTTTTTCAAAATACACACATAGTATTTTTCTTAAAAAAAAAAGGAATTCTGTGTCAAGTATAACTCAAAATAAATACAAATTCACAAGTAGAACTATCGAATACTTCATATGGGTTAAACACTGTTATCTCTCAACTAGATCACTAGATCTACTGACTGCAGGCGATTGTCCCTTTTGAACATACAAACCACACACTTTCTTGTTTCCTGGGCTCTCGGGCCCTCTGAGCACTTAATCCTCGCGGTACCCGGCCTGGACAGCATCGCCTCCTGCTGCCCACAGAGAGCTCCCATGTTCAGCCAGACAGAGCCATGCAGGGGTGGGGAGTGCGGAGGGGCTGCCTCGGGCAGGAGGGCCCAGCCCCCACGTCAGCCAGCTCTGCACAGATGGGGGGGCCGGCAGCTACCAGCTGGACAGGCCTACTGACAAGGTCACTTTGGGGTGATATCCCATTTCCTACTGGCCCGGGGAAGGCTCTGGCCTCTAGCAGTCTGGAGCCTGCATTCTTTTTACGGTGTGGGCTGCCCCCACCACCGCAGCATGGTTGGCAGGCTCCGGGCCTCCTGGGGCCAAGGTCCCCCTCTGGGGCCAGGTCTCTGGAAGGGTTGGGTCCCGGTCCTCGCGGCAGAGACCAGAACACCACCCACCACTGCGGACACTACCTTCCGCAGTGCGCTAAGATGACAGTAACAGCCTTCTGCCTAGGGACAGAGAGCCTTGGGCCAGGACGACTCCAGCTCACCTTGCTGCCACGGAGAAGACAGGGAATGGCTGGGAGGGATTCCTCAGTGGCATTGTCGGTGGGAGGCGAGGGTGTTCACAGTTGGTTGCTGGGCACTCTGCCCCTGTGGGCAGCAGGGAGGTGGCCACGGGGCTCAGGCTGGAGCAAATACCCTCTTGTTAAGTGCTCAGAGGACACAGCCCCCCGACATCTCCCCTGCAGCACCCCTCCTCCCCCAGGCTGCAAACGCACTCATGCCATCTCTTCAACTTGCTCCCTGGACCCCTGGTTATCACTTCACTGTAACTCCTCAGTTGTACACAGCATTTTCATTTGAAAACAAAAGGCGACCGGGCCCCAGTTGGGTGACCTTGAGCCATGGTAAACACTGAATTTCAGGTCCATTTCATGGTCTGATTTTTTTTTTCCCACAGAGGCACAATGTTAGGGCAAAATCAAGTGACCCAGTCCTGCCAGCCGGCTCTCTCCCTCTCCCTGGGAGAAAGGAGGGATGACAGGACAGTAAAAATAGGGCTTCTCACGGGGGAGAGAGGAGAGAGGCGAGCGTGATCCCTCCCGCCAGCCAGGACAGCGGTCTCCCTGACCAATGTGACTTGCCCAGAGGCCTCCCTGCTCCCTTGGGAGGTAGGAAATCATTGTCCCCATTTTATAAACAAGAGGTTCTGTAGCTTACATCGGGGTTGCCCTGTGTGAGGGGGGATCCTTCTCCCTCATTTTTGCAGGGGTGGGGTGGGGACATCAGGCAGGGCAGGGGTTACAGGCGGTGACAGGGGGAGGACCGGCATCCCTCAGCTCTATCCTAAGTGACTGACGGGTGACCGTGCGCAGTGTGGTACTCGGTGGGCCTCTCCAGATAAAGCTCCACGTGAACCCCACAACACCAGAACTGAAATGAGCCTGTGTGCCCCGGAGCCCCTCTCTCACTTAACCAGTGGGCGCCCTGAGGGCCGGAGATGAGAAGTCCTTCCCGAGGCCTCGTAGTGTGTGAGCAGCAGGGCCGGCACGAGAACCTAGGTCTCCAGACCACCAGGCCTGTGTCCGTCCTGCCCGAGGGCCTTCCCCGCCGGGCCCTACGGCCTCGATCAGGGGGTAGACCCCAGCATGGGTGGGGGTGAAGGAGAAGGGTAGGGAAGGGGCCTGACAAAATCCAATCCCAAGCGGGAGAAGTGTGTGGTGTGGGGCGGGGGAAGGCATTGTCTGATGGGCCCCAGGTCACACCGTGGAACCCTGTCCAACATTCAGCGCCTCCCTGTCCCTGACCTCTGGGTCTAGGGTGTGCAATGTTAATGATGTCACAGGCAGTGGGGTTCGGGGCTCATGGTGGGCAGGGGGCAGAGATGCCCACTCCCCAGCAGCTAATAGAACAAATGTCAGCTCGCCAGGATTGCTGACTCAGACAGGACAGAAACATAGGGCTCTCTGAGAGTGGCTTTGCACACAGGGCAAACTGGAAGGTTCTGGGTAGAGAAGGAGGCCTGGCTAGTCTTGGGGAGACAGTCCCCTGCAGGCTTTGGGATTCACAGTACATTTAGTGCACTTGTGGCCAATACAAGGCTGCTCACCCCAAAGGGAGTCTCAGAGGAAGACCGCCGGCAGGGGACACCAAGGGCTTTATGGGGTCCTGGGTGCTGACCTCTGCTCACCCCTGTCTCCTGCACACAGACCCCAGGCCCACCTGGAGAGAGCCCCAGAGAGCCGGTGTTCCGTGGGGGCGGCCGTGTCCGTAACACTGTCAGCACACACGAGACGAGAGCGTAAGACACCCCTGCCCGGTGTGTAAGGCCGCGAGGCTGCCCCCACGCACACAAGGACACGCGGCAAGGCGGGCAGACAGGGAGGGGCGTCTCCTGCGGCGGCGGGGCCGGCTCACTGCACCCGGCGACAATAGTAGCCCAGGACCTTGCACTTCTCGCAGAGGTGCTGGGGGTGCTCCTTGCTCTGGTCGGACACGTCCAGGCCATCGGGCTTCTCCAGGGGTCTCTGCAGAGAGGAAGGGGGGAGTGGAGAGAAAGACAGAAACACAGAGAGAAGCAGGGAGAGTGAGACAGATGCAGAGAGAGGCACAGAGAGAGCACGAGACAGACAGACAGACAGACAGGGGTGGGGGTGCCCGGAGAGAGAGCCTGGAGTCACCGAGGTTGTTTCCCTAGGGGCCGGGGGCCCTTCCTGCCCCTTGCCTGTGGCCGGTGCGCGGCCTGGGGCTGGGGCTCCTGGACCCGCACGGTCTGGACGCCACTTTGCCCTCCCCCAGGACTGTCGGAGCGGTCACCCCCGAAGTTCACAAAAGCCCGGGACCCAGGCAAGACGGTGGTGCACGGACATTACCCGGATGAGGGTAGCGAGGCCCAGAGCGAGGAGGACCCAAGCCCACCTCTCCTGACCTCCAGCACACCCGGGGCTTCTCCCCAGGCTACCTGTCACTGCTGTGCTTCGGGCTTGGGGTAAATGAGCCCTCAGCTCTGTGAGGTTAGCAGCCAGTGCCCCTCGCCCCAGGGCCTGGCACAGTCCTCGCCCTGTCCGTTGAGTGGCCAAAGGAGCAGAACTCCACGTGTCCCAACAGGGAAACGGAGGCCCAGAGAAGGGAGGTGGCTTGCCAGACCTGCGATGCTACTCACGCACTATGTGAGCTCAGGGGGCCTCAGTTTCCGCATCTGGAAAGTGGGTCATCATTGCACATCGGTTGTGGGGCCGTGGGAAGAATCGGATGTCGAGATGTTTGTAAACTAAGCAGCGTGAGGCATGCAGGAAAGAGCACTGCTGCAACATAAGGAGCTTCCTGCTCCCTCTTTCCCTCCCATCCTGGCTCGCAAAAGCCAGCAGAGACTTGTTTCCTTGGAAAATTTATGGAGGCTATTAGGCACACCTCCTGAGGCACAGAGTTTCTTGGCTGGCAGGCGAAGCCCCCAGCCCAGAACGCCCACCTGCAGAAGGGTCCCCTGCCTGGATCGCGGGGACTCAAAGGAAGGTGGTCGGTGACAGCTGGGACGCACATGCTGAGGAGGGGGTCAGGAAGCAAAGGCTGCTGTGGGGTCACAGAACCTTGGTGTCAATGGCCGTGACCAGGGATGGTCCTGGAGGGAAGCTGCGGGCAGACTGCAAACCTCCCAAAAGCAGTACCTGGGCTTTTCTGGCCCCTCAAGCAATACCCGGCCCGAAGTGGACACTGAGAGCAGTCTGCGAAATGGAAGAGCCACAGGGCTCCAGGAGGTGAGCACAGAAACGGTGGAAGGGCAGGGCTCTGATCCAAGGGTCATAAAACCCATCTCTGTGCTTTCAAGCCTGAAGCCATGCAGAGAAGGTGTGCGAAAAGGACAGGAGCCTTGGCCTTGTCCAAGGGGCTTTAAGATGACCGCTTTCCTGGCCAGGGGAGAGGAGGAAGAGTTTAGCTTGAACTACGCACAAGCTGTGCGACCTTGGACAAGCCACCTGGTCCCTCCGATCCTCCATCTTCCCATCTGTAAGAGGGGGCGTTGGCAACACTTTTCTTGTGGGGTCCTTGTTACAACTCAATGGAAAGAAAGAGCAGAGCAGACAAAAGCTCTTCATATAGCTTGTTATGATTACTGATGGGGGGGGCACACCACCAAGGAAAGGGGCACTGAGGCAGTGATTTCAAGCTGGAAGGCCCAGGAAGACCCCCTGACCTGCTCTCCCAGACATCTCAGGAAGACCAACAACAACCCATGGGCATGGCCTGCAAGCTGGGGCTGGGGAGCTCCCTGGCAGCCGAGCAGCCCGGCTGTAAGAAGGGCTTCCTGACCTGGAGCTGAAATCTGGCTCCCCATCCCTCCACTCTCATTATCACCGCCACACAGGGGCCACACACTCCCATAGGTCTGAGAGAGGCGACCCTCAAGTCTCCCCTCCCCCAGATCAAACTTGGCCTGGTTTCCAGCTCTCCATGCTGGCCAGGGCGCCTCCCTGAACCTGTCTTCCAGGTGGGGCCACAGAGACCAGAGTCGGCAGGCCCCACACCACCCCTGCCCCCCATGGTTTACACCCCACAAAGCACTGCCACGCAAACCCTACCACCTAACCTGACAACCTCACTGCGAGGGGCATATTACTATCCTCATTTTTTACAGACAAGGAAACCGAGGCCCCAAGACAGTAAGGGTCTTGCCCAAGGGCCTGCAGCTTCACCTATCTACCCAGGGCTGCCGGGTAAGAGCTTTCTCCTCTAGAACCTCAACGCACCCTTCCGTAACCTGGGTGGGAGCTTAGTAACATATACTGTGTGCGTGATGGAGAGAGCAGGAACTGAGACGACTGTCTTAAAGCCCACTTACTAGCCTTCAAGAGCTCTGTAAGACTTAATAATGGCTGTGTGACCTCTAGAAGTTACTTAACCTCTCTGTGCCTCAATTTTCTCTTCTATAAAATGGGGTTACTAAGAGTACCTACTTGATAAGGTGTTTGTGAAGAGTAAATAAGATCATACATGCAAAGTGCTGGCCAGTATTAATACCATGTATTATTGCTACTATCGTTAGTATTATGGAGGGCTGGGGGCAGGCTAGGGGCAGGGAGCTAGCTGAGTCCCCGGGGAAATGCCCCTGCAATATCTTCACCATCCCTCCTCCTTGGCCGTGACCCCATCCGTGCCCTTGCCCTCCATGGGTCTGGGCTCCGCTGAGTGGAGGAGCTAGGGGAGGCCGTCAGGACGACTCCCCTCCACCAAAGGAAAACATCCAGCTGCTGGGATAGATCACCCCAGGGCCGTCCCCACCCCCATCAGGGAGGCAGAGCCCTTCAGTGTTTTCTTCTCCTGGGGGGCAGGGGCTGCAGCTGGAGCCTGACGGGAAACAGATGTGGCAGGGGAGGGAGGAGAGGGAAAGTGGAGGGTTCTCAGGGGATGGATGCAGCACAGGTCAGAGCTCGGTGGGGGGGCGGTTGGAGCAGGAGAAATAAAGCAGCCCCTCTCCACCACGGGGGGCTGGGGGCGGGGACTCCAAGTCCTCCTCTCAGCTCTTCAAAGGCCCCTGATTGCTGGGGAGTAGGGTGGGGGCACCCCCCTCCCCACCCAGCCTGTAATCTCCCTGAGGGGGAAAGGCCAGGAGAGAAGCACGCGGAGTCCAGGAGAGGAGACTAGAGGGGCTAGGCGGTGGGAAACTGGGTCCTAGGCCCCCTTAACATCGCCAGGCCGAGGAGCCTCAGTCTCCCGGCTGCACGCAATAGGGCTCAACAAATAGGGCTGTCTGACTGCGAGAGGGGAAGAGCAGAGCCGCATATTCTCAGATCCTTCTGGTTGGGTACCTATACAGAGGCTGAGCCTGAGCGTCGGGGTGCACTGCCTCCCTGCCTGGGTTGCAGAGGGTGTGAGCATTATAAGCACCAAGGCTCGCAGACCCCCAGCACACACCCAAGCCCCTGTACCTCTGAGCCCCCACAGGAAATGGGGCGTTACCGACTCCCCTCCCCAGCCTGCCACCGCGACCTGGCCCCCCTGCTGCCCTCCCGCTCTGGCCCCAAACTTGATCCTTCTTCACCTTCATCCTTCAGTTTCTCCCTCTGTACAATGGGAAACCAATAGAGCTGACCGCATGGGGTAGCTAAGAGGTATCAAGCACTGGTACGATTTTTCCCTTCTGGCCCTCTCCCTTCACGGGGATGCACCTGCGGCCTTGCCTCCTCTCTCCCGCCCTGGGAGCACGCTGAGCCCTTTGCTCCGGCACCCCCAAGCCTGTGCGGCTGAGCGGGGACACATACTGATGGCTGCCTAGCCTCAGGCCTGGGCTCCCCACACTTCAACAGACTGTCTCCAAACACAGCTGCAAGTGCAACTCCACTTGTCTCCTGCGGACCCTGGGAAGACCACGTGGCTTCTCAGGGCCCTGCTTGTTCTCCCTGTAGGAGGGGGACGAACAGAACACCGGGTCTGAGCACACAGTACGCAGGAAGGGTGTGGGGGCTGCTCAGCAAACGGCACCCAGAGGATGATGCGGGCCAGGGTTGCCCCAGGCGCCAGTTGCTAACTGGCTCCTGTCTCTCCTGTTGGAGGGCCTGGCAGCCCTGGAACTTGGTCCTCCTTCAGCACCTACTCAGATTTGGGTCCTGAGGAGCCCTTGATGAAGTGCGCCCAGTGAGAGAAGCCATGAATCCCGCTGAACGGCACTGGCCATGCCCAAGGGGCCCTGGGAGAGCAGAGTGCAACCCAAAGGGGAGTGTGCTCTTAGTCTGACACAGTGGGCAAGGGGTTTTTGGACTGGGGTCTCAGACCTTCTCAGGAATTGGCAGGAAATCAGGAACCAGGACACCGTGTCTCCTTTAAACTGCCCACCCCTGGCCCCATAGCCTGGACATGCTCCTAAAACACCGGGCCTACCCACTGGGTCATCAGGCCTGTCCTGGCACTGCTGGGCCTCAGTCTCCCCCTCGACGCCATTAGGATGTGGGCCGGGGCCCGCCACTCAGGAGACCCCCGTCCGCCGAATCGCCATGGCCAGCGTTGAGTCTATTTGTCCGTGTACCACAGTGTGGCTGATGGGAACCACAGAGACCCTCGGGGGCAGTGGGGGTGGGGTGGGGAGGGAGGGTCTGCAAACAGAGGCAGTGGAAGCCAGCATGAGGGGCATGAAATCACAAAATGTTTCCACCACGAGAATCTGCTCAGAAGGCTCCCCCGTGTTCCTAGTAGAATAAAGACCAAATTCCAGGCCACAGCCTCTGAGCCAGCCGCATGCAGCTGGGACCCCACCTCCGACCTCTGCTTCATCTCTCAGCGCCCCCAATGCTCTGTGCCTGACCCTGGCCTCCCCATTTTGCACACACTGTCCCCTCCCCCTCGGCCACTCCCTTGCAGCCCCCTCCACCCTCCACCAGAGCTCAACCAACATCAGTGCCTCAGGGGAGCCTTCCCCAAGAGCCCCAAAGCCCACCTCCCTTTCCATCCTGCCTCTGCCCCACCCCCCCGCCACTGCTCCCACCATCCTTCTCAGTGACTCAGCCTCCACAAGGAGGACTGGCCCCAGCCCTGGCTCCTCAGTGCCCCCACGATGTCATCAACATGACCTCTCCCACCGTCCCCTTGGCCGCACCTCGGACTTGGTCTTCTTCAGAACCCTGCCCCCTGTGCCGCCCCACCCAGTGCAGGCCCCCCGCTCCACCTCCCTGCCCATCAGGAACCCCCTGGCTCCCCAGGATCACGCACCATCACACTTTTGCAAATACACCAACTCTTCAGCTTTCTTCCCTCAGAAGGTGAACCTCTGCCCTGTGCCGCTGTCCACAGACTCTGGGCCGCATCTGCCCCGTGACCCCCACTGGGGCAAGTCACAGAGCCAGGCTGGCAGTGCTGGTGAGAGTCATGACCTCACACACCTCCCAGCGCAGGGGATGCAGCTCGATCTCTCCAGGAGGCCCACTTCCTCCTTCGTCCTTCCCCAAGGCCACCCACCCCTCCTCACCCTCATGGCTAGTTGAAAACCTCCTGTCCGTCCCATTTCTCTGAGAAGACAGAAGCCTTGGAAGGGAAGCTCCTCTTCTCTGCACCAGCAAACCCACCAACCTCCCTAACCACCCGCCACGTCCCGCCCCCCTGAGCCCACGGTAAGGCATCGCCCTCCCCTGCCTGTATCATCAAACTTTCGCTTCCTTCTGGCTCCTCATTTGCCTGTAACGTGCTCCAGGCCTTCCCATCTCCATCATACCCGCCTCAATGCCACCTGTCTTACCGCAGCGACTGCCCCATCGCCCTGCTGCTCTCCACAGTCAAAGCCCCTCGAGGAAGAGGACAGTGCAGGTATTCCCTCTGCAGCCCAGCCCCACAAACCCCTCCCTCCCCGGTCATGGCTCCACAGCCACCCCCAGCCAGCAGGTCCCGTGAACCCACATCCCCACTCTGCCCTCACTCTTGACCTGCAGGGCATCAGCTTCGTGGCTCGCAGAGCCGAGATGCAGTTCAACAAGATCTCCATGTCAGAGTGGTGCCCCATGAAGTTTGAGGACCACCTCCTTAGTGCCAAATCCCAAGGGCACTTTTCCACGGCCATGATAGCTGACATCTCTGCACCAACCACACCTGTCCCCTCAGATGGCACAGCCCCGACCCCAGGACTCTATGCTCCTCCGTGCTCCTCCGTGCTCCTCCTTGATGGACTTCTCCTCCATCTGACCCCCCAGTGTTGGGCTTCTGCAACACATGGTCTGGGGAATTTTGTCTCCACTTTGTCTCCATTCTGCAGGAAATCTCATCCACTCCCTAAATACCTTAAGGTCAATGATGCCCAAGTATGTAGGAGCCACCATGACTTCTCATATGAGCTGCAACATAACAAATCCAACTTCTTGACATCTCAACTTAGATTTCCAGGCACATCTCAAATGTAACATGCGTATCAGAGAACTCTTGCTTTTATCTGGGACACCTGGGTCTCACCCTGCCCTGCCTCCAGCCCAGGCTGCCCACCCCAGTAAGCCCACCTCCATCCACTCAGGTGTGACTGTGCTCATGGATTCCTGCCCCTCCCTCACCTTCCACATCCAACCGGTGACACTTTGTGTCCAACCCAGGTCCAGGGCCAGCTCTTTTCCCAGCATGCACGGGACTTTAGCCATGACTTTCCCACTGGTCTCCTTACTTTTGAGCACCCAGCTGCACTAAGACTAATCTCTGCATACATCAGAATAGTCATCTCAAAATAAAGCTGAAAGCTCTTTGCTGTGGGTTTTGAGTGGCCCCCAAGGCTGGGAAGCACCCCATTCAGCTTCCCACCCCATTCCTCTTGTTTGGTTCTCCTGATCCTTCACTGAGGTTTAGGCTTTGAGCACCCAAGTCCTTAAGGCCACAGGGCATTTGTACCAACTGTATGGTCTTCTTAAGATTGCTGTCCCCCACGTGTGACAGGTCTGGCTTCCTCCCATCCTTCAGGTCCCAGAGTAAACAGACCTCCTCTTTGCAGCCTGCAGTGAGTGGATCCTCCGTGGGACAAGCTGCCTCACCACGTCTGCCCCCCACCCTCCAGCACGCCCATGTGCACCTTGGCCGCTAGCCCCACGCACGGTGCCTGGAACACTGGAGCTGCCCTGTGTACATCATGAGGCAACTGGGCGAACAAATGAACAAGACGCGTGTTCTCCGCAGTGCCCAGCTGCCCCACATCCCCGCTCATCCCGCAGTAGCACCTCCACTCATCAGTTTCAGAATTCGCCTAGGTCTGCGGTCTCAGGGTCTTGCTGAACCTCCTTCCCTTCCCGGGAAAATGGTGCTCTCTCACTCCCATTTCAGAGGAGACCAGCAAAGGGCCAACTTGGAGAGATCTGGTCTCATCCTTGTCACATGCAGGAGTAAACTAAGGCCCAATAAGGAATAAAATCGGCCCCGAGACCCTTCAGAGAGCCCCTCCAGCTGCTGCCTCCCAGCCCCCAGCCCCGCCCGGCTCACCTGCTTGTGTGGATACACGTTGATGTGGCACTTAATGCACTCCTGCCCCATGTTGGCCCACGAGTTCCCGCTCATCCATTTTCTCTTGCACTTGGGACACTTGTACTCGCCGAAACAGCGTTTTTTGCCCTGGTACGGGGTCAGACCCTCGCCTTTGGGACGTGCCTACAGGACAGGAAGCAAACACAGGGCACTGGGGTCCACCAGGCCAAAATGATGCCCCTACAGGGTCCCCACAGTCTTCCCCATGCAGGTGGGGGGGAAGGCGCCTTTCGTCCCCAGCCAGAGAACACCAGGGCCACCCCCAGAGCACGCACGGGAATCCCAAGGCTGGGAGACCCGATACACATCTTTTCTAGATTTCAGGGAGCAAAGTACATGACAGTGGCCAGGAACAACTTCTCTGACTCACGGCATAAAAGGCATCTAGGGGTCCCATGCACCTGCACACAGGTGCTCTCCAGCCCCCGCCCCCCGGTGGTGTGGTGTGCATGGTCACTGGCAAGGCAACACGGGCCCAAGTATGCAGTCTGGGGTGCAGTGAAGGGGTGTCTCCCCTCCCCCGGGGCCTGGCCACCAGCTCCCTTCCTGGAGGCCATTTTCACTTCCTTACCCCAGCCTGGAGGTGGGCTCTCCATTTATAAACACACACAGCGTACGCGGATGCACACACATCCCTGACCCTCACTACACTCGGTTCTACGCCTTCCCTGTTTTACTTCATAACCTCTCTTGGGCATGTTAGCATTATAAGATGCATAATGACATATCTTTTCCCTGCATCAGGACACACAGACCTACTGACTTGCGTTTAACGGCTGTACCAGCATGGAGTCTCCGCGAGGTCCCGTGTCTGCCAGGCGCCATTACGGAGCCTCTGGGTGGGTGCACTCTTGCGCTCTTATCACAGACAGTGAGTGCTACAGTGAAGAATTGTGTGGGTGTGTGTATCACATTTTGCGCAAGGGAGAGGACATTTGTGGGATAAATTCTCAAAAACAAAACTGCGGGGTGTGTGCACTTTTAATTTTGAAAAGTAATGACGAGTTGGCTCCTGCCTCACCACACTGCAGGGGCACCAACGTAATGACCCATCTGCTTGCCAGAAGTTTCCACCATCGCCAATCTAAGAGGTAGAAAATCTCAGAGCGGCTTTGACGTGTATGTCTTTTATTACGAACAACAGAGAATTCCCCATGCATTTAAGAACCGTCATGTTTCCTTTGTTAAGTGTTGGTGTGTGTCCTTTGTGATCTTTTTTCTGCTGCGGTTTGTTATTTTTCTTGTTGATTTGTAACTGCGCTTTATCTATTAAAGAGACTGGTTCTCTCTTGCATGGTTTTTTTATTTTAAACAGCTTTAGTGACACAGGACTCACATGCCCCACATTTCACCCGTATAATGTATACAATTCAATAGGTCTCAGTATACTCACAGAGTTTAACAACCATCACTACAAGCTAATTTTAGAACATTCTGTCATACTCCCCGGAAAGAAACCGTGTATCCATTAACAGTCACTCAGACAGACTACCTCCACTTTCTCACCCTCCCCACCCCCTGGGCAGCCACCAGTCTATAGATTTCCCTGTTGTAGCTAGTCCGTTAAGAGGAATCATACAATAATTGTCCTCTTGGGCCTGGCTTTCTTCTCTCCGTGTAATGCTTTTAACCTTCATCCAGGTAGTAGCACCTATCAGTACTTTATTCCCTTTTGTTGCCAAATAATACCCCATTGTATGGACACGCCATGTTTTATTTACTCATTCATCAGATAATAGGCATTTGGGTTGTTTCTAATTCTTGGCCACTGTGAATAATACTGCTATGAACATTCATGTACAAGCTGCAGGGTGTTTTATAAAGCTGGATTCGTTACCCCAGTATTGAAAATGGAAGATGTCACATAGAACTACGACCACATCGGTCCGGAAATCTCAGTGGTGACCATCAGCTGGGGCCGAGGAAGGTCCTCTCCACTCCAACCAGCGGCTCCCCGCATTGATGTCTTGTCCTTGATGCTTGCAGGCTCTGGGTCTGAGACGGGCTTAAACACAGGTTCTACGCTGGGACTCTTCAAAGTATGGGTCCTAGACTGCATCAGCAGCATTCCCTGGGAGCTTGTTAGAAATGCAAACTCTCAGGCTCCACCTTAGATCTACTGAATCCCAATCTGCATCTTACTGAGAGCCCCAGGGAATCCATGTGCCATTATGCTTAAGCAGCTCTGGGCTACGAGGTGATCTGTTTCTACAGTAGTATTTCTCTGGGTAATTGCCCATTAATGAAGGAGTGCATAAAGGTTAAGCGCCCAGACTCTGGATCCAAATCCTAGTTTTGTGATCTTGGGCAAGTTACTTCACAAGGATAATGACAGGAACTGCCATATAAAGCTGTTCCAAGGATTAACCGAGATAATACATGGGAAACACTTAGGACAGTGCCCAATACATAAAACAGCAGTGTTAGCTATTATTATGATTTACTAGTACAGAACAACAGCAGCATATAAAAGTGATGACTGCTTCCTTCGGGAATCATGTCTCTTATTTCCAGGAGCCAGTACCACCACTTGGTGACAGCCTACTAGAATTTCAGGCAAAACACTGAAAAGGGACATATGTGCTGAGTATGTAAATCTAAATCTAGAAAGTGACAAGAATATTGCCCTGATCTTTTGGGTCTGCTGCCGAATGTCTTTTGGATCTTTACTGGCCTTCCTGGCAGCCATGATATCCTGGGAAGGAGGTTCAGTCTGAGCTCTAAGGCAGGGCTGGCTCTCAGCACTGGCAGGTCTGTGAGAGCGGCTCATCATGCCAAGGGGAGCACTCAGCGTGTAGTCAGCGTCCAGGCTCCAGTCAAATTGCAGTAGAGGGGTCAACTTACGCCTCTGAAGGCACTTTGAGCTCTGTTGGTCTCAAGTTAGCGGGTGTACAGTGAGCCCTCTAACCCCTCCCGGGGCCATCTTTCCTACCTGGTGCCTGTAACGCACGGCATCTAAGCCACCCCAGCTTCTGTGGCCTCCCTTCCTCAGTAATCCTGAAAGAAGTACTGCGTGAACTCTTCCCTAGTGTCTCCATTCACCAAGGCACCTCCATTCAGAAGGGAATGATAGGGAGGCCTGGGGGGCCTCACCAGTGGTAGGATTTGAGACTCCTTGATTGAAAGAGGAAATCTGGGGGCCATTGCCAGCCAGGCCCACTCTGGGATCTGGCTCCACAGGCTGCTGGATTCTGAAACTGACAGGTCCTACAACTGGGGCAAAGCGGGGGCCAGGCATCAGAGGGAGGGGGCACTCAGCCGAGTGAAGGGGGAGGGTCGGGGGGGGGGGGGCGACAATTCAGTTCCCAAAGAGTCTCTGCTTCAGAAATGAGCAGGAAGGAAACCCACACGAGAAAGATGATACAGAGTGTGCCCCAAAGACCGAAGCAGGCGGATGAGAGGCAGAAGCGGGGAGGAGGGGGGGGTAGTCAGGAAACACCACAACACCAAGTAATTAGAAAACCAGCCTTCCAGGGCGCCTGGGTGGCTCAGTTGGTTAAGCGACTGCCTTCGGCTCAGGTCATGGTCCTGGAGTCCCTGGATCGAGTCCCGCATCGGGCTCCCTGCTCGGCAGGGAGTCTGCTTCTCCCTCTGACCCTCCCCCCTCTCATGTGCTCTCTCTCATTCTCTCTCTCAAATAAATAAATAAAATCTTTAAAAAAAAAAAGAAAACCAGCCTTCTGGAGCCATCCATCACGGAGTGTGAACTGCTGGGCAGGGCCCAGGGACGGGGGCTCCGGCCTCCTGCAGGACCAGAGGTCCTCAGCACACCATTCCCACCCTGGGAGGGCCCTGCTCTGACTCCTCACTACATGGGATGTGGCCCACACCACGGATGTCATGGCCAGATGCTGGTGATGGCATTCCACCTCTGCCTGGGACGATCTGGGGGACCCTCCATCAGTGTCTCCACCTCTCTGTGCCTTGGTTTCCTCCTCTGGAACCCCAGGAGGATGGAAAGGGCCCACCCCCCAGCGCTGCTGGAAGGATGGGATGCATTCATGCCTATGAAGATGTTAGCTGGGTGGCTGGGCACTGCAGGGGCTCACTGACCATCAGCAACTTCAGGATGATTTTCTGCTGGAGCTGGTAACGGCTGCATTCTGGGTGAGGCAGATGCTGGGGCTGAGACCAGGGGGTAGAAATCACAGGAGGAAAGCTCTGAAGATGGGAGAGGGCCTGGGTAGAGGCTGGGCTCACTATCCCCGGTGCGGGGGGAGGTGGCAGCCAAAAAAGAGACTGCGTTAGGTGTCTTCACCTTCTAGAATTTTCAGAGAGGAACCCAGAAAGATAGAGGAAGGCCTCAGAAGCTCTGCAGGTGCTGCTGGTAGAGAACAGAGGAAAGAGCAAAGAGGGCAGACGTTTCTGAGGCACCACCATGGCCTGTCAGGCTCCCACTCAACTCTCCCCATAACCCTGTGGGGCAAGGAATATCATCAACCCATTTAACAGATGGTGAAACGGAGGTGGCACGGGGAAGGAGCAGGACATGCCAAAGAGCTTCCAGCGTGTGAAGAGCAGGACTAGGCCCGGCAGGCTTTGCCACAAAGCTACACTTGGCTGCCCTTTGCTGTCTGTCTCTCCGTAGTGTGTCCCCAACCACGAAGCTGAGGCCTGTGTTCCGGAGGAGAAACCCCCCAGTCCCTCTGCACAGCCCAGCCTGGTGGTTTTGCCCTCCTGCGGGCAGAGCGGAGAAGTGACCTGCAGGGCAGGGGTGAAGAGGCAGTGGATGCAGGGAGGGGAAGACGGGCCAGCGGGCAGCTCTCTCTGCTCAGCAGTGAGGAGCCGCTTCCTGGAAGGACTTATTCCAACACTGTTTATGATTACAGAGGAGGGCAGGGCCAAAGGGAGGAGGAATTTTTGATGGAACAAAGACTTCTCTACCCCCCCCCCCCCCCCCCACTGCCTCCTCCCAGAAAGGCCAGCCTCTTCTCATAAAGTTCAACATGAAACAGACGGTGACTGCCCACGGCTCTGCAGGGGCCGCCCCCGGCCCTGGCTGTGGGAAGGATGCCAGGTCTGACCTGCTCTCTTGACCCAGGCCCCTGCCACGTACTCCTCTGGGGAATCACATCAGCCAGCAACCCGGGCAAAACTCACTGGCACTCAGACACCACCCCCCGTAGCACAGACAGGGCCTCTGGGGGTCAGAGAGGCAAGGCAACTTGCTCAAGGACACACAGCAGACCAGGGACTGAACTGGGAGGTGGGGCTGCATCCTCGGACCTCCATACCATGGCTAGAATCCCCACACAGGGCAGCCTGGGAAGTGGACAGTGGTGGCTGCTGTGGGGGAGGGGAGGGGGAGCTGGGCCAAGGAGCAGCGAGAGCAAAGCAGGGCGGGTTGTGGGAGGGGCTATTCAGGCAAGTTTGGGAAGAGAGGAGGGTGATGCTGACACTATCTGGGCACTTCCTCAGAAGGGCTCTGTGCTTTTTTCCCAACAGCTCATGAGATTTCTTATGGTTGATGGTAAGATGGTGAGCTCCCTGTCACTGGGGGTATGCAAGCAGGGGACTGGGTAAACAACTATCAGGAAGGCTGCCGAGGGGGCCTCTGTCTTGGTCAGGCAGTTGGACCATGTTATTCTGAGGGCTCTTCCATCTCTGTAGTACTCCAACTCCTGTTGCTGGGGAAGGCCAACCAGCAGGTGTGGAGTGGGGGCCCTCTCAGACACTGCTGGGGGTGGGGCTGAACAGGCGTATTTCCTATTAGATTCTTAGAGCACAACTAGGCGACAAGCCTTCAAACTTTTAGAAATGTCCATTCCCCCAGCAGATCTATTTCCGGGCAACTGTCCTAAGGAAATGATCAGAGATGTGGACCAAGAGGGTGTTCAAGAATGTTCATCACGGCATGATTTATGACATGAAAAACTAGAACGGGCTAAACACTCAACCCCAATGCTCTGGTTCCCTCAGTGATGTTACACCCACTGGATGAATGACAGCGAAGCCGTTAAAATACTCACGAGGAATTTTTTTAAGGGTTTGGGGAAATGTTTATAAAGAAAGCAGGACAAGTGATAGGCTATAGCGGCTCTCCAGAGTCAAACCGTAAAAAGGAAAAGTGGGCATGAAAAGGGCCGGCAGCAAGAAGGTCAGAAGCGTTCAGAGGTTGCCTCCGGGAGAGAATTCTCTATTCTAATTAATGAACTGTCTTTAATGAGTAGGTATGACTTTGATGGAGAAGATGATGACGGTTCATCAGCCGGGCCGGCCAGCCCCTCCTGCCCACGAGGGGGCGCCCTATGCTTTCCCAAGGTGGTGGCAACCCACGGAGATGGCAACTCAGTCCATACTTGCCCCCCGCTTTGCCCCTGCAGGTGCGGCCGCTGGGGTCCGCGTGCTGGACGCTGGCCGACCTCTGGCTGCTGGCTGTCCTGTCCGTAGAGCTGCCCTGCCCCCAGCCACGGAGCAGACTTCCCACCTCCTAGATCCTAGCCGCTCCCTCAACTGAGGACAGCTGGGAAGTATCCACACCTGTCACATGACATAAGAGCTTGGCTGGTCACTCTGCCAGTCAGTTTCCCTGCCCCTGCTTCCTGGAGTCCCACCCAGAGTGAGTAAGCCTTGAGGGTGAAGCTTGCTCTCCTCTTGGCCCCTTTTCGATAGAGTCCCTTTGGCAGGGAGAGGACATTGTCGTCTTTGGTTAGTTTGTGGCAGAGAATCCCGGGGAGCCTGGGCCCAGGAGAGGGCAGCAGGGTGGGACTGCTGAGGCTCTGTCCCCTGCATGTCAGCGCTCCATGCCAGGTTCTGCCCCAGGCCTCCGCTCTTGGGATATAGGCTTCCAGCTGTGGCCCCAGCTGCAGGCCGCACCCCAGCCCTTGGCCGCACCACCTCTGCCTGCCTGGGAGGGCAGCCTGTGGCCAGCCAAGCTCTGCGACGGAGGAACAACCATACTCCTTTCAAGTCTCGTCAGGGCCAGGCTCTCTTTGTATTCTTACAACGACCTCCATCTCATGCGCTAGGCATGAGCCGTCCCAGGTTTCCGACAAGAACACTGAGGCACAAAAAGGTTAAAATGACTTGCCCAAGGCCACACTGCCAGCAAGTGGTGGAGTCTGGATTGGAACCCAGGCCACCTGACTAGAGCCCACTCTCTCAGTTGCCCTGCCAGGCTTGCGCAAAGATGAGGAACCCGCCCAGCCAGGACGCGGAGAAACAGGGATCGGCTGCTACCGTCATGGGTCCCGGCATGCTGGGTGGCCTTGGGGGCGTCCCTTCCCCTCTCTGGGCCTCAGATTCCCCATCTCCAGAATAAGGGTGGCACTGACTGCTGGACCTGCTAGACAGGGTCACTTTCCCTCCAAGGCCCATAAGTCAACGTGTGCCTGGCAGCCCCACTCACTCTCCCCTCTCCGCTGCGGAGCGCGAGGCCAGCAGCCCACGGTGCATCCAGCGGAGAGGTAAGGGCTGTAGCCAGGAGGAGCAGGGGGAGGAAATAAGGAACAGATGGGCTCCTTGCCGGCTCCCGGTCCCACCCTGTCTGCATGCTCTCCTGCAGCCGGGTGCCTGAGGTGCTCCTGGCCCAGAGTCGAGAGAGGAAGAGCCCTGGGTCTCAGAAGTTCGAGATGCCCTTCTATACGGAGGCTGAACGGGCAGGGGTGGCTGGCTCATAGTCCCAGGATCCTTTGCGCAGCTCTGCTGGCCCTTCCTGGATAGTTCAAGAGGGTCCTGAGGACCCTTTCTGGATGTTAGGGGTCCTCCCTGGGGGACGTACTGCCCCTCTCCTGGATGCTCCTCTCTTGAGCCCCCCTTCCTCGGGCCCACCTCTTTGCCCTCCCTGCTGTCTGGGCCGATGGAGGGTGAACAGGGGCTGTGGCCAGAGGCCCGGGCTTGGGCCCTGGCCCTCCCATGCTCATCAACAGTTTCTTCACCTGCAAGTGAGGGGGCTGCTCTGGAGGAGCTGGGACACCGACATCTAATGAGCACCTACTATGTGCCAGCCACTTCCCAACCACAGCCTCCCCATTTGACAGAAGAGAAAACTGAGGCCCAGAGAGGCCAAGCAACCTGTGCCAGGCCCCACAGCCATGGAGCCAAGACTTGAACCCAATCTGCTAGCTCCAAAGCAACACTTCCCTCCTCTCCATGAAACAGCTGTGGGAAACCAGAGAACAAGCCTATTCCTAGGAACACGATCCCACCTCTGACCTCCAGCCCCTGGCCCCCACCTCAGTTACTCATTCATTCAACTAACAGCTATTGAGTACCTACTCTGCACCAGGCCCAGTGGAATATTCCAGAAAGACAGATGAGGAATGTTCTCACAGTGAGGCCTTCCAAAGGGCTCAGCCCCGTGACCCTTTCTCCAACTGTGGCCCACACCAGTCATGGACACCATCAACCTCACACTTCTAGGCTCTGGCCCAACTGAGACTCACACCTGTAGAAACACTCTTGGACCCATATCCTCAGGCTGAGGCTACGCTTCACCCTCCCAGGTGACACTTGAGACGATCTCTAATCGATGCAACAGCCCTACAAAATCAGCACTCTTAACCCTAATGACAGAGAAGGAAACTGAGGCTTGGGAAGGGGGCAGTGACTTTGTCCGAAGTCACATAATTAGTAGGTAGTGGGGGGAGGGCAGGTTCTGAGCTCAAGTCTGTCCCGTGCTGAGACCCACACTTTTCCTTCCCTGCTTTGGGGACCCTCCAAAGACCCCCACACTCACGTGTCCACACACACACGGCCCCTGGAGGCAGGCAGGAGGGCCGCCTGGGCGTCTGCAGCCTGGTCCAGGCAGCTGCAGGCTCCAAGGAGGCCCCAGAGGAAGCAGGGATCAGAGAGACAGGTGGGCTGGGCCCGGCGGCCCGCAGGCTGCTGGGAGGGAGGAAGGACGCTGCAAGAGGCCACCCTGGGTTTCCTCTGGAGCCTCAAGGGCCCCCTTGTCTGAGCACAGGCGTCCTGGCCACCTCCCCTGGCCCCCTCCCCTTTTCTGGGTTCCTGCCGCAGCCCAGCATGGGCCCAGAAAGCCCAGCCTCCTGTCACCCCTCCCGCCCCGTTCCCAGCCCAAAGCCACCGCAAAAATGCCATCCTGATTCCACAACACTAGGGTTTGTCAAAGTGCCGGGAACAATGGGCGCTTTCACAGTGCCAGGAAAAGGTCTCAGGAAAACCCTGGGGAGGGGGCATGGAATGGGGGTGTAGAGAGGAGGGAAGGGCGGAGAGAGAGAGAGAGAGAGAGAGAGAGGAAAACAAGGTGGAGGGGGGGGCAGAGACATCAGGAATAAGGGACAGGGAGCGTGGGGTGGGGTGAGAGCCGAGAGTGAGCAGGACAGGGCAGCAGGATGGGGCAGAGTCTGGGAGAGGAGGACCAGGGAGTGACAGGACGAGGTGCGAGAAGGCGGGAAGCGAACTACAAGGGAAAGCGGAAACGGACACACGGAGACCAAGGAGCCTCTCCAGCTCCCCCCGCCGCACCCCCACATGCCCTCAGCTCGGTGCCTGTGCCCCGAGGAGCCCTGGCGACAGTGGGGCAGAAACCCCTCTCTCCAAACGCCACCCCGAGGCCAGGCAACGTGAAGCACTTTGGGGCTAAACTTTTTGGAAAGCAAACACTTTTGAATCACATGAACAACCACTCCCTGAGTTATCTGTTTCCTGCTTCTGGCCTTCCTCCACTAGCAAACCGCATGGATCAGAGCTCAGGGGCGGGGAGGGGAAGAGGGGCCAGTCCGAAGGGGTGAAAAACATCCGAATCATAGCTATTGCAAAAGATGTGGATTTTCCTCCCTCGTGTGCCTGCAGAGAGAGTCGCGGCCGCTGTAGGAGATGGATGGCAGACTTGCAACCACCCTGCGGTTGGCCCATAGCTGGATGCCACTGAGTCTGAAAACCATTTGTTCGGAGTGGGCCTCCACGTCCCCGCACATCCCTGTTCGGGCGGCCCGTCCGCTCTGCGAGCCCTTTCTCCTGACTGTGCCCCCTTCTCCCGCTGCAGACACAACCTGGGGTCAGCCGGGCAGCCTCCCTCAGGTACTTTAATGACCACAGCAGGCTTGGACACTCCCCTACCCCACCCCCACCTGCAGGACTGAGGCAAAACACCGAAGGCATTCGGGACCCTTCTCCATGGGGCCCAGATGACCTTCTAACCTTAGTGGCAGCGACTCCCCCTCCTACAAGACCTACACTCAACGTCAACAAAATCATTTTCTGCAAAAGCTGTGTCCTCCTCCCCACCCCTACCCCTGCCCCAGGCCTCTGCTCTTGCTGTTCCGGATGCGTCAAATTTTTCTCTACCTGGTGAATGCCCCTGCATCCTTCAAGGCCAAGCTCAAAGGCCACGCCCTCTGGCCTCCCCCATCCCAGACAGTTAACTGCCTCCCTGAGGTGCTTAGTCCATCTTCTGAGTCCCAGGCTCCTGCGCTAGCTGAGAACCCTCCCACTGCCTCCCCCAGAGGAGGCCCCAGCTCCCAAACTCCCAGGGGACTTTGTGGCCTGCACCACTCGCTTGGCTGCGGGTCATGTCCTGCCCTGACCCTGCCTCCAGCATGCCAGGGATGATCCAGCATGCCAGCGATTTCATCCCGAATTTAACCATTTCTGCCTTCTCGTTTCCCACCAGTCTGTACATGTGCTGTGGTGACGAGGAGCCCTCCCATATCTCCTGCTTCCCTCGGAGCACCGGGCGGGGCTCAGAGCACATGGGCACTGCCCACGATGGGTGAAGTGTGAGGGCCAGGGCTGAGGTCACACTGGCAGGAGGGGGCAATGCTGGGGCAATGCTGGGTCCTGGTGTGGGCTCTTCTGAGGCCGTCCCTCGCCAGGCCAGGCCAGATGTGACCAGCCCAGTCCTACCTGCTAGAGGAAAGCTCTGCGCTAATCCTAGGGGTGCTGCTGGGGACAGGAAGGTTACAGTAGAATACCCAGTGGTGATCTTCACCTGGGATGAGGCTTTGGTACAAGGGCCACAGCCCTGGGAGGAGGGGACAGGGGAACTCAGCTCAAAATAGCGATGGGGGAAGGGTGTGGAGGGTGGCCCAGAGCCAGAAAAGAAATCTGATCTGTCCTGGCCGGTAAAACGCTGAAGTCAGCAGTTTGGGGCCACTCTGGCTGGGGCCAGGGCTGGGGCTCCCACGGCGGCCTGGAGGGAGGCTGTAGGCCCGACCTCCAGCCTCGGTTCTGTCCTCACATCAGTCTCTCCTCTCTCTGGGCTTCGATCTCCTCCTCTGGCCACGGAGGGGTAGAAAGAGAAGCAAGATGTCCACCTCTGAGAACCTTCAGCAGGTGAGTGCTGGAGCTTGAGTCGCTCGGGAGACCATAAGCACCACAGACGGGAAAGGACCGTGCTGAGTGTCCACCGCACACAGTGCTGGCCACGCACCTGACCTGCAGGTGGCTTCATCGTGACCCCGTTTCCAGATGAGGAAACAGAGGCCCAGAGAGCTTTAGTCACCTGTCCAAGGCCATCCAAGCAAGTAAAAGGCAGGCCTTGAACCACTCCAGTCTCGTTGGCTGTTGTCCAATTCCCTCATTGCCAAGTGAGGTCCCGAAGGCCACGGACTGGTTTCAAGGCCACCTGTGGCAAGTGTAATTGGCAGAGCAGAGGTGAAGAGGGTCCTGTGGGCCAGCCCAGGTAGCTACCAGCTTTTCCTGTGGTTCCACGGTGTCGGACAGAAACCAGAGAATGGGCTATGGGCAGGGGGGTGGGTGTGCATACGGACCCAGGTGAGTTTGTGTGCAGGCATGCATATGTGTGCATCTCATGGTCACTGCCAGGCATCAGACCACAGCACAAACCCCCCTGTGCTCTTCCCCTTCGGGGTGAGGACCTAGCAGAGGAAGAGAGGCTCTTAGGTGACTTTTCCAAAGGTTCACAGGGAGGCAGAAGCCTCCCATTTCTCACCTCCATAGCCCAGACTGAAGCAGACCTTGCTTCCTCACCCAGGGACTAAAAAAGTCTGCAAAGCCATCCCTTCCCCCCCTGTCCCCAAGGCAGGAGTGCTCAGTGCAGCATGGCTCTGGGGGAGCTCTCTGCTTTATGCCCCCAGATGCTCCGTTCCCCTCCCTGGGCCCCAGGGTCTCTGCTACAAAACCAGCACGGTTCCTGCCTATGTGCAGCATAACCCCCCCCCCCCCCACCCCATCTTCACTCTGACCCCTACAGATGAGGAATCCAAGGCACAGAGAGGTGGGGAGATTTGCCTGAGGTCACACAGCCAGGAAGCAGGAAATCCAAACCCAAGCCTGGCTGACCGCCACAGTACCACGTGCCTCCCAGAGGGTCTCCACTCTGATTTTGGGGAGTGGGCATTGGAGGTGTCCTTGCCCTTGTCTGGGGGCAGCCCCACATGGGGAAAAAGTGTACCCATCACTGGAGTGGGAGGCTGGCTAGTGGTACTCGTTTTCACATTCCCCTCTGTGCACACCAGTCTTTCTATCTGGCATACCTTGTCTCCCACCCCCATCCAGTGGAAGCTTCCCCCCGGAGGCTTTCCTTGCCCACTTCTGCCTACAGGGACCCTCCTGGTCTCCGGACCCTGGGGGGCTCATCTTGTCGCTCTGGGCCCTGACCCCTCAGGCGGCACAAGGGCCCACTTCGTGCCTGTGAGGGCACGGGGCCCTCTGCTGGGGTTCTGAGCCAGATCCTTTAAAGTGCTGGTGGGGTGGCATGAGCCAGACACACAACCCTGCCCTCACGGAGTGTCTCTGCCAGAAGAGTGGTGCAGGAACCAGGCTGACCGGTGCTAAGTGCCTCACTTAATCAGCACAGTGGGAGGAATATCGACCCATTTTCCCTACCAGGGAACTGAGGCTCATTTCCAGAGCCACCCAGCTGAGAAGTCTGCATTCCATTTCCCTGACTCGAGATGCCCACGCTCATAATTCTGGAGCACAGGTTGTTTCTCAGGCTTGAGCCTACAGCCAAACCATCTGGTCGGCAGGGGAAGGGGTTTCGCTATAACATAGGCTGCTGGTTCCATCCCTAGAGTTTCGGAACCAGAAGGTCTGGCGTGGGCCTGAGTTTCTGCATCTCTCACAAGTTCTGGTGATGCTGATGCTGCCAACCCCGGGGACCCACAGTGGGAACCATCGCTCTAGATGATACTGGTAACAGTCCATTAAAGTAGGCGTGTCAGTCAGACGCTGTCTTCTCTGCCCTGCTCCCCTCCCCACATGCCCGTTCTATAGCCCTGGAAACTGAGGCACCCAGAAGGCAAATGACTAGCCCCAGCCATATAGGAAGTGAGGGCCAGAGCCGGGAATGGAGCGCAGGGCTCCTCGCCCCGGGAGCTGGGCTGACGGCAGGACGGAGAGGCTGCCGGGCTGGAGTGGGGCGACAGCCTGCAGTGGGAGGAAGGGCCATGTCTCTGAAAGCAGGACTGGCGGTGGTGGAGGTGGCGGCGGGGTGCTGGGGGAGGGCTGGCCTGGCCCTCCTGGCTCGGCCCCAAACCTGTGACTCCTTGGCATCTGGAAACCATCACAGGGAACAATGAAGGGAGCAGGGGGCCTGGCTGCTTGGGGCTCTGGCCCTGTCTGTTCAGGAGAGCACAGGAACTCAGGGCCCACAGGCATCCCCTCCCTGCTGCTGTTTGCCTTGGCACTGGCACGAACGGCTCCCGAGGGGCCCCGCTATCAGGAGAAGCCAGTCCCTGAGCTACAGATGTTGGAGCTGATGGCCAGATTGTGTGCCCAGAAGTCAGGAGATTCTGGCTCAGCTCCCTGCCCAGGTTGCAAGTCCCCTGCAAGCTCACTACTGTGGCTCTCTGGGCCTCAGTTTCCCCACAGGAAGCTCAAGTACCACCCCACTGGGCTGGCGGCTTACCATGTCCTGGCATGTATGTGACCAGCTTGGTGGCTGGGCCTGTGTGGCCCCTGGGGGTCCCACCTGTCCTCTGCAGGCCAGCAGGGGCCAAAGAACCAGGCCCGGAGTGGGGAAGGGACAGAGGAGTGGTCACTGTGTGCACTTACCCCTCCCGCCACAGGGTCTCCCATTCATGCCCTCAACACTTCATGTACCGTGTGCCAACTATCTACGAGGCACTGAAGCAGGGTGGCTAACAGGATGGATGGAACCCTGGCACCCAGGAGCTTACGGTCAGGTGGGAAAGAAAAACCCAAGCATCTCATCCAGATCATTACACATCTGAAGCTGTGGGGTGCCACCACGGGCCGGCGGGGTCTCTTCTTCACAGAGGGGGGCCCCACGGCGGGGCCTGTCCCAGCTTCTGAAGCCTCACAACGGAAGGCTTCATCCCAGCTCTGGCACGCCGCCACCACCAACATGCTCTGTGACCCGAGCCCAGCCCCTTCCCTGCCTGGGTCACAGTCTCCCCTGGGTCAGTGAGAAAGGAGGGAGGAGAGCCAGGAAGGCCAGGCAGGGTCATCCTGGGTGTCACTCCAGCTCCTTGCCACCAGAGGGCTGGCGTGAGGAGGATTCTCCGGGCAAGGAGGGTGTGATTGGGGTGGTATCCACCTCACTGGGCCTGTGGGCGGGGTGCTGGCATTCCTGGCCCAGGTCCCTTCTGGTGCAAACCTTCTGCAAGTGGACAGCACGCAGGCTGGAGAAGCAGCCAGAGTTTGAGCCCCGAGGCGGAGACCATCACTTCCTTCCACCTCTGGGCCTATAACAGGCACTAGTCCTGCCCTGCCTGTGCCTCACGGCCGTCGTGCCTTCAAAACAGGACCCTGGATGCAGGAGCACTTTAGAACTACGACTCTTCGTCCAGGAATTCTTCCCTACCAGCTCTCCCAGCAGACCCAGCCTTGCCCACTGCGGGCCACTGTGCTTTGTACAAGGGATGCCCCGCTTGGTTCGTGTGTCTGTTGCCTCGTCCTCGGTCTCCTCCCCAGGGGGAGAGACCGTCTGGGATCCTTCTCTGATCCCAGGGCCCAGCATGGGTCTGGCACAGAGCAGGGAGCCTCTGGGGAGGAGGTGAAGGACAAAGTGACCATTTTGGATCTTACTATCAGCCTGAAAAAAAGTAGCTAAGGGAAAAAGTCAGAAGGGGTTGGGGAGGCCTGGGGAGGGGGGCGGGCAGCAGCCTGGCAACTTCCTGGACAAGCATGCCGGCTGATGTTCCTGGTCCTCAGTGTGGCTATTGTCCCTGCTGATCCAGGGACTGAGCTCAATAGGGCCTCTGTCCCTCCTTGGACAGGCCGGCCCGCGCGGTGGCATCCCACCCGGGCAGCTGGGAGGCGAGGGCCGACACTTCCTGTCCCCACTGCGAGTGTTCAGAGGGGCAGGGGGAGGGGAGGGGGCTCTCAAGACAAGTGCCCATCTATGTCCCCCAGAGGAAGGCTGCCCAGCTGGGGGAGGAGGTTGGAGAAGGGAGAGCAGTGCTGGGGACTTGCTCACTCCTGTGCCTCAGCCCCTTTCCTCCCAACCAGCCCTCCCTCTGAGCTGGGCCACTCTGGCCCTCCTGCTCTCCTTGAACAGGCCAAGTACATCCTTGCCTCACCTCTGGGCCTCCGTTCTTACTGTTCCCTCAGCCAAGACTGCCCTTCCCATAGACCTCTCCCATCACTCCTTCTTTGCTTCACCTGTCTCTAGCAAGCTAAAGCCAGGAGCCAAGGGTTTAAAATTGGGGGTGGCCAGATTAGCCTGGCACTTCCAGAAGGTCTCCGGCTGCGCATGGAGAACTGATTGAATGGGGGGAGGGACTGGCTGTGAGGACACCAGCTAGGGAGGAACTGCTGCCCCGTGCTGCTGAGAGGAGCTGCTGGTCCTGTCTGGGGAGCAGCGGCGGAGAGGAGAAGGTGCCGGACTCGGGAGACAGACAGGAGACTTGGCCCTGGGGAGGGAGAGCCAGGAGTCAAGAATGACTCTGAGGTTGTCTGGCCTCAACCATCCTGCGTGGCTATGGGGGTCGGCCAGGGACCCCCTCTTGGCTGGTGGTTGGGGCGGGGGGGGGGGAAAAGGGGAGGGTGACAGCAGTGCCCTGCGGCTGGCAGTGACGATGGAAGGGGGACTGGCCGCAGCAGTGGTCGATGGGACAGCCCGGTGACAGCTGTCTGCCCTGGCTCTATCCCTGAGGCCTGCCCTGAAGAGCCGCCTATAAACCTGTCACCTGCGCCTGTGTCAGACGCCCCTGGGGACAGGGCCCATCCCAGAGCTGACGTGGAAGTGGGGGGGAGCTACCCTGCCATGGTGCTATAATTACACACACACACACACACACACTCCCCTGCCAGGGAGCACACAGCCTCAGCGCAGGAAGGGCCACGCGGGAAACAGCCAGGCCACGGGAAGCTCCCACTGCTCCCAGCTGCCTGCTCAGCCCCAGAACAATTGCTTCTTCAGAGCCCAGAAGGAGGAGTCAGTGGGAGAGGTTGAGTCTCAAAAGGGAGAAGGCCCAGGAGGACAGGAAAGAGCCGGATGCGGTCTCTGGGGAGGCGAGCCACTTCCAGAAGCTCTCCCAGCACCTCCTGGAACCACCTTCTCAGGGCTGGGACCCCACCATGCTCCCTGAGAGCCTCCACACCCAGGAGATAGCTGTTCAACCTGTCTCCGGCCACGTCACCAGGACGGCACATCGCCCCTCCCCAGGGATGACGGCAGGGCAGTAACTCAGTACAGGGATCCAAGACAAGCCCCCCAGAAGCCCACCATCCCTGGGCCCTGCTGCTCACCCGCACGTGCTCCTTCCTGGTCCTGGTCTCCTACCCGTGCCTCACTCCCAGCAGCCGAGAAGGCCAGGATGGCAGGGTGGCAGGAAGCTCCTAGGAGATGCTGACATGTGGAGGCCCTGGAGCAAAGCCTCCGTGCTCTGCCCACAAAGGGGCATTGAGCCCGTGCACCAAGCTGGGCCCTGGGCAGCCACAGGTCTGCAGACACGCACGCACGCACGCACCCCCCACAGGCATGACACGCACAGGAATGTCCCAAGGGCACACACCTTAAGATGCCCTGCCAGCACCATTTTAAGTCAACCCACAGGGAAGCGAGTGGTCAGGAGGACAGCAGCGGCCCTTCAAGCTGCTCCAGGACCCAAAGGGAGGCCGGTCTGCCGAGCTTCCGGTCAACCTCACGGCTCCCCGGGGCTTGGCGGCAGCGTGAGCCCCTGTGCGAGCGTGTGCACCAGCGTATCGGCGAGGGGCGGACGTGCCAGGGTGCACACTTGGAGCTCTGTGCACAGAGCCCCTGCTCTACACCCATCTCCACAAGCTTCGGTGGGGGGCAGGGGGGAGGCCCAGCCACAGGCGGCTCTGGGCTTCTCAAAAGGACACAAAGTACTGCCTGGAAAGCTGAGGGAACCACGCTGAAGGAAGGAAAACTGCAGCCGCCCTTCCCTGTTCTGGAAAATGTCTTTCTATGCCCTGGCGGCCTGAGGAGGTGGCCGCCGTCTAGCTCCGGAGCCAGCCAGGCGCAAAGTGCAAGAGGGCGCTGGCCGGGCGGCTCCGACCTGGGTTCGAGTCCTCCTCTGCCGTGACCAGCTGCGAGCGCCCGGGGGAGTTGCTGAACTTCTCTGAGCCTCGGTTTTCCATGGCTCCAGGGGGAAGAATGACGAGTTTTGGGTGGGGAGCAGAGGAGATTTAATGAGCTGATGAATGCAAAGTGCTTGGCCCAGAGTTGGGACCCTGGAACTAGCGGGGCTCATCATTATAGGGACACCCACCTAAAAGCTCAAATGCCCACGGCCTCTATACTCTTTCTTCCCTATCTTGCCAACCTTTTTAAAACCCAGGAAAGTGTCTGAAATCCCAAATTACCCTCCCCCCCGCCCCCTCCCCCAGTAAATATAAATAAGCCCAGTTTCAGTCTCCTTCAGCAACCACGAGGAACAGGCCGGAGCCAGGCTCGGGGCTGCGGGTGCCGAGTGGGCAGTGGATGAGGCTGGCCTCTGCCCCGTCCCAGCCTGTCCCTGTCAGGGTTTCCTGTATAGAATCTCAGTTAATCCTCTAACCAAAAAAAAAAGAATCTAGGTTAGGATCCACCGGTCCCCAGAGAGGAGCTTTCTCGAGGTGACACAGTGAGTACGCCCACCCCACGCCCCACTGCTCCCAGCCCACCGTCTGCCTCCCAGTCTCCCAGCCTGACATGCCCTGGCGCATGCCAACACCAGTCCTGCGGGAGTGTAACGGAAGACGGTGTGGTCTGACAAGCAGGAAACGGCCAGGGGAGGTCATGCGGGGCAGGGAGAGCCGCTCCTGGGCCTGGTGAAAGCCGCCATGCTACCGGCCAGGAATGTGTGATCCTGAATTGCTGGGCTGGTCCCCATCACCACAGAGGAACCTAAACGTTGACTTGGTCCTATAGAAGGTCCGTGGTTCTGTGCAGAAAGCAAGGCCTAAGAAGGACTGGCTGGAGGGCGCCTGGTAGTACCCAGACGCTTAGAGGAGTCCAGGCCCTGGGCACCAGCACTGTCAGGCAAGTCACCTCCTGCTTCTGGGCTTCAGTTTTCCCATCTAGAATCAGGGTGTGTGCATGTGTGTGTTTAGGGGCAGGGCTTTGGATGGGATAGACCCTAATGTCTTGAGCCAAAGCTGACACCCTGGGAGATGACAGCACTAAGTGAGCCCAAGATGCTGCCATGCACGTCACCCATCGGCCTTTCCGCTGCGAGGTCAGACATGCCCTCATACTCACCCTGCCCTCCCCTCCTCTACCGCGATGCTACAGCCAGAGCCGGAGCCCAGAGGGCTCTGGGGGGGGGGGGTGTCTCTGCTCTCCCCACCCCCACTCCTTCCCCCAAGAGAGGCCATCCAGGCCAAGCAGGGGAGGGGGCACCCATCCAAGCTCTCCCTGGGGAGACAAATGCCAGGCTCCAGGCCCTGGCGGCCAACTGCCTGGATGAAATGACAGATCACAGAGTTGCTGAATTTAGAATTGTTTTTAAATGTTAGTACCGTTAAGAGCTTAGATTTTTAGGATCCTTGAAAGTCAGTCTAGGGCGCCTGGGTGGCTCAGTTGGTTAAGCGACTGCCTTCGGCTCAGGTCATGATCCCAGGGTCCTGGGATCGAGTTCCGCATCGGGCTCTCTGCTCCTTGGGAGCCTGCTTCTCCCTCTGCCTCTCTCTCTCTGTCTCTCATGAATAAATAAATAAAATCTTAAAAAAAAAAAAATAGAAACTGTTTAAAAAAAAAAAGAAAGTCAGTCTAATAATATGTTAGAAGCAGAGATGCAGGGGATCCTCATTTTAAAGGACAATAATAACAGCAGGTTGAAATACAGAGAAGCGTGGATGAATACAGAATCGCACGGTTCAGATATGGAATGATTATAGAACCTCAGACTCTTAAAATCATACAATTCAGAATAACCAAGTGTCAACAATCATGCTGCATAGAAGCCTACTTCCAGAGAACAGTAACACTTCGTAATCATGTGATCTAAGAAATCTGGGATTGAAGATCATACAGTGTTAGAAGGGGGACCACTGGAATGTCCACTTCCGAGTTTCATGGAATCCTGTCATCTTGTATTCCTGGGACCTCAGAAGGACAAAGATGATTTGCTCACTTGCAGAGGCCCTTCCCCTGCAGCACTTGCCTGAGCTCCCCACCACTTCAGACCTGGGCAAAGGTACACACCAGAATCACTTGGAGAGCTGAAAAAATGCCATGGGTAGGCCTACCCCAGATTTCCTGAATCAGAATTTCTAGCACCAAATTTTTAAAAAAATTCTCAAAGTGATTCTACTGTGAAGTTCCAATGGAGAATCACTGATCTGGTCCAACTTTCTTCCATGCTACAGGTAAGCAAACAGAATTCAAGTAATGGTCCAAGGACCACAGCAGTGGTCCCTACACCAAGGTCAAGCCCCTTGGCCTTCCCTTGCTTCCTCTACCTGGACCCCTCTATCTCCAGGGGCCCTGTTCCCAACTCGCTGTGTCTACCTCATAGCCCCCCTGCTCCAGGGGTATTCCCAGTGGTCTTGGGGACCAAGTGGGCCAGGACAGAGTGAGATACCTGGAAGCTGCTGGACTCACAAAGCCAGCCCCTCCCTTCGCCCCACCTGCATGCTCCAAGCCCTCTATACTGTTTCAAAGGGTGGCTAGAGGGACACTAGGAAGGTCATCAAGGTCAATCCCAAGCGTCCAGAGTTGCCTGTAATGAAGAAATGCCCCAGGCGTGGGGAGTCAGAAGCCTGGGGTCCTCGCTGTCACTAGCCTGCTCTGTGGCCTTAGACAAGTCACCTGGCCCATGTCAAAACAGCCTAAGGCAGAAAAGCTGGACAGAGAACCTCTGGAAATCCCTTCCAGCTCTGCTTCTTGACCTCTCACAACATGGCTACACATTTAAGGGGATGGGGGCCCTCAACATCCTTTGCTGGCTTGTTCTCAATTAGTAAGTTCCTTCTTATGTCCAACCCAAAACATTCCAGCCACTGTTCCAGCCCTTTGCCTTTCCGCATGAAGATGGAGACAGTCTGGGCACAGACGCCCTTCCCTGGCTCAAAGGCAATCCCCAGCTTTCCTGCACCCTGGCTGAGGATGTCCCCCTGCCCACCCCTGTTGCAGGTCGGGCTGGCCTTGCTGACTCACAGGGGGGCTGTACACCCAAACAAATGGGGGTGGCCTCATCAAAGCCACAGAGGCTGTCAGAGTTTGAATCTGATGTGCTCCTATCAGGGACAGAAGCCCTGCTGGGCCAGAGTGCTTCCTAAAATGAGATGGGGATTTCCACCCAAGAACCCCTATCGGCCTATGGAAAGGTGGCCCAAGAGGCAGGCTCAGAAATGGGGAAGTAGGAGTCCAGATATTCCTTAGACCAAACTGTAATGTGCCCAACAGTCACCCGGGAGTTTGTGAAAATGCCTATTCTGATTCAGCAGGTCTGGGGGAGGGCCCAAGGTTCTGCATTTCTGGCAAGCTCCTGGTGATGCTGCTGCTGGTCCACGGACCACACTTTGAGAAGCAGGCCTTTAGGTGTTCATAAATAAAATATTTTTATTCTGAAGAACCCCTTACTTTTGTTCAGCTTGGCTTGCAATTCGTTCCAGCCCTGCTGGCTCGTGAGATCCACACAGCAGCTTTGAGGGGCAGATGGGATGTATATCACTGCACAGAAGGAGAAACTGAGGTAGAGCAAGGGCAAAGGGCTTATTCTAAGTCACCCACCTGGCTGTGTTCCCTCCTCTAAACTCCTCCTCCTGTGACTGGTTAGAACCACACAGCTTAGCAATGAGTGGCCTCACCCAGCAACTCCCTGTCCTGTCTACCACGCAACTGTGTAGGCCTGGGGGGTAGAAGCCAGCTCCTCAGCCCTGAGGCCTCTCAGGGGTCCCCAGGGGGCCCTCACTGAACTGTCCTGGTTACTGATCCAGCTCCTGATGGGCTGAGTAGGTGGAACAGGGGGGTTAGGAATCAGCCAGGCTGCAGAGCCATGCTCCTTGGGCTCAAATCCCAGCTATGTCCTTGGCTCCTGTGTGACAGGGAATTCTTCGCTGTCTCTAAGGACATCGACGATGTGCAAGGACCCAGCACGGTCCCTGGTACATGGAGGATGCTCAGCCGATGTTAGCTCCCTACCTTCCCTACATTCCAATGGAGTCTTGTTCATTTCTTCCTTCCTTCCTCACAAATTTATGGCAGCACAGCCTCTGAAGCAAGACCTCCTGGACTGCATCTGTGCTGTGTGACCCTGGGCAAGTCACTTACCCTCTCAGGGCAATGGGGAAAATAGGATCCCCAGCCCAGAGGGCTGCAGCAGGAAGTAGATGAGTCAACATGCGTAAAGTGCTTAGAGCAGCAGCTGGACATAGTGAGCGCCCCCCCCACAGGCAGCTAATGTGCCTTCTCGCCTCTCCAGATGACGGCCCCAGCTCTGCAGCAGGTGCCCCAGCAGACATAGGCATCCAGGGTCAGAGCTGCAGAAGCAGTGAGTACTTGCTGAGTACTCACTGTGTACCAGGACTTCCTAGGCCCACCCACCCCTGCCCCAAGATCATAATCAGAACACAAAATACTAAGCTGGTTGTGTGTGGATCTTTGGGGAACACAAAGGAGGGAGTCACTGATGAATAGGGACAGCTCGAAAGGCCGGTGGGAGGAGGGGACCCCCAGCCCTGTTTGAGCTTCGTGCTCCCCAGCAAGGGGCAGAGGAGCTTGGGCTTCTGGCAGCTTTTACTCCTTGTCATCATGCTCACCACCTTGGAAACACATCCCCCTCCTCACCGTCACCCCAACCTGTGGGATGAGAAACTGGCTCCCATACAAAGCCTCCCTCCCTAGCCAAAGCCAGGGAAGTACCAGGATACAAGGCAGCGAGGAAAGCCTGGGGCAAGAAGGGGGCACACTTTCTCCCACAGCCTGGTCTTTGCTTGGGTCAGAGCACAGCAGGTGCACAGTGTGTCCTAGGGGACAGAACCATTCTTGTGGGCCGAGAGGGGCAGTGGGAAAGGCTGGGCCCTGGAATGGGGCCGACTTGGCCTGATCCTCGCCAGCTGTAAGACAAGTTACTTAACCTCTCCGTGCTGCTTTGTTACAAAACAAAAGAAGGAAGAAAGGAAGTGAGGGGGAGATGAAGAGAGAGAAGAAGGTAGGGAGACGGACTGCAGAAACAGCGCAGGCTAGAGTGAGAATCGCATCAGCCAGTGACGGGGGTGCTTTGTAAGCCAGGCAAGAGGGAGGTCTCATTTCCCCTGGCTCCCCACCCCACTCCATGGGCATTCCTTCCCGGCACCTGCTGTCCAATTTCTCTGCAGCCCAATCTTCGACATGGTGGGGAGAGAGCCCAGCTCTTAAAGGCTGGCCAGGTCAGTGGTGCCCAGTCCCCGAACCCAGAGGCCAGGCCAGCTCCTTCCCCAGACAAAACCACGGGGTGCAGGAGGACCCAGAGCAGGCTCTGTCCCCGGGCACCACCCCAGACATGGTAGGAAGGGATGCTGCTGCCGTCACAAATGCATCTCCAGGGCCCAGGCACAGAAGAGGGCTGGTATCAGAAGCCCACATACCCTCTTGTCATTCAGGCAAACGTTCTGTGGGCTGCACTTGGCTGCTCGATGGGCAGTGGGGGCAAATGGCACAACCAGACAGCTTTCAAAACCCACCTGCCTGCCTCACCACCTCTGGAGCTCACACAGGTCCTGACGCGGGCTCCCCGGCTGACCCCATTTCAGAGGCTCAGGCAGTGTGAGGGCTCAAGGGCAGGACAGGCTAGGCCACAGGTGACCAGCTACTGAGAAGCAGGCCTGGGATAAGAGCTGCCCCCAGAGCTCATGCGTGCCCCTCTGCCGGCCAAGCAGACACAGCCCCCGCCTGGGCCAGGCCCCCAGAAAGTAGGACAGAGGGTTGTGTGAGGATCAGCCCAGGGCTAGGCAGGGCTCAGCAAGACAGGGAAGCAGCAAAGCGGGGGGCATGGAGGGGCACAGGAGGATGCTCCACACGAGAGGGGACATGTGGGCTGGGCTGGGAGAAGATAGGAGAAACTGAGAGAGAATTACCGGCCAAGGGCATGGCACCGGCAAAGTCCCGGGGCACGGGAAGGCTCAAATCTCAAGTGGCAAACACACGGGCATTGCCTCCTGGAGCCGCGCTGGGGCCACATTCCAGGCCTGGAGCAGAGCAGAGCCCGCATCATGAGGGGCCTGGTCTGTCCTCTGGGCACTAGATGGAGAGACAATACAGGTGAGAAGCCATTGAAGGCCTGGGTTGGGGTGCTGGTTATGAAAACTGGGGTTCAGAGAGGAGAGCCTGTGGGTCTAGGATGGCTGGGAAAGTTGCCTGAGGGAGGGGGATTCCTCTGGGCTCTGAAAGGGGGTAGGAGGGAAGAGATGAGGGAAGGGCCCTGCAGGGTGGCGGCGATGGCATGAGCCAAGGCAGCGGCTGAGAGTCCCAGGTGTGCGTGCGTAGGCGCAGGTGCGGTGTGCACCTGTGTGTGTGGTTAAGCGGCCTGGCGGGGGTGGGGCAGGGAAAAGGAAAGAGGAAGGTTCAGTGCCCGTTGCGTCCCAGGCTGCTTCTCATCTACCTCATGAAGCCAGGCTCTTCACAAATGAGGGCCGATGAGGCTCGGGAGGCCCCGCAGTGTACTGTGTAGGACTAGCAAGGGCTGCCATTTACCAACCGCCGTGCGATGCCAAGCTCTGTATCACCTGCTTTGCCCACACATTTCCCACAAACACCCTGCAAGGTGCGTGAGCCCATTTTACAGATGCCCGGGTACACTGTACGACAAGCACAAGGACACGCAGCTGGGAAAGGGCAGAAGAGCTGACTGAGCCCAGCTCTGTGAGATTCCACCGCCCTGCACTCTCCCGTCGTCAGTGAGGTTGAGGGGGCCAAGGGATGACCCCGTCAGAACCTTCCATGGTTCTGAGCTACTCCAAGAGGAAAAAACTATGTGAGAGGGGCAGGCCAAGAGCCTGGCACACAAGAGGCCACGGGCAGGTAAGGAATTAATGAGTGAGTGAATGGGGTCCTTCAGTGTTCAGAGGAAAGCAGTCCCTTTGGACTTGGAGAACAGGAGAAACCAGAGAAGGCTGCCTGGAGGAAGTGACACTGGGGAGTTGTTCAGTCCAAGGATGCAACTGCTTGGCTCCAGCCCTCCAACCACTAAGCCCTGCAGGTGGTTCAAGGACCAGGGATGGGTCCTGGCTCCCCGTTCTGCCAACATCCCTGTCCCTCGAGGCCCAGCGGCAGAGGATTGAGAAGGTAAGGCCAACTGACACGGCAAGATTGCTGGGGGCTCTGAGACACCATCTGTGGTCCATTTAAAAGGAGAACTGGCAGCTGAGGATGTGAAACTGGCCCTCTCGGACTCTTTCCTGCCAGGCCCGGGACAGCAGGAAGGATGTACAAGTGGCTACCCAGGGAGCCCCCACACCCTGCACCCCGCCTCTCAGTCCCTCCCCCCACCCCCCACCCCCGCAGCTGCTCCCACTTGTCTGTGCCAGGGCCAGCACTTGGCTGGGCCAGAGGGGAGCTGACAGCCCAAGGAGGCACTGGGCATCTTCCAGCCATGCCCCAGCGCCCTCCTCCTAGAGCACCCACTTGGGCAAAATGGAGCCTCCAGGACCCAGTCCCTACCTTCCTGTCCTTCAACAAACCTGGGTGACCCAAAGTCCTAAGAGGCTGCCCCTGCCCCTATCCCAAGGCTCCTGACGATCCCTCAGCCCCTTTCTGGCCCGTCCCAGAAGCAGCCCCCTGTGTGGGACCAGGATGGGATGGGAGGACTGGGCCCCTCTGATAAGCCCACAGCCCTGAAGCACTTTCTCAGACCTCTGGAATGTCCTAAAACAGTCTGAAATAGCCGAGCATAACAGTAAGGATGGTCATTAACACAATCACAACAGCTAACACTTGGCGTGTGTATGAGGTGCCAGGCTCTCTGTTAAGCACTACAGATGAGAGAATTCATTTATCCTCACAACATCCCACGATCTTCATCTTACAGAGGAGGAAACTGAGGCCCAGGGACATTCCATTAATTGTCCCAAAGACACGCAGCTAGTACATTCCAGCGCTGGGGGTCGAACCCAGGACGGCTGGCGTCAGGGTCTGTGTTCAGAACTACCCCACCACAGGGACGGGGTCTCAGAAGAGGCTGCCACACTGGCTTTGGGGTCCTTCTCCGGCGTCAGCACCTATGCCGACCAGGAGGCCCTCCACAGTCCCCCGCCAACACCCATCCCGGCTAACATTCCCCGAACGCTTGACACATTCCAGGTCCTGTGCCAAGCAGCAGGACGTCACAGCCCAAGCCCCTCGGCCGGGCGGCCAGCCCCAAGGTCCGGAGGAACCCCTGCAAAACTACTCTGTATACACGCAAGCCACCAGCCCCGGGCCAGCCCTTCCTTGCTGGAGTCACATAATGATGCTGTTTGTCTTCCCTCCTTCCCTCCCTCCCTTCCTTCCTTCTTCTCCCCTCCTCCTTCCTTCCTCACTCTGTGGATCCTTCATAACATGTAGTCCTGGCCCCATGCTGCGAGAAAACCTCAGTTTCCCCACCAGCATACTGATGGCTCTGAACTAATCAAGGATCCTGAGCCCAATGTTCTGCAGGGAAAATCCTGTGTACCCTCAGTCCCTCTCTGCCTGTCCCCTTCCCAGGCTCCAGCCCCTCTGGCCCCAGAGGACACCTGGGCCTGCAGTGAGGGCAGGGCTGGAAGGGGGCGGGGGGGCTGGAAATCCCAGTAGGCGTCAGACATGGGCTGGAGGTCACAGCTCTCCCTGCCTCCTTCAGAGCCCCCCAGGGACCCCAGCCTGCTCTGGCCTGGGGAGCAGTCCAAGGGCTGGGGTCCAGGGGCTGCAGAGGTCAGAGTGGGGGAGAAGGAGGCCTGGGCTAGCCTTTGCTCTTCCCTCACCTCTTGTTCCTCGCCTGAGCAAGACCCTAAAACTATTTACATACCGCCTCTAAGGTTTCAGCTGTTCTAGGATCGATTCTCTCCCTGCTCTATTTTTCTTCTTCTTTTGCAATCTCCAAGTAACCCGAGCCGCCAGATGGGTGGGGGCGATGATTGTTTTCTGTCTGA
The DNA here is from genome assembly GCF_002201575.2 of Neomonachus schauinslandi. Taxonomy (NCBI): domain Eukaryota; kingdom Metazoa; phylum Chordata; class Mammalia; order Carnivora; family Phocidae; genus Neomonachus; species Neomonachus schauinslandi. The sequence continues at coordinate 107,069,442 of NC_058408.1, forward strand.
CATCTGGATTTCATTAGCAGCCCTGGGCATGCTGACTCAGGAACAGCAGCTCCCCTGGGCTCAGGCCCTCCCCGGACCCGTCACAGGGCCCGGTCCTTCCCTGGACACAGGAGGCACAGGAGATGACACCCCTCAGACCTCCCTCAAAGATATAAGCAGCCCCCTCCCCACCACCACCAAGAACGTCCTGGGAGCGAGAGAGCCTGAGAGCTTGGAGGATTTCTGCTCCCAGCTCAGCGCCTGATGGGAGGCTGCCAGGCTGAGTGTGGCTGGGCCTGACCGCCAGGAAGGGTGGACAGAGGGCTTAGGGCAAGGACACCGGGTCCTGGATGTCCTGCCCTCATCCACACCCCTGCCTCTTCCATCCAGAGATGTGAGTGAGCCATCAGGGCTGGGAGTCCTGCACGGACCCCAGATCGCAGATACATTTTGGAGATGAGGAAAGGTGGCCCAGAGTGGTCACCATGCCCCAGAGATGGTACCTTCTTACAGTGTCTGGAATTTGTCCCCTCACCTCCAACCTTTGCTCACCCTTCCTTGCCCAACATCTGGTCTTATCATCCGTCCACGTTACTGGACTGGTTTTGTTTGCAGTCTTGCCTCCTCTGGCCCGGCCTCCAACTGCCACCAGTGTGAGCTTTCAAAATGCCAATCGGAGCATGTCACCCAAACCCTTGGGTGGCTGTCCCCTGCCCTCCAGATAAAGTCCAAGTTTGTGCAGCTTGGCACGCAGGCCCTTCACCACCTGCTGTGGCCACACCTCCCTCTCCTCCCCTCAGGCACCCAGCGCGCCAGCCACAGCCAAGGGCTCGCGCTTCCCAGAAAGCACAGCCTCGTTATTTACACGCTTGCTTGGAAGCCTTCCCCACCCCAGTTCTAGACTCCTCCTCTCAGAGGCTTCACATGAAGCCACAGGCCGAGCCGGTCCTGCGCCACAAACCTCAACCAGAGCCCTGGTCATCCGGAACAGCCCGCAGTGTTTCTGTCTATCCCACTGAGGACAGGGATGGAGCCTTATCGAGCATGGGCCTGGCACACAGTAGGAGCTCAGAGATGGCTGGGCAACTGTAGCGTGTCTGGGCCCAGCTCTGTCCTGGGCAGATTATGCATCCTGGGCACAGAGGTGGCACCGAGCCAAACCCCCACCACAAACACCCATACCCATGCAGGTTCCAGCGGGCTCAGAGCAAAATGCTACCACTTGGGTCTTCAAAGCCTGCCACGCTGGGGCGCAGAAGCCAACATGAAATGCGCAGGTAAGCCTGCAGGTGGGCCCCGCAGACAGCAACCATGCCTCTCTCAGAGCCAGCTGGGATTTCTGCTGCCACCAGAGCTGGCAGCCCCAACCCACCCTGGCCTTCTTGACTGTACTGGGGGCCGCAGACACCCTGGGGCTGGGCCAGTACTGCAATCTTCCAGACATAACAACTTGGCCAGACTAGGTCTGTTATGGTCTCTACTCACATCGTCCTTGCCGCTCTTCATTTCCAGTAACCCATCTTTGTAAAGAACCCTGACTAACAAAAATAAATAAATAAAGAACCCCAACTTTCTGAAAACTAATGATACTCTACATGTGAACTAAAATCTAAAAAAATAAAAAATAAATTAAAAAAATAAAGGCGCGCCTGGGTGGCTCAGTCGTTAAGCGTCTGCCTTCGGCTCAGGTCATGATCCCAGGGTCCTGGGATCGAGTCCCACATCGGGCTCCCTGCTCTGCGGGAAGCCTGCTTCTCTCTCTCCCACTCCCCCTGCTTGTGTTCCTGCTCTCGCTATGTCTCTCTCTGTCAAAAAAATAAATAAAATCTTTTAAAAAAATAAATAAATAAAGAACCCTGACTTTCTAAGATTGACAGTGGAGATCAGACTGGATGCTAAGGCAGATCATAGACCCTAATTTAAAAAACATGGGCTCTGGGGGCACCTGGGTGGCTAAGTCAGTGGAGCATCTGACTCTTGATTTCAGCTCAGGTCTTAGTCTGAGGGTCGTGAGATCGAGCCCCAAGTCGGGCTCCATGCTCAGCGGGGAGTCTGCTAGAGATTCTCTCTCCCTCTCCCTCTGCCTCTTAAAACATAAATAAAAAATAAAAAGTATAGGTTCTGGAATGAGGAAGGCCTACGTTCCAATTCTATCTTTGCTGTTTTCTAGCTACATGACCTTAGGTAAGACACTTAACTTCTCTGGGCCTCAGTTTTATCATCTGGCAATTGACCTGATAGAGCTTTTGGGAGAATTAAATGAGTTAATGCATATTTCACACCTAGCTTAGTGGTCAACTCAGCACGTACAGACTAGCATCACTGTTGTTAATATTATTATTGCCCTGGAACTCAACGCCTGGCACAGGGTGGAGACAGCTGCAGGCACAGGGTTTTCAAGAACCAAATGGTAGACATTCTTGACTCCTGGACATTTTAGGGTCAGTACTGACATTGGCTGGAGATGGACCTTGGCCCAGGCACAGCCTCACCCCCCAAAAAGGGGCTGCCCTTCAGCATCATTGGTAATTGGTTTCCAGCACCTTCTGCATCTGTTTCAGGGGGCTCCCAGTCTTCCTGTAAAGTACCCAATCCCCCTCACACTGCCCCCTGGGACCTATGAGAAGCCCATCAGTCCAATGGCTGAACTCTGGACACCTCTCTCCACCCTTAGGATTGGAAAAGAATCATTTAACAGAGTACCAGGCTCCTGTACACTCTGTAGTATGTCCTGGGCACAGAGGTGGCACTGAGCAAAGCCCCCACCACAAATACCCGTATGCATGCAGGTTCCAGTGGGCTCAGAGCAAAATGCTACCACTCGGTTCTTCACAGCCTGCCACGCTGGGGCGCAGAAGCCAACATGAAATGCGCAGGTAAGCCTGCAGGTGGGCCCCGCAGACAGCAACCATGCCTCTCTCAGAGCCAGCTGGGATTTCTGCTGCCACCAGAGCTGGCAGCCCCAACCCACCCTGGCCTTCTTGACTACACTGGGGGCCACAGAGTATCTCCTGGTTCCTGTATGCCACCACCCAGGCTGTCGGCAGTGAATGCCTAGGATTCCACACATTCTACCCCCAGTTAGACCATTTAAGATTTTAAAAGCACTGAGACCACTCAAAAATCATCCCACAGGGGAGCCTGGGTGGCTCAGTCGGTTAAGTGGCTGCCTTCGGCTCAGGTCATGATCCCAGGGTCTGGGATCGAGCCCCGCATCCGGCTCCCTGCTCGGCAGAGAGCCTGCTTCTCCCTCTGCTGCTCTGCCTGCTTGTGCTCTCTCTCTCTCTCTCTGTTAAACAAATAAAAAAAAATCATCCCACAAAAGGGGAGAAGAGAAAGGATCAGAAAAAATATTTGAAGAAATAATGGCTGAAAAGTTCCCAAATCCAATGAAAAACCTTAATCAACAAGGAGCTCAACAGAGTCCAAATAGGATAAACACAAAGAGATTCACAAACAGACACATTGTAGTAAAATTGCTGAAGCTAAAACAAGGAGAAAATGTTGAAAGCATCAAGAGAAAAATGACACATCATTTACAATGGAATTCCAACAATATTAACAACTGCTTCTCATCAGACATGGAGGCCAGAGGGCAGTGGGGTAACAGTCAGTGTGCTCAAAGCGGGGAGAAAAAACTGTCAGCCAAGAATTCTATACCCTGCAAAGTTATCTTTAAGACATGAAAGTGAGATAAAGACACTCCCAGATAAACAAAAGCACAGGATTTCATTGCTGGCACACCAACCTTTCAAGAAATACTAAAGGAAGTTCTTCAGGCTGAAAGCAAGTGACCCCAGACATAATGCAAATACACATGAAGAAACAGGAGCTCTGATAAGGTAGTTATGTGATTATAAAACACAGCACAAATGAATTTTTCTTTTCCTTTCTTCTCTTAGTTGATTTAAAAAGCAAATGTATAAAAAAATGTATATTACTGTACTATCTGTCCTATAACATTTGGAAATGTAAGATATTTGCCAATGGTAGCACAGAGGAGTCAGGTAGAAGCAAATCTGTCTTGGGCTAAGGATATGACTCCAGGCGGTAACTTGAGTCCACAGGAACAAATGAAGAGACCTAGAAGCTGGAAATAAAAGAGCTAAAATGCTAAAAGCTATGGACATATAACTGCTCTCTTTTCTTCTTCTAGCTTCTCTAAGACACATAAAATTACATGAAGTAACGATTATAACAAGTATCGTTGAATTTGCAACATACAAAGATGTAATACGTATAACAATAATGCCGCAAAAATCAGGAAAAGAGAATAGAGCTATAAAGGAGTCATATTTCTAGATCTCACTGGAATTAAGTTAGTATAAGTCTGAAGCAGATTTTATATGTTACAGTATGTAAAATAAGCCCCAGGACAGCTACTAAAGAAATAGCTTTAAAAAGTGAAAAAAAATCATTAAAGAAATCAAAATGTCACATTAGAAAAGTATCACTTAATGCAAAAGAAAGCAGTACAGAAGGAACAGAGGAAAGAAAAAAGACGTGAGTAATTCAGAAAACAAAAAGTAAAACAGCAGACCTAAATCCAACTGTATCAATAATCTCATATATCAAAAGAGCATTAATATAGCATTATTGATAATATGAATGGATCAAACAATCCAAGCAAAAGGTAGGGATTGCCAAAGTGAGTAAAAAGTGAACCAAGATCCAACTACATGCTGTCTACAGGAGACACAATTTAGATCTAAAGATAGGAAAGTAAAAATGAACAAAGATCTATCATGTACATAAGGAAGCTGGCTATATTAGTATCAGAAAATAGACTTTAAAAAAAAATGTTACTAGAGATAAACAGGGACACTCTAGGACCATAAAAGGATCAGTTCATCAGAAAATACAACAGTTATAAACATAGGTATAGCTAACAAAGGAACACCAAAATACATGCAGCAAAAACTGGCAGAATTGAAGAAAAAAGGGGCACCTGGGTGGCTCAGTCATTAAGCGTCTATCTTCGGCTCAGGTCATGATCCCAGGGTCCTGGGATCGAGCCCCACATCAGGCTCCCTGCTCTGCGGGAAGCCTGCTTCTCCCTCTACCAGTCTCCCTGCTTGTGTTCCCTCTCTCGTTATGTCTCTCTCTGTCAAATAAATAAAATAAAATCTTTAAAAAAATTTATAAAAAAAAAGAATTGAAGAAAAAAATAGTTAATTGAACAATAATAGAGATTTCAACACTCCTACACTTACAATAATGGTTACAAGAATGAGGCAGAACATCAGCAAGGGGACAGAAGACACCAACAACACTGTAAACCAACTAGACCTAACAGACACCTACAGAACACTACAACCACCAACAGCAGAATTAATTCTTCTCAAGTGCCCACGAACCATTCTCAAGGATAGCCCAAATGCTATGAAACAAACCACAACAAATTTAGAAGCACCAAAATAATACAAAGTATGTTCTCTGACCACAGTGGAATAAAAGGAGAATCATTTTTAAAACACATTTGGGAAACTCACAAATATGTGGATATTAAACAACACACTTCTAAATAACCAGTGGGTCACAGAAGAAGTCACAAGGGAAATCAGAAAATACTCTGTGATGAACAAAAAGGAAGATACAACACACAGAATTATGGGATGCAGCTCAGAGGAAAATTTATACCTGTGAATATCTACATTAAAAATAGAAGAAAAATGTAAAATCAGTAACCTAATCTCTCCATCTCAAGAAATTGGACAAAGAAGAGCAAACTAAACCTAAAACAATCTGAAGGAAGGAAATAATAAAGATTAGAATGAAGAATTGAAAGCAAAGACTCAGAGCTATCTGCACACCCATGTTCACAGCAGCATTATTCACAATAGCCAAAAGGTGGAAGCAATCCAGTTGTCCATTGATGGATAATTAGATAAACAAAATGTGGTCTACACACATGCACGTACACATGCATGTGTGTGCGCACACACACACGTGCACACGCACACACACACAGGAATATTATTTGGTCTTAAAAAAGAAAGGAACTTTTGAAACTTGCGTAAATGAACCTTAAGGACATTATGCTAAGTGAAATAAGCCAATCACAAAACGACAAATACTGTGCGATTCCACTTACATGAGGTCCCTAGAGTAGTTAAATTCATAGCAACAGAAAGTAGAATGGTAGTTGCCAGGGGTTGGGGGAGAGAAAAAGATGGGGTTATTGTTTAATGAGCACAGAGTTTCACACAAAAAAAGAGAGTTCCATGGATGGATGGTGGTGATGGTTGCCCTACAATGTGAATGTACAGTTGACCCTTGAACCACGTGGGGTTTGAGGTGCCAACTCCCGGAGCAGTCAAAAATCTGTGTATAACTCATGACTCCCCCCAAACTTAACTACTAATAGCTTTACTAGTAACAGAAATAGTCAAGTAACCCATGTTTTGCGTGTTACATGTATTCTATTCTGTATGTAATAAAGTTTGCTAGAGAAAGGAAAATGTTATTTAAAAAATCATAGAGAACATAGTTACTGTACTGTATTGTATTTACTGAAAAAAATCTATGTATACGTTCAAACCGAAATGATTCAAGGGTCAACTGTCCTTAATACCACTGAATTGTATATGTAAGAATAATTAAGATGGTAAATTTTATGTTGTATATATTTTACCACAATATTTTAAAAGATGTGAGTGAGGGGCGCCTGGGTGGCTCAGATGGTTAAGCGTCTGCCTTCGGCTCAGGTCATGATCCCAGGGTCCTGGATCGAGTCCCGCATCGGGCTCCCTGCTAGGTGGGGAGCCTGCTTCTCCCTCTGCCTCTGCCTCTCTCTCTCTCTCTCTCTGACTCTCATGAATAAATAAATAAAACATTTAAAAAAAAAAAAGATGTGAGTGAAAAATAATGTAATAGAGAACAGAAAAACAGTACAGGAAGTCAAATAAACCAAAATTTGTTTCTTTGAAAAGTTCAGCAAAACTGACAAACCTTTAGCTAGATTGACCAAGGAAAAAAAGAGAGAAGACTCAAATTAGGAGAATCAGAAAGAAAAGAGGGGGACATTATAACCAACCTTACAGAAATGAAAATGATTGTAAGAGAATACCACAAACAATTGTATTCCAATAAATTTGATAACTTAGATGAAACAGACAAATTCTACAAAATACACAAACTACAGAAACTGACTCAAGAAGAAATAGAAAATCTGAATAGATCTATAACACAAAGAGATTGAATTCATAATTTTAAAAATCCACCCAAAAAAGAAAACCCAAGCACAGATGGCTCCACAAGTGAATTCTACCAAACATTTAAAGAATTATTTTTTTAAAGGTTTTATTTATTTATTTGAGAGAGAAAGAGAGAGCATGAGGGGGACAGAGGGAGAAGCAGACTCCGTGCTAAGCAAGGAGCTCAATGTGGGTCTCAATCCCAGGCAGACGCTCAACTGACTGAGCTACCCAGGTGCCCCTAAAGAAGAAGTAATATTAATTCTTCACAAACTCTTCCAGAAAATACAACAGGATAGAACACTTCCCAAATCATGGAACTGATAATTACTACTTGAAAGCAATATACTAAGTGAAAAAATCCAGTGACAAAAGACTGCATATTATATGATTCTATCTTTATGAAATGTCCAAAATAGGCAAATCTATAGAGATAGAAAGTAGAATATGAGTTACTAGGAGTTGGGGAACCAGGGCGGGTAGTGATAGCTAAAGAGCATGAGGTTTCTCTTTGAGGTGATAAAAATGTTCTACAATTGGGGACGCTTGGCTGGTTCAGTCGGTGGAGCATGCAACTCTTAATCTCAGGGTCGTGAGTTCAAGCCCTACACTGGGTGTAGAGATTACTGAAATAAATAAAATCTTTTAAAACAGTGTTTTATAATTGATTGTGGTAATGGTTGAGCAGCTCTGTGAATATACTAAAAAATCATTGACTTGTACATTTTAAATGGGTCAATTATATGGTATGTAAATTATATCTCACTAAAGGTCTTACCAAAACAAGCATTCCCACTCCACTTTTAAATATTATATATGCTGAGCTCATAATATTTCATTTGAAACAGAGGTTTCCATGGCTTATAAAAGCCTTGTCTGCCCATTCCTTCATTCCGGAAGACTTATACTGAGCATCTGCTGTGTGTGGTATCTTGGGCCAGCATGGGGGTACAGAGATGAATCTAGCCCAGCACCTGCCCCTGGAGCTTGTGGTCAGCTGAGGGGTGGGGAACATCTAATTATCTTCCAGCCTACCAGAATACCTTCTACCTTGCCAAACAGGCACACTCTCCATTGTTACCCAAGGGATAACAATGCTAGCCAACATTTATTAAGTGCTTACCAGACACTGTGCTAAGCACTTTCCATGCATTCCTTCTTTGAATCCTCACAACATTGCTATGTGTTAGTGTTCTCATCAGCTTTGCTTTACAGATGATGAAATTCTTGTGAAAGGTGGAGGAGGTCCTTGGGCCTGCAGGAGTCTCTGATAGAATCAGGTTTGAGGTGGAGCTGGAAGAGGGCCTCTACCAGCTCAAGAGGGAAACTGAGGCCCCAGGCCATGAGCATCTCAGCCTGGACTGGTATAGGATGCTCAAGAAAGCAAAGAGCATGGAGGTCCCAAGACTGGGGTTCTCACAGACGTTCTGCCCTCTCCCCAGCACTTCAGCTCTCTGAGACTATTTCTTCACGGGTAAAATGGGGCCGGTACTTCTTCTGCAGAGTGAAGACACTATGTAATCCATATAAAGGAATATAAAGGAAGAACCAGGGTTTGCACTGTGCTGGAAATCAAGAGACACTGAGGTCAGGGACCGCCTGCCCCCACATTTAGGAGAGGGCCCAGGCATGCACACACACTCACACACACACACCTTCACCATCCCTCCACCTCTGCCTCATCATCCCTTGCCTTTGGATACTGGTCACCCTTCTTCCAACAACCTGCCAAGCCCACTCAAGCCGTCCTTTTCCTGGAAGCTTTCCCAGGCTGCCAGCTTAGAACAGGCACACCTCCTCAGAGCCCCAAGAGCCCCTGTTGGTACCTGAATGTCACCTGCTGGCTAGGGTTAAAATTCCGGCACCTCCACAGACTGGCTCAATGATTCTGTATGAGTGCTTGACTCACTCAAAGCATCATATAACAAGAGGCTAATGAGAGACTTGACACACTGGGTAATTGTGAGCACAGGCTGTAGGCAGGAGATGATGAGGGAAGTTTCCAAGGTATAGTAAGTGAGAGTCCCCTCGCAGGGGCTCAGCTGGGGAAGGTACAAGGGGCTGCTGCCTGGGTGGGCCAGGGGCACATCCTTGAGGACCAACCAGATCCTTAGCTGCCTGTTTGCTCCTCATCCCATCCGGAGAACCCCTGGGGGGTAGGGGCCTTACCCTGCACTGAGATCTCCTCATGCCAAGGGCCCCTGGTTTACTGCATATACTGAGGGCAGACAGGGCCCATGAGAGTGTGGGGTCTGGAGGACAGCCATCAGTGGGCCAGCTCCCATACTCAGGGTCAGGGGCGGACTTCTCTTGACCAAGGGTGAATGGAGGCTGAGATCACTGGTATACACAAATCCCCAGGACTTTTACTAAAATGCAGTCATGGGTTGGGCCTAAGATTCTGCATTTCTAACAAGCTCCCAGGCGACACTGATGCAGCAAGGACCTAAAGCATGGCACAGCTATTTCTGAGAGGAGCAATGAGCAACAAGCACATCTTGGCCTCCCATTGGTCCGGAGGCACCCAGCCCCACCCAACCACACCCTGGGCTTCCACCATCTGGAGGGTAAGACTACACGGATTTTCTGAGTTTCCAGGATCCCATTTCCATTACATATGTAAAATAAAAGTAAAAATACACATTATAAAAACATTAGAAAATATGAAAAAATAGTAAGAAAAAGAATCACGGATCCATCTTGTACTGTATTTAAAACGACCTTAACCTCTCTCCCCAGGATGTCAGAGCCATGTCTGTCGGAGTCAGGGGTCATTCTCTGAGTGGGATCTGACCCCAGGAGCCCCACGCTGTCACAGCGAAGCACTGGGTGGGAGACAGGGGCTGCTCTCCACACTCTCGATCTCCTGGCCCCTTCCCACCCCAAGAGAGATGCCCAGCCTGTGGTGCCTGAGGCCTTCACCCAGACCTACCCTGGAGACACAAAGAGGGGGGTAAGGACCTCTCACCTCCCCCCTCACAGGCCAGAGACTGAGGAAGCACAACAGCAGAGGAGGGAGAAGTGGGGTCTGGGGGAGGGGGTACACATCTGGATTCCTGGCCCAGAGCCCGCATTCCTTCCCTGTGAGTGTGAGGAGATGGGGTCTCTCTCGGGAGAGCTGCGAGGAGGCTGCTGGCCCCCGTCCTGTCCCACTGTAACAGGATGCACCCTGGCAGGAAGACTGGTGGAGACGTTAAGGCCCGGAACCTCATTTGTGCGTCCTTCACCCCAGTTGCTCACTAGCCAGGGCAGGCCCAGGCTGGGGCTCTGTCCCAACCATACCAGCCAACCTTGCCTCAGAAATACCAGAGGGGAGGGGCGCCTGGGTGGCTCAGTTGGTTAAGCCGCTGCCTTCAGCTCAGATCATGATTCCAGAGTCCTGGGATCGAGCCCCACATCGGGCTCCTTGCTCTGCGGGGAGCCTGCTTCTCCCTCTCCCTCTGCCTGCCACTCCCCCTGCTTGTGCTCTCTCTCTCTCTCTCTCTGTGTCAAATAAATAAATAAAATCTTTAAAAAAAAAAAAAAAAAAAAAAGAAATACCAGAGGGGAGAAAAAGGTGGAGACCAGAGGGCCACAGGGCCGCTTGTTTGTGGAAGGGGCCCTGGGGCGGGGAGTGTGTGGGGTGGGGGGCTGTTCGGCCTGTTCTACCCAGGGAAGCGGGGCCGCCTTACCTGGGGGCAGTCCTTGATGTAGTGTCCTTTGTTGAAGCACAGGTGACACAGGTAGTTGGGGGGGGGCCTCTTGCTGGGCTTGCGGGTCTCAGAGGTGAGGGTCAGGTCCGAGAAGTGCTCAGTGAGGGAGCTGAGGCCATCAGCGATGTTGTTGAGGGAGCCGTAGGGCGAGGCGCTCTTGTACACGCTGCTGCTCGGCGCCTGTGGGGGGACAGAAGCTGTGAGGGCTGCCCAGGCCTGGGCACACTCGTTTGCAGCCGTGGCCTCAGGGCAATATCCATGGGCACGCGCACGCACATGCACACCCATGAATTCACACGGACTCCCGAGCTGCCCGGGGGCTCCGGCCTCCTGGAGCCTGAGTTCATATTCTAACCGTAGCTGTCCGTCTGCGGGCAAGCCAGTGAACCGCCCCCTCTGGAAAACGGAAGTAATGATGGCCACTTCCTAGGGTGCCTATGAGGCTAAAGTGAGGTCACTTTATCTCCCACCTGGCACTTAGGAACCACTCAATAAGCAGTGATGAGGAGGAGGAGGAGGAGGATTATTAGTTCTTTACACACCGCCAGGAGGTAAGAAGGCGTCGTAGAAAGCAACCTGTTAGATCTGGGGCTCTGCCTTTTACCAGTCACTTATCTCTGAGCTGACTCCGTTTCCCCATCTTACAAGAGAGAGGAGCATCGGCTTGTAGGATTGTTTCCATTGTACAGAAGAGAAGAGTGAGGTTCAGCACTCTGCCGGGTCTCCTGTGGCACGAGGCCTGTGCAGACTGTGTCCAGGGAGCCCCGGGGCTGGCCCAGGCCCGCGCTCGGGGAGCCCGGGAGGGAGCGGCCCACCTCTCCCACCTCCAGATGACAGGAACCAGATGTCTTGCCTGGCTTCAAAGCAGACGCGGCCCAGGCCCCCTCCTGGTGTATACAGCCTCTATTTATAGGAGTCACGGGCTCTGGGCAGCCAGGCACACTGGAATTTGGCAAAGGTGGGGCCTGTGGTGAAGCTGGCAGGGAACAGCCATGGTCCCCTCTTCCTGGGGAAAGGCCAAGGTTGTAAAGAGGCAGCTCCTGCAGGAGGGTCAATGACAAACCTGGGCACGGGGCCTGGGCATCCTCTGGTCCCAGCTCAGGTGCTCAAGGACTCCAGGAGGGAACCATAGACCTTGGGGAGCCTTGAGTCTAATGGGAAGACAGCCTTGTTCCTGGAAGTCCCCAGGCCGCTAGGGGAAGAGAGCCCCTGAGAGGAGGTGGCCTTAGGCTCCCTTACGAAGATGGGGCAGATGGAGGCTCAGAGTGGGCACAGTCCTGCCTGTGTCCCCTGAGTGTGGGCAGGGAGGGAGGGGAGCTGAGAGCAGGCCCCAGGAGACCAAGTACCCCTCCCCCAACCAGGACAGATGCCACCCCTCACACATGTACACCTCAGCCTCCCTATTTGTTCCATCTCTGGGGGCCTGGCATTCCCTCCTAGAGGACACAGCCCTCACCATCTGGGGACCACCACTCTTCTTGGCTCCCTGGACACTCTGCTATGTGGCCTGGGGCCAGTCCTTTCCCTCTCCAGGCCTCTTTTCCCTCTCCTATAGGCTCAGACTGGAGCCTAGGATCTGGAAAAAAAGACACAGATACCACATCCAAGGCATCCAGGCCAAACACATAGTCAGTCAGCCTATGATGTCTGGGCACGAAACTCAAAGGCTCCTGATGACCATCTCCATTCTACCACTGCCCAGGGCTACCATGAAACCCAGGACCAGTGGAAAATACCACACAAACTTGCATTCAGTGTGAGGGCAATTCTCCAGCTCTCAGAGGAGCCAAGAGAGAATGGTCCATCCTGACAGGAAGACGGTCTCCCATCCCTGGAGGTGTGCGAGCCGATTCCGGACAACCTTAAGGGGTATGCGGAGGGGTCCAATGGCCATGGGATTCGATGATACCAGTCACATCTACTGAGCACTTACAATGTCCCAGGTACTGGAAACTGTACACTTACTAAGATAGCTGATGCTCACCACAACCCTATGAGTCACTGTCCCATTTTACAGATGAGGCAAGTATGTCCAAACTTGTATTGAACGCCTTGAGAAACTTTTAACAAATACAGTTTTCTAGGCCCCACCTCAGATCTACCTACCAAAGCAGTCAGTCACCTGGGACCGAGAGCCTAGAACCTACCGTTTTATTGTGGTAAGAAATACATTACATAAAATCGACCATTTTAATTATGTTTTTAAGCATACGATTCCATGGCACCGAGTACATTCCCGTGACTGTGAGACCATCACCTCCATCCATTTCCAGTACTTTTTCATCGTCCCAAACTGAAACTCTCTCCCGCTGACACACTAACTCCCCGCTCCTCCCTCCCCCAGCCCAGATCTGCATGTTCAAGCTCCCCGGGGCAGTCTGTCCAGACCGCCTGGCCCTACCTGGCCTCAGGAGCACCTGGACTTTCCACCCACCCAGGTTTCTCCTGAGCTTGAGTGGAGGCCCCTCCTCACCCAAACTGGCCTGAGGGAGGACAGCATCACCACGGCCTCCCGGAGAAAAGTTCATCCAAACAAGAAACTCCAAGCTCCAAATGGTGTGACTCACCCTCATGGCTGGGAAATGCAATTTCACAAATAACAACCCTCTTCATTTTTTCCCCCCGTTCTTTCTTTTCTTTTTTTCTTTCTTTTTTTTTTTTTTTTTTCTGGATAAGATTTAAGCAAGTTCACAGGAATCGGGACTGTTTTGGCAGCAAACTGTCAAGAGGAAAGGGAAATCTGGTGGGTGCCAGAAAGTGCATTAATTACACCCTGAACAGCCTCTTCCCCTGTCTTGTGGCCACACTGCCCTGCCCACGGGTGACCCCTCGGGCGTCCCTGGACAGCCAGAGGCCTCCGGGCAGCCAGGGGCCTCCGAGCAGCCTGTCCTCTCCCCAGCAGCTTCACACCTGCACCCCCCACCTCACGAGGGTCACAGCTTCTGTCCCATGAGCAACTCCGGGTAGAGAAGTGCAGGTAGAGCTCTCCTCTTCACCGCCTCTCCCCCGTCCCTTGGGTGCTCTGGCCTGTCCCTTCTGGCGGCTCCAGCTCCCCAACTCAAGAGGACACCACGTTTGAGCAGGAAGGACAGAGCAGACAGCTGACCCAACCGCTCTCAGGTTCCAGATGGAGAAACTGAGGCCCGGAGCGGCCCGGGGCACAGACCAGGGCACACAGCCAGGCCTGAGGGCCACGAGTCCTGCTTGCCGGCTGGCTAAAAGGGTGGGTGCGGCAGCAAGCTGTTTCCTCTCCGAAGCCCCAAGGAGCTCCAGCCATGGAGGTGAAAGGCGAGTTGCCTCTCAGCCCTCTCCACGGCCTGCAGGGACTGGACACGCCGTGTTCCCTCCTCTCCAGCTGTGGAGTCAGGCCCGGCCCCGGGCTTCCCATCTGTAAACTGCAACCCAGAACAGGGACGGAGGGCAACATGGATGATCCCGGCAGTCCTGCTTTCTCAGGGTCCAGACACCAGCTACTGAAAGACACCCCCAGAGCCCGACACGCAGAGGGCACTTGGTCCCCATGGGCACCACCTGCTCCGAGTCCTGCTGCCTATAGCTGGAGGGTGAGGCCCAGCGGGAGCGGCCCTTCATCAGGTAGCTCCTAACTCCCAAACAGCCACGCTGCTCCACCTGGTGTCCCACGGGGCACCTGCTTCCCTCCCTCTAGTTCTGAACTGGCTGTCCCCCCCACAGGAGGCCCTCTCTGTGTCCATCCAACCCCCTCCAGGACCTGGCCCCCAATCTGGTCATAACTCTAGTGGTGTGGCCTTGAACCCACCCCTTCCTCTTACTCAGGCCTCAGATGTCCCTGCCTCCTCCAGGGGCCTCCTGGACCTCACGGCCTCCTGTCCAGCAGGGCTAGGCTGGGTGGGGATCACCCCATGACTCTGCTGACCCTTGACCGAAGGAGCTCTGAAGCCTCTCCATTTCCCCACAAGGCTGGACATATCGAAAGGCAAAGATTCTGCAACAGTCTGTCACTCCCAGAGCCCAGACTGTTTCTGCCATTCCTCACACCTGCCACTGTCCTGGGTGCAGACCATCACAGGCAGAAAAGGGTCTGGGAACCCCACTTGAAAGACGAGGTGATGAATGCCCTAACACCTTAAAGATTTAAGTTGGGGGGTCTCCGAGTTGTCATGGACTAAGTCAAAGGCACTCTCACCCTAAAGATTAAGCTGCTCTGGGCACTGGTTAAGGGCAGCCCCACTACTGTGGTGGATGGAAGCTATTGGACCCAAATCACCAGCCTGAAGGAAGAGACCACCTCTCCCTCCTCCCCACTCCCAGCAGCTAGCGGTTAGTGTGGGATCCTCATACCATACCCGGGGGACAGAGCATCGGGCTCCTGCCCATCGCTGGAACTTCTCCAAGGCTCTGGCTTGGCTGTTGGGGAAAGTTAGAGGGGAAGATGCTGAAACCTATTCTGATCCTGCCTGTGTCATAGACTTGACTGGATCCTTTCACTTTCTTGGTTTTCTTATACCTGCAAGAACACTATTTGGATGGGCATTACTGGCTCCATTTTACGGAGCTGGAAACTGAGGCTCAGAGAGGCTGAGCAACTTGCCCAAGGTAAAAGAGCCAGCATGTGGCTAAGGGGAGATTCCCACCCAGATGAGCTGGCCTGTTATATTTCAGCTCCTACATGGCTTCCAAGGCTTGGCTTCTCCTACGGTAAGGAGAGCCAGAGGAAAACACAGGTGGGGACCACTCTCCCTGGGCCTGCGACTTCATGTTGCCAAGCCCCTCGGCCCTGGCAAGATGAGGCACCACCTTCTCTGCGCTCTGTGAGGGGTCTGGGCCCTTGGGCTGGGGGTTCTGCGGAGGGACCTGGGGTGTGGAGGCTGAGATTTCCAGGGCTGACTCAACCGGCCATGCTGTGCTTTCTCCTTTCCCCCCTCCCAGGACAGGAAGAGGGCGCAGCGGGAGGGGGGCAGACAGGAGTGAGGGCAAGTGCAGAGAAGCCTGCTCTGGAGAGAGGAAACCAGTGCAGAGAAGAGAGGAGAGGTAGAAGCGCACCCGCAGAATAGGACATGGCAGTGGGCAAGGCTATGAGAAGGGGAGCGTCCGAGGACGTGTGGCCAGAGTAAAGGCTGAGTCCTGCCTCCTCCCCAGACCAGAGATGGCCCTGAAGTGGGGAGGAGGGACTCTCTGATCCTAGTCCCCAGCTCTTCTTTCATCAGCTGGACAACTGCTTTCTTATCCCAAAAAGTCACCCCACACGCCCTTCCAGACACACAGACACGTGCACACGCGTGCACACATACACACCCACACCCCTCTCTTTAACACAAGAAACCATTCATTTCACAAATGGCTCCACCCCTTCTCCAAGGGGAGCTGCACTTCTTCTACCCCTGGGTCTTCCCCCAGAGTCACACCCCCCACCCCCCCACCCCTGATCCACAAGAACAGGTGGATGTGTGCTGCGCTCAGGGACAGAAGGGGACAACCCGCTGGCAGGGCAAGGAGTTGGCTGATGGGAAAGTGAACTCACACCTTGACTAAAGATTTCTCAGCTGTGGTCAGAGCCCAGCTTGGCTCCTGTTTCTGGGGTCCAAAGCTGACCTGTGGGCCAGGAAGGTGGCAGGGCTAACCGTTGCCAGAGGCAGCAACCCCTCGCCCAAGACCCCCAAGGGCTCCACGGCCTCCTGGAGGCCCATTCACCCACGCGTGCCAAACACAATTCCCCATACACAGCTGGAGCTCAATGAAAGATTCTAACTTAAATAAGCGGTCCATGTGCCTTTTGGTGGGGGGGTGGGGAGAGAGAAATGGGGAAAAGACCCTGAGAGGGAGGATCACGGTGGCAGCAGGACACAGCAGAGAAGCCCCAGGGAGACCCTCCCTCCGGACTCCATCCCTCCGGCTCCCACCCAGCTCACTGCTCACCTGACAGGTGCCCACATCTTATAGCCGTATGCCCTCCGCCCCCCCACTAGAGCGTAAGCGCTGGGGACCAGCTGCCTCTCACTTCCAGACTGTAGTCATGGAATGAAAGCAGAAAGCATGAATTTGACAACCTAAGGGCTGAAAGGGACATAATATTCAGCCAGTCCCCGGTACCACTGAGGTTTGCAGCCTCTGGAGCAGGGGGCCTCGGTTTGGGGTCTGTTGTCGTCACGGGGGGGGGCGCCATGACCCCCTTGAAGTCACGTGCAAAGGCGTGTCTGTGTGCGCACATACGCCTGTGCTCTGTGCATGAGCACCGAGAACTCTCGTGCTCTTCAGATTCTCGAAGAGGTCCATAACCAGAGAAGGTCAAGAACCCTGAGCGCACCTAAGTTTCTGCTGGGACACCTCTAGGGACAGGGCTTTATGATCTCCCAAGTCAGCTCTTCCCAGGTAATCAAGCAATCCATAAGCATTTCCCCGGTGAGATAAAACAGGAGATAAGAGGTTGAGGAGAACATTCACGTGGTCACAAGTCACCCATCCACCTAACCACTGAGCACCCGAGCACCTAGTCAGCCCCAGGCACTGCCCAAGCAACAGCAGGTGGAAAAAGACGGGATTTCCACTCTCAGCGTGCTGACAACGTAGCTGATGTGACAGACCCACGTACAGCGGGTGTTCCTCCGCACTAGCCAATGCTACGGCACGCTTCACCGGAAGCATGGACAGCTCTTCTGTCATGGGCCACGGATGCTGGAGGAAGGTGTGCTCCCCCGTGGCAGCTGGGGGACGCCTCTCAGAGAAGGGGCAGCCTCTTGTGCCAGAAAGAAGTTGGAATCTGTCAGTTGTTGAGGGCAGGCAAGAGTGTTTGAGGTACGAGCAACAACCAGTGCAAAGCTTAGTGTCTTCACAAAGCTTCACGGTATGGCCAGAGGAGGACAGAATAAAAGATTATACTCCACCACAACCACCCCCACACCGCACAGACCAAGCCTCTTGAGACCTAGGCTGGAGCCCCGGTCCCGCCACTGATGCCCTGACTATGTCATCCTCCTCTTGAAGAGCCTTGGTTTCCCCACCTGGACAATGGGGACGCTGCACACAGACTATGACATGAGACAAAAATGCTAGTAAATGCTCATGGCCATCCTCTGACTCTCTCAAGCCAGGCCATCCTTGGACTTCTGTCCCCTGGAGCCCCACACCGGGTTCCTGGGGAGGGGCTGGAGCCGTGGGTACCACTGAGGTACGGACACGGCAGGACAGCTGGGACCTGTGACCAGTGCCCCAATGCCTACTACTCCTCAAAAGGTCTGAGGCCGGAGACAACATGGCAGAGGCACTGCAGTCCCTGGTGAGTGCCTGCCCTGCCCTGGGGCCCCGAGAATGACCCAGGGGATAGCCAGCACCATGAGCCACAGAGCCAGCTGGAGCTGGAATCTGGAAGAGTTCCAGATGTGGTTCTGCCACTGACGCTGAGGGTGACTGGCCAGGCCTGTTTTCTCTTCTGTAAAACGGGGGCTCTGAAGAAAGAGATGGCAAGAAGAAAGCACCACCCAAGAGTAGGGGACTGCGACTCAGGGCCATCTTCTCTGCGAGGAGCCCCTTTGTATGCTGACAGAGCCTGGCTAATTACAAATCACTAATCCTGCCTGCCTTCCTCCCTCCCACCTGACTCAGAAGGTCCCCAAGTTGTGGTCTCCCCTCTGAGTCCAGGCCTGCCCGGTCAACTTAATTTGATGGAGTGAGGATCAGGCCACCTCAGCCTGCAGGCCCTCGAATGATGGTCCTCCTTGCCTGAGTCAGAGCTCAGCTTCCCAGGGCTGGCCAAGGGAGCCAGGCAGCCTCCCAAGCTCTGCTGGGCCGGAAGGCCCATTCCTCCTAGGACCGGGCGCTGCCCCCTCCCAGCCAACCACACAGACCACAAAAGTTGCTAGGAACGACTCCAGCCCCAGAAGCCCACTCTCAGGCCCGCTGAGGCAAACCTCCATTCTCACACAGACATGTGGCTCTGTTCACACATCCACACTGGTCAGGCAGCCTGGGCTCACCCGCACCTGTGGACGGCACAGGGACACACAAAACCTTCACAAGACTGTCAAGACCTGGGGGCCTTTTAAAGCAGGACACCTTGGTGGCTCCTTGAGTGTCTAACAGCCCTGTCTGCGGAAAGCCTTGTGACACCCCTCCTGCTGTTCTCAAGCCTCCCGTGGACAGACCAGGGCTGCGAAGGGGGGGTCTTCAGTGCTGCAGCCGATTGCGCTGGGGAGAGGGCTTGGATCAACAGCTCCTGGAAGAACGTCCTGAGGGTTGGAAGGGATGTGCCTCAATGGAGCCGTCCCTGCATCTAGTGATGTTCAGAAGAACACTGTCAAATGTTCTACGCCAAAAACATTCTCTGGTCAAATACTGATGGAAGTGCGGGGCTGAAGAAAGGTAAATAAGTTTCCATGCTGCAAGGCTTCTCAGAGCCTTCACAATGCTGGCGGAGGGTGGGGGGGGGCGGGTAGCATTGTGTGTCTTTGACCCCAAAGCCCATCCCCCCGCCTCCACAAACCATCATTTGACTGTAGGGCCATGTCTGTTATCCCTGGAGGAAGAGGGAAAGATAACGGCCCCCCTCAGACTCTGACCTGGAATGGGACAGCCATAGCTCCCCTTAAGGGAGTACAGGTCCAGACGTCCCTCTGAGGGGCCCAAGAGCTAATGCTCAACAATGAGGGGTACATCTCCTTTTCTGGAGGTAGAGTCCCACAGCCCCCACGCTGCTGCGAATTTAAATTCCAAGCTAAACTTGGCAGGGAAGACCTCCCCCCAGAAGCCACCCAACCCCCACTCCCTCTAAGAACGGCCTTCCTTGGGTACCTAAGGGGAGAGAGGAGGGGCTCAGCCAAGAGCCCCAGGAGTCTCTCTACAAAGACATATAGTTGTTGCCACAGATCAGGGGTTGAAACTGAAGCTCACAGGGCCCATATTCTAGACCGAGGCCTTTTTTAAAAACCACACCAAGTGTCTGTGCCTGCTTTGGCCTGGCACCCTTACCACAAGCTGAGAAGCTGAAAAGCCCCCCCCCCAGCATCCAAGACACCTCCTGGTGCTTGCTCCTGCCCTCATACACGGACTCTGCCATCTCTCTCAGCTCCCGGGGCCAGTGTTCCACTCAGAACCCTTGGCTTATCTTCAGCTTCCAGAGCTGAGGTTCCAGGGGCACAATGGGCTTCTGTGCCCCCATGTCCTCAACCCCCCCGCCCAAATCCCAGCTGCATTCATGGTGTTTTGCTATTGTGGTGGGAGCAGCCTGGGGGTGGTGCAGGAGGGGGTGGGCTCTTGGCAAAGGGACCGGTGCAGACAGGCCATGGTCAGCGGTCAGCATGCAAGTCACATCCGCAGGCACTGCCACCAGGCCTGCCAGGCCTTGCACAGAATGGCGATGCTCCTGAGTCCCTGGGTCCCTTCGCAGAGTCCCCTCCAGCCCCCACAGGATTTGCTTCTTCTCCAACCAGCCCCTTGGTGGCATTCAGGTGGGGGGTATTTTTTCATGCCTTCTCAGCCAGTTGCTATTTTGGAGCCATATTAGGTCACTGGCTGAGCCCTGGACACAGGAAAGCCCAGGAGCACAGCTGGGGCTCCAAGAGGGTTTAGGAGGCGAAGCGGGTGAGGGGTGAGAGCAAGTGAGTCTAAAGCCAAGAAAGCCTTCCGAAAGTCCGCCGGCACAGCCCTCCAGCCCCTCCAAGGAAGCCACTGGCCTGCAAGCGTAGGAGAAGCCCCTCTTACCTCCCCCAACTCAGCCTGTCTGCTCGCGTACGTATCTCTCAAATCCCACACATACCACCCTAAGGGGCAGCAGAGACTAAATTCAACAGATGCGTAAACTGAGGTCCAGACAGAGACAGGGTGTTCCCCCAAAGTCAGGTCATAAGAGACTTTTTTCTACCATTGTTCTGCATAACCTTTACCATCTCCTTTTACACTAGCCCCAGAGAAGGAATGTACCTCTTCACAGGGAAACTGGGGTGAGCAGCAATGAAGTGACCAGAGACAAGTTTCACTGAGGTCCAGCTGGGATCCTGGATGTTAGACATTTCCAAGAGAAGGCACCACATCCTACCCCTACAGAAGACCCTGGATGGCCCCAAACTCCCAAGCCTCTCAGCAGGGACCCACATTTGGGGAAGAAGGCCACCATCGGGTAGGAGCTGGGGGAGGCTAGTAGAGGCTGATGATTATGGACCCCCCACTTGACCTGTGAGGGGTGAGAGTTCACGGTCACGTGGGTCATGGTCACTGTCCTCCCTTGGGATTCCCACAGCACCTGTGCAAAATTACCTACCACTCACATTGTATCATCTTATCTATCTTCTCATCCGGGGCCCCCATTGGCCTGTCCCTGCTTCCCCAAGGGCCCACACGGAACTCAAGAAATGTTTGGTAGGATAACAACTAAAAAGACCCAGGCAGGGAGGAAACACCCAGAACCTGTACCAAAGTCACTGGTCACTGCAATCAATTCCCTGAAGAGGTGGCAAGGTCTCTTATAAGAGAGAAGGATTCCCAGCCAAGAATAATTCCTCCCGTGGAGAGAGTGCTTTACAGTTTACAAAGAGCTTTGGTAGATAGATGCTTTCGCCTGGCACCAAGTGGTGGCTCTCCAGACCCATCTCCCTGCACTATGCCCAACCGGCCCAACACAGGTCAACCAATCCTTCTCTCAGCTCGCCTGGTACTGGCCCACCTCTAGACCTCAGGCCAGCGTTTTATATGTCCATGTCCCCTCCTCGTCAGTACTGGCAGAGTTGAACACATTATGGGACCAGAAAGGGAAACCCTCTGCCTTCCCCCTCTCATCCCTAGCACACTCACATATTCACAGGCCCTTCTCCCTGACCCATTCAGGACTCTGACTCTCCTAAAACTAAATGCCGTGCTCAGGTCCAGAAGGAAAAGGAACCCTCAAGTGTGTCCTCTCCTCCACTCCTTCCCCCTGCACTTTTGCAGGGAGAGCTGCCAGAAGATGGATGAGTGAAGGCCACAGAAGGGTATCTGCAATTCCCAAAAGTGGCAGGAGTAAATGGGAGGGGTGGGGGAGGAGGAGTCCAGCTCAAAGGAGAGAGGAGTGGTATCTAGGAAAGCTCTGGAGAAGACCTCTGAAAAGGGGCTGGGAGGTCCTGGCAATCTGTGTATTTATCTGGCTGGGGAAGACTCGCTGCCCCTTCCACTTTGTAACCGAATCCACCCAACAGGCAGACTTTGCAAAGCAGCCAGCCCAGGTTTCTGGAGAAGGCACTGGGCAGCTGAAACCTCTCCCCCTGGCTAGCCCCCCTCCCAAGAGCTCAAGAGGATTTCCCTTTCATTTCCTTCCAGGCTGGGAGGGCGGGGGACAGCGCAGTCTGTGGGGTCAAGCCCTCACAAACCACTTCCTATGTGGCTGGGGGAGGGCAAGCAGCTGGAGGATGTATCTGGGGGTCCCTGTGTAAGAAGAGCAGGAAAAACCCTGCTCTCCAGGGTGCCCTTCGGGTCGGCCACCACCGAGGTCGGAGGAGAAAAGATTTTAGGCCCCTGCGGAGGAGCTCTGAGCAGAATCTGCACTCCCGGTCCCAGCGAGCGGTGGCCAAGAGGGGGATGGGGTTGGGCGCGGGAAGGACACTTGGAAGGGGCTCTCCGCCCTGGCCGCGCCCGGGCCGTCTGGAGAGAATCCGGAGCCCCCCGCCCAGCCGGGGCTCCCCCCAGTCCCCTTAGAGCAGGGCGCCCCGGGCTGGGATAAGGCGCAAGAGCGCCCCGCCCGCGCCCGAGCTGCTCCGAGCCGGGCTCAGCCGGGAGGTGACGCGCTCTCGGAGCCCCGGGGACATCGGGCGGCGAGTTTGGCAGAGCAAAGCGAAGCCAAGCCAAGCAGGGCCGGGCAATACGGAGCCGGGCCGGGCCAGGCCAGGAAGAGCGGGGCCGATTGGAAAAGGCCCCGCGAGGTCGACGGAGGGCGGGGGCGCGCGGGGGCACCCACCTCTCCGCGCTGCAGCTGGAAGAAGCTGTTGAGATAGCTGGAGTGCAGGGGCGAGCCCAGCTGCTCCGGGCGGCCCTTCCCGAAGGCCAGCTCTGGGGGCGCGGCGCCGGCGGGCGGTTCGGGCCGAAAAGCATCGAAGGCGCTCGCCTGGTGCGTGTCCTGAAGCGACAGGTAGACCCAGTTGAGCAGCTGGGCGGGCTGGTACACCGAAGCGGCGCTAGTGTCGATGGCCGACAGCAGGCTCATTTTGCGGCGGCGGTGCCGGCCCCTCCCCGGCCGCCCGCTTGCGCCCCCCCCCCCCCCGCCGGGGGGGGGGCACCGGGGAGCCTGCGCCCGCTGCCCACCGCCCGAGCCCCGACGGCGATCGCCCAGTGCCGTGCGCCCTGCGCTCTGCCCGCAGCCACCGCCGCCGCCGCCGCCGCCGCCGCCTCCCCCCGACTGCAGCCGCAGCGCGCGCGGGCGGAGGAAGGAGGCAGCGAAAGTTGGGCAGGAAACTTTTGGGCCCGCCCCCTCCGCGCCGCCCGCCCCGCCCCGCCCCGCCCCGCCCCGCCCCGCGATCCGCTATCTGCCTCAGTGCTGACCCCTTCGGCTCCGTGCCCGGGGGCGGGGCCCACGGAGGCCCCGCCCCTTATGCACCGTCCTTGCCTTCCATTGGCTGTCTCATTGAATATGGAGCAGTAGTGAGGCGGGGCCAGTGGGGAAATTAGGGCTCATCTGTGTTTGCAGCGCTCTGCTGGCCCGCCCATGGGCGGGCCCCTCCCCGGCCCCCCCCCCCCCCCCCCCCCCGCCCTGCTCCCGCAGCCTGCCGGAGCTCAGGACTGCCCCGGCCTAATCAATCTGTTCTCGCTATGCTTGGCGCTCTTCTGTCTCTCGTTCTTCTAAATCCTCTGCAATTATTTCATTTTCACTCGTTTTTCTTGCCCTGTTTTTCTTCTTTTCTCATTTTCTCTCCGCTCTCTTTCAGATTAGTATCTCCTGTGTCTCTGTCTCTGTCCGGCTCGTCTTTTTCTGTGGTTCTGTCTCTCTTAAGTGCGTGTGTGTGTGTGTGTCGTCTTTTCTATTTCCGTCTAGTCTGATGTGTTTCTCTGTCTCTCCCTCTCCCCTCCCAGACACACGCGGCGCGCGCGCATAGACACACACACACACACACACACACACACACACACACACACACGCCTCCCTCCCTCCCTCCCTCCTCTCGCTATCACCGTAGGACCCTCCCCCTCCCACTTAATTCCTTCCATCTGCGGAATCGCTTTGCGGGCCGGCTCCGCCAAGGGGGGCCCGGGTTCCTGCCCCAGGAAGGACTCCCAGCCTCCTTCCCTCGCCTTCCCCCCCTCCCCCTCTCCCTTCTCCTATTTCTGTTCTGCGCCGGCCTTTTCCTCCGCCCAGACCCCCGGACCCAGCCCAACCCGGTGCCTCCGCGGGCCGCCAGGACCCCAGATGGGACTGCGGGAGCTCGGGAAGACGACTGTCACCCATCTTCCAGAACGACCCAGCTACTCCAAGTATGCCTGGGGGGAACCTCCGCCCCCTTCCCCTCCTCCGCCTAACACACCCCGAAGCCCAGGGCCTTCACCCTCTCAGTCTGGGGCAGTCATCGGGCGCCTGCGCTACGCCATCGCCAGGGAACTGGAAGCAAGGCGTCTGGAGGGGACCTAGTCACCTCTCTCACCTCACCCCTGGCTCGGGAGCCATTCCGTCAGGCGTTCAAGTGCCAGGTTGGCTACCTTCCAGCTCAGTGACCTCCCCATGGCGCCTAACCTCTGCGAACAAGCCTATTTTCTCCTCTGTAAAATGGGGATGGTCAGGGTCCTTCCTCTGGGGATGTTTATGAGCTGACCAGTTTGAGTTTGGTAAGCACAAGGCATTCCATAAAAGTCAGCTCTCCACCACCCCCTCCACGAGGATTTCTCCCACTACCTGCACAGACAGCATCTGTGGGTGCTTGGACCTGAATGGGCTTCAGGAATGTGTCCCCCTTGCCCACCATGTCACCAAGAACCCCTTCGATGTTTTTGTCTCAGATCATTCGATGATGTCAAAGATTCTGTCTATCAAACGATCTGTGATTATTAATACAAATGATAGTGCTTATATCAGGTATATTTTAATATATGTTTATTTTTCAGAGACCTATCCCTTTACATTTTAAATCAGTGTTCAATCTATTTGTTTAAACAGAAGGTACACATTTGTTAGAAATACATGTAATAACTCCTGGAAATATTTGGAGTCATCTCTGGAACTCTACTATTATCTTTAAGGTTCCAAGATGGGAGGAGGAGGAATAGGATTTAAACCACAGACTTAGGGCGCCTGGGTGGCTCAGATGGTTAAGCGTCTGCCTTTGGCTCAGGTCATGATCCCGGGGTCCTGGGATCGAGTCCCACATCGGGCTCTCTGCTCCTTGGGAGCCTGCTTCTCCCTCTGCCTCTCTCTCTCTCTGTCTCTCATGAATAAATAAATAAAATCTTAAAAAAAATAATAAAATAAAATAAAAAAATAAACCACAGACTTAGACTTTCCCTGGACATTTTAGAGAAAACCGTTGTTCAGAGAGGGCACATCTTCCAATTGCACAAGCAGGCAGTCAGGGAGCACAGAGGAGACCCTGAGGCACCCAGGCCCAGCCCAGAGCTCTCTGTCTCTGCCCCCCACTCTCCTTCTGGGTCAAGGGAGTCCTGTTACGTAGCAGTGCTCGCATTTTTCCCCAGTATGGGTGGCACATTCACCCTGCTTCATGGGCCAGCAGGTACCACCAGGTATAAGGCAATAAACAGGAAGCAGTGAACCTATGGAGAAGGGCTAGCTACTCAAAACCTTTCTGTCATGGTTCTCAGCCTGAAACTCTGAGTTTATCACCTGCCCAGAGAGACATCTGCTCTGGGGTTCCCTGTCCTTCAATGATTGGCTGCTGTGAGGGTTCTTGTCATACCTGGCAACCCTGCTGGTGGCCTCTGCCCATTTTTCCCCCTCCCCACCCCCACCCCTGCCCCATAGTTCCCACACAGGGCCTGCTGCATAGAAAGTAGATGATCCCCAAGTGTTTGCTAGGTGGAGGGCTGAATGGAGGGTGGGAGGGGTGGCCTGATTTTGCTCCCCTTTGAAGCCTGAATGGCTCCCTTGGTTTTGCACTTTGCTTCCTCCTCTTGCCCGCAGCACACCTGCCCAACACGTGAGCTCTGTACCCAATGAGTAATCAATAAATATGAACAACTGACAGGCAGTTTGCCTGAGTAGCAGCTGGTTGCCCTGAGGTCAGCCCCTCAGCCAGTCCCCAAAGAGTCCCTGAAACAGCACCTCCTGTGGGATGGGAGGTGATGGGTGCGGAGGGCCAGATGGGTATCAGGGGCCTGGGTACCAGGCTCAAAAGACCCACCCAGGCCCAAACTCTGTGCCTCCCCTCGCCCCCTCACGTACACATCAAGAAGCCTTGCATTTAAATGTCAGAGGTCCTAGCCTAAGCCTTCGCTTCAGAGAGGAGGAGGCCCCGTGGCCCAGAGAAGGAAAGCGATTTGCCCAAGCTCACCCGGGAAGCCTGATGGCTAAGCCACCTTTTCCTAAACCACTCCACATCCTCATTCCCCTCTCATTGGTCCTCATCTGGCAGTCTACTGGTGTGGCAGCTCTGGCCCCAGAAACGGAGGTAGGAGGGAATCCCAGGCGAGGCTTACTTAGGTCCCTGTCCCCTTCCCTTTCTGGTACTCGGTCTACCTCATGGTCTCCAGAATGGGACAATGGAGAAAAGATGGGATTTGGAGAACAGAGACCTGAACAAGTGGCCTTGGGCAAGTCTCTGCCATCTCTTTTTAAACCTCCATTTTCTCAATTACTGACTGAGGTGGTCAAGTGAGGATGTGAACAAGAGGACGGTGCTTTGCTAACTCTGAATAAGCCACCATTCAACAGGGAAGCGTGGTATTAATAATTGAAACAAGAGAAATACTCAATTTATCTGGAGTGGTGGTTGAGAGGAAAAGGATGCATGGAGGGGAGTGTTTGTCCCTAAAGTTCCCCAGACAATAGTCTGATAGATGTTTGGGGGAGTTTCAAACCAAGAGCTTTGAGCTCAGAGAAGCAAGAGGAGCAAACAGAGGTCTCCGTGGGGGAATCAGCCTCAGTTTGGGCTTGAAAGGCAACCAGACATGAGCAGAGGAAGAAGAGGGATCTTCATGACCATGTGCTAGTTGATGCTGCTTATTTCTCTAAAGCATATAGCATGGTGACTTACAACCCTTAGCCCTCTTGAACCTGCCCACACTCCACGCCTCAGCAATAAACAGCAAAGTGCACCCTGGGAAGGCTGAGTGTTGTCTCTCCTCTGGGCCAGGGCTAGGCATTGGGTTCCTTTGGACTGTGTGTTGACACAGAAGGTGTCGGTTTACAGCAGTGATAGCAAAATGGCAAAGACTCTCCCCGCATGCGCCACTGCCCCATCCCCCCACCCAGGACAGAAATCACTGAGCGCAGAACTCTTCCCCAGACATGACTGCAGATTCCTTCTCAACACAACACTCTGGTCACCACGAAGGGTGGAGTTGACCCAGAAGATGAAGACTATTTACTGTCTCCTCTTCCCATGGACACAGAGTCCTTGTTGCCAGGGCATATAACTCGGTGACTGCTAGCTCGATTTCAGCATCTTCATGCAAGACTCTGACCGTCAAACCATGGGGGCAGCCTGACCACTCCGGGCCCCACCCACAGACTCATGACTCTTGATAAAAGAGCCACAAAAGGTGAGGGGATCCATGAACCTTAAACTCAGCCACCCATTCTGTGTCGGTTCCGAGTTGTGGAAAGTGCCTGGGCCTTTGGAGACGGTCCATTTCCCAGCTGTGACTTCGGCGAATTGATTATCCTCTGCTGACAGTTTGCTCATGTGCAAAATCTTCTCCCTTACTTGAACCCCAGGACATAGGAAGGCATTGGATGCTCTGATGGCCTTGGCCTCTGGCAGGCCCTCAGAGGGTGCTTGCTGGGTTTCAAGGCTGGACATGTGCATGAGCATGAGGGGCACCAGCCTGGATGTCAGAAGCCTCGGGTTCTCTCACCTACCATTGTACATGGCCCGGGGCAAGCTGGCCGAAGGCCCTGGACATCTGATCCCCAGAAGTCATCGGAGCAGGCCTATAGGCCCCTGCTCCCTGAGGAATAGCCCTCAGAAAAGTGCTGGGGCAGAGATGGGTCCTTCTTCACACAGGAGCTAGAGGAAGCCATGATTCTCCTCCACTCCTTTCAATTTCCCATCACCTTTTCCTTAAAAACAAAAAACAAAAAACAAGCTATATACATTTTATCGATAGCCCCTTAGCAAACCTCAATCTGTGCAGCTATCCCGGGCCCCCAGGGCTGGAAAGAAGATGCCTGGTCACTCAGGACCTGTGATCAAAACGTGGTCCTGTGCTCTTGTAGAGCACTTGGGGGAGTGGCTCTGGAATTTCCATGTATTTAGGCTTATGAAGCATCTGTTTGGAAAAAGGGGATTAAAACACCCTAAAGTTGAGTGCATAGCACTCTCTACACTGTTTTGGAAAAAGTCTTGCCCATATCAAAGAATGGAGAAAGTTGGCTGATGGAGACTTTGGGAGGGGCTTAACCTGGCCCTCGAGGCACCCCTTGGCCTTTCTTGCTTGCTTAGACAATCTTTCCTTGGCCACCCATGAATAAAGTCCAAACACCTACAGAGCATGATGTTCAAGGCCCTGTGGGCCTCTGGCTGTTGACCTCCTTCGTACCCTAATTGCCAGCTCAATCTACCTTCCAGCTTCTAAACCACATGTGTTTCCCCCCTGCCCCAACAAAATGAAACAACTGGCTTTTCCCATTCATGCAAGGCCTTCTTTGCCTCAGGCCTTAGCATATGCTGTTCCCCTGGCAGGAATAGCCTCCTCTGTTAGCCTCTTGGCAGTCTGCTCTCACCCTTCAAAACCTAGCTGAAAAAATGACTACCTCAAAGAAGAATTTTGTAATCATAACCCCTGTTCTTACCCTCACACCCGCCCATTCGATATTCTTTTATTCTTGACTAGAGGGTGTTTGCATGGCATTATGATGTTCATAGAATGGTCAGTCCTCCCTTCCCACCCCTTCCACCCAGCAACACTACTGGACTATGACTCCTTTGGCTGACTCAGCACTGGAGCAGAACCTGCCCTCTGTTTACTTAAGGAGTGAGTGAATAAACTCAGCAAAGCTTTGTGGTTTGTGGACTCAGAGACAGGAGACCGTCAACTCTGATCTGGAACAACTCAGAGACTCGAGGATTGCAGAAAGGCAGGGGGGCTCTGGCAAGAAGGGTCACTGTTCACTAAGCGTCCATGTCCTCTCTCCACTTCCCAGCCTCCCTTGCAGCTGGGGACAGCATGGGACTTGTTCTCAACAACGGACAGCGAGTAGAAGGAGGGTGTCTCTAACGAGGCGGCAAGACGAGGTGTGGCTTCCCCGTGGTTTCTCTCTCCCATTCTTGAGATGGGAAGTGAACGACTCCACGACAGAAGAGGGCAGATCACTGAATCAGCGCTGCGAGAGATCTGAGGCAGAGAACCTCCCAGACTGTGATGTGCACTACGGACAAACTTTCTGCTCTTCGGCCACTGAGATTGGGGACTTATTTGCTGCAGAAGCAGTCTGCTGTAGCTCAGCTAATGGAGGGGCTCGAAGATGATCTGGTTCAAAAACCTCTTTTTACCCATTTGAAAACTAGTAGTGAGAAGAGGATAATCATGTGGCTTCTGGCTCTGTGATTTTGAGTTGGCCCCTGAAACATTAGGGGGTGACAGCAGTCACGTCTTCTGATGTCCAATGCCAACCTTGTCCCTCGCCCTCAGCCCAGCTGCATGCAAGGGCATTAACCATAACCCTAGCTTTGTAACATTATTTTGCAATTAATTATTTATAAATGTAATCAGCCCCTGCGAACAAACCAGCCAACATAAAAACTAGGACCTTGGCAATGACTTGTATATACCTATGAGGTCTACCCCTAGCCAATCCCTCAGGCTCCCCAACCCGACATAATCACCGTCTGGAACCATTTCCTTGCTTTTCTTATTTAGAAAGTCCTGCCTCATATATGTGTATTCTAAAAATATATGTTTGCTTTGTTCTTTTACATGATTATAAGGGGGTTGTCCTGTTTGAAATCTTTGAGACTTACTTCTTCCACTTCTCATAGTACTGCTAAAGTTTAATCATATTAAAGTCGTGCCACTGTAATTCATTCATTTGGATGCTATATCCTAGCCCATAGTGCAACTGAGCTCACCCTCCACTCAGCCACTCTTCGGCTGATGGCTCTTGACACAGTGCACCTAGGACTCTTCCTGACATACACTCATTCATAAGAGCATCTCTTGAGTATATGCATTTGCTGCATTGTAGAATATGTAGAGGTTCACCTTTTCAAGATACTGCTAAATGTTTCCAGCATAAGAGGTCCCGTGGGTCGACACCCTCCCCAACACTTGATTTCAGACTTTTTAATGTTGCCACAATGTGTGTGCAGTTAGTCCTCTTGACACTGCGGCAGGCTCCCTGATTTCCCTGGACCTCAGTTTCCAAATCTGCTGCAGGGAGGTGATACTCAGAGGGCCTCCAAAGCTCCCAAAGTGAAGATGACGTGGAGACTGGGTGGTGTCTGTGTGGGAGACATGAAGCCAAGGAGCAGAAAGGCAGCCTTGCTTCTGCCGTGGCCCTCACAGCAGGCCGCTACTCCCGTCTGAAGCCTGGGGACCTGGCAGGAAGGAGAGAAGGAGCACCTGACCCGCAGAGCTGGGTGCTCAGCTGGAATACGGGAAGCAGAAGCAGGCAGAACATGCGCCCTCAGGCTGGGAAAAGATTCAGACCCTCCCAAGAGGCCAGCTCCTCACAAACCCAGGCTTAGGGGGTTTTCCTGTTGGCTCCTGAAGTGGTATTAAGTCAAGGATATTGTTTACCCTGGTCTCTGCCATTGATAAGACAGAGAAAAACAGCTCCAACAAAAACATTGATGCCACCAGCCCTTCCTGCCCCTTGCCTTCCTGATTAGAGTCCTTGTCTCCTGTGCTCCTTCCTCCCTCTCCTTCCAGAGACTGTGATTCAGGCCCTGACGCCGTGTGGGATGGAGGGGTGGAGGGTGAGCTCAGTTCCCACGGTCATGACCTCCGTGGGCTCCAAGCTCCATCTAACCCTGGACCTTCCGCGTGTCAGAGCTCAAGGCTCCAGGGCAGTGGTGAGCTAGAGCGGACTCACCCCTCTACAGTTACCCTCTGTAACTCACTGGAGCAGACTGTTCCGTGTTTACGGATTTTGTAGGCCAGTTGTTAAACACCGCTATTATTAAACATTAAATTATATAAGATTACAATTAAATTACTTTGAACACAAAGGTAGTAAATACTCAGAACTCATCAAGTCCTAATGATTTTATTATGCCTTACTGTTACCTGTGCTCTTGATAACAAGAGCATTCTATTTTCATGGTAGAAATGCTAATGGCGTGTTCCTGTGCATTTCTTCCCAGTATACATCGGTCACCTGAATCCGACCTTGAAACTGGTGGGAGTATTTATACCATGGAAATCAGTGAATGCTACAAATCAAGGATCTTTTTTCTTTTCTTTTTTTTTTTGGAGAGCTAGTTGTTAAACATTAATCACTGCTCCTAGGCACTTCCTCCAAATCCCCCCTCTGAGGTCCAGAGAGGGCTTGAGATTTGCCCGAGGCCACACAGTGAGTCATGGGTGGTACAGAGAGGAGAGTCCAGGCCTTCTGAGGCTTCCACCACAACACACACCACACTCGTCCCATGGGTCTGTGTTACTGTAAACTCTCTAGATATGCAGAACACTATCTCATTTTTTCTCCATTTTTAAAGGAAAGTCTTTTACAAAGGCTGTGTATTATCATTGTCAAAAATGTAAGCCACCTGTGATCCCACCAGCCAATGATAACCAGTGTTAACATTGTGATATACATCATTCTAGTCTTTTCTCTCTCTTTTAACATTAAAGCAGATCAAAAACTTCACGTACCGTTTATGGTCTGAATCCTGTTTTTGTTTTTCAGCTCAGCAAGATAATATGCCATCTTTCCAAGTCAAGAGTTATCCTTCTCCAAAAGATTGAGTACCTCTTTCCGTGACAAGAGCTACCTTTTGCAGTCAGACAGAACTGGTTTAAATCTCTGCTCAGGTAGGTATTTGCTATGTGACTAAGGACCAGGAAAGTAACCTCTCTATGCCTCTTCTGTAAGATGAAGACAGTAATAGCCCCTATTTCATTGCATTATCCTGAGAATTAAAAGAAGATGCATAATGCTTTTAACACTGCTGGGCAGAGAGGAAGCTCTGAGTAGCTATTAACTAAGTTTTTTGTTTTGCCTTAATGTTTCACCATGGGTTGCTTTCTACCTGTTGTGTGCTTTCTCAGGAGCTGATGCTAAGCCTCAAGCAGGAACAATTAAGAGGAGTGAAATTGCGCTGAAATTGACATTGCCCAAACAGAACTCTTGATTACCTGCAAATCTGCTCCCTCCCCATGGTAACCCATGTCAGTAATCAACACTGCTGTTCCCCAGCAACCCAAGCCAAAAACTAAGTCATTACTAATTCCTCCCTCTCTCTCCCTTTACATCTAATTCATTAATAAGTCCTGTCCATGCTGCTTCTAAAATACATCCCATGTCTGCCCATCTGCCTCTGTCTTCACCGCCAACATCCCAGTCCAATCCTCTATCCTTTTGTGTCTGGATTTGTGCAACACCCTCCTCACTGGTCTTCCTGCCTCTCCTCTTGCTTCCCCCTACTCCCCCCACAATCTATTTTACACCCAAGGGCCAGAGCAATATTCTAAAAGCAGTGTAACCTGTAGGTTACAACCAGTTAGTGGGTGTGAAATCAATTTAGTGGGTCATGACCTGATTTCATTTTAATGAAACAGAAGAATTGGGACTATCAGAATACACGGCACCAAATATCAATTGTTTTGTGACATTTTTGTTTTATTTTGATACGTTTAAAAACCATGTTTGTATACATACCTGGTGTACCTGGTCATGATATAACGTATATTTCTTTCTTGTGTGTGTGTGTGTGTGTGTGTGTGTGATAGGCACACTTAACATAAGATCTACGCTCTTAACAAATTTTTAAGTATACAATACAATATAGTTAACTGTAGGCACTCTGCTGTATGCTAGATCTC
The DNA here is from genome assembly GCF_002201575.2 of Neomonachus schauinslandi. Classification (NCBI taxonomy): domain Eukaryota; kingdom Metazoa; phylum Chordata; class Mammalia; order Carnivora; family Phocidae; genus Neomonachus; species Neomonachus schauinslandi. Next base: position 107,102,389 of record NC_058408.1, read on the forward strand.
TAGAACTTAAGTCATCTTGTATACCTGAAACTTTGTACCCATTTCCTCCTCCTCTCAGCCCCTGGCAACCATGGTTGCACTCTACTTCTATGAGTTTGACTATGTTAGGTTCCTCATGTAAGTGGTATCAAGTCATATGTGTCCTTCTGAGCCTGGCCTATTTCATTTAGCACAAAGTCCTCAACATGTATTTCTTTTTCTCTTTTTTTTTTAAAGATTTTATTTATTTATTTGACACAGAGAGCGCGAGCACAAGCAGGGGGAGTGGCAGGCAGAGGGAAAAGCAGGCAGAAGCAGGCTCTCCGCTGAGCAGAGAGCCTGATGCGGAACTCCATCCCAGGACCCCGGGATCATGACCTGAGCCAAAGGCAGACGCTCAACGACTGAGCCACCCAGGCGCCCCTCAACATGTATTTCTGAAGCTACCGTTCTAAAACATCTATCAGATGCCACTACACTGCTGTTCAAACTTCTCCGACAGCTTCCAGCCCACTTGAACCAACCCCAGAGACCTTCCCCTTTCCCCAGGCCCTACAGGACTGCCCTGCCTCTCATCTCAGCCTCTCTTTTAGACGCTGGCCTTCTTTTCTTCTTCTAACATCCTCGGCTTGTTTACCCCTTAGGGTTTCTTAGGTTACGAGCCAACTCCACTGCCTGGGCCACTCAGCCCCAAATATGTGCCGGGCTGCACGCTTCATACGGGCTTCACCTCAAACATTGCCTCCCTGCTCACATATCTGTTCACTTACGTATTTGCTGTGTCCCCCCAACTTCACCCACCTCCAAACCAGGATGTCAGCCCCCTGAAGACAGGGGCCTTGCCTAGCACATGGCACACAGTAGGACATCGCTATGTGTTGGTGGGTCAGTGCACTGACCGAGCACCTAGGAGCTCTCAGTGTCTTCTCACACCTGGAAATGAGCTCGCAGCTCTCCCTGAGCACCTCCACACAACCGCCCTTGTGACCTACTAC